>NC_080112.1:30022748-30378382 GCF_950005125.1 Chionomys nivalis
ACAAGATCAACTTCAAAAAATCAGTAGTCCTTCTATACACAAAGGATAGAGAAGCAGAAAGGGAAATCAAAGAAGCATCACCTTTCACGATAGCCACAATAGCATAAAGTATATTGGGGTAACTCTAACCAAAGAAGTGAAAGATCTACTTGACAAGAACTTTAAGTCTTTGAAGAAAGAAATTGAAGAGGACACCAGAAAATGGAAGGATCTCCCATGCTCTTGGATTGGTAGGATCAACATAGTAAAAATGGCAATTCTACCAAAAGCAATCTGTAGATTCAATGCAATCCCTATCAAAATCCCAACAAAATTCTTCACAGACCTTGAGAGAACAATAATCAACTTTATATGGAAAAACAAAAAACCCAGGATAGCCAAAAAAATCCTATACAATAAAGGAACTTCCGGAGGCATTACCATCCCTGACTTCAAACTCTATTACAGAGCTACAGTAATGAAAACAGCTTGGTATCGGCATAAAAACAAAGACGTTGACCAATGGAATCGAACTGAAGACCCCAGATATTAATCCACAAACCTATGAACACCTGATTTTCGACAAAGGAGCTAAAAGTATACAATGGAAGAAAGAAAGCATCTTCAACAAATGGTGCTGGCATAACTGGATGTCAATCTGTAGAAGAATGAAAATAGATCCATATCTATCATCATGCACAAAAGTCAAATCCAAATGGATTAAAGACCTCAATATCAATCTGAACACACTGAACCTGATAGAAGAGAAAGTGGGAAGTACTCTACAACACATGGGCACAGGAGACCACTTCCTACATATAACCCCAGCAGCAAAGACAATAAGAGCATCAATGAATAAATTAGACCTCCTGAAACTGAGAATCTTCTGTAAAGCAAAGGACACTGTCAATAAGACAAAAAGGCAACCCACTGAATGAGACAAGATCTTCACCAACCCCTCATCAAAGGCCTGATCTCCAAAATATATAAAGAACTCAAGAAACTAGACATTAAAATTCTGAATAACCCAATTAAAAAATGGGGTACTAATCTGAACAGAGAATTCTCAACAGAAAAAGTTCAAATGGCCAAAAGATACTTAAGGTCATGTTCAACTTCCTTAGCAATCAGGGAAATACAAATCAAAACAACTTTGAGATACCATCTTACACCTGTCAGAATGGCTAAAATCAAAAACACCAATGATAGCCTTTGCTGGAGAGGTTGTGGAGGAAGGGGAACACTCATCCATTGCTGGTGGGAATGCAAACTTGTGCACCTACTTTGGAAATCAGTATGGCAGTTTCTCAGGAAACTGGGAGTTAACCTACCTCAGGATCCAGCAATTCCACTCTTGGGAATATACCCAAGAGATGCCCAATCATACCACAAAAGCATTTGTTCAACTATGTTCATAGCAGCATTATTTGTAATAGCCAGAACCTGGAAACAACTTAGATGCCCCTCAATGGAAAAATGAATAAAGAAAGTGTTGAACATCTATGCATTAGAGTACTACTCAGCAGTAAAAAACAAAGACATCTTGAATTTTGCATGCAAATAGACGAAAATAGAAAACACTATCCTGAGTGAGATAGCCCAGACCCAAAAAGATGAATATGGATGGTATGTACTCACTCATTAATTAGTGAATTTTAGCCATAAACAAAGGACATTGAGCCTATAGTTCATGATCCTAGAGAAGCTAAATAATAAGGTGAAACCTCCCCCCCAAAAAAACATATATTTATCCTCCTGGAAATTGGAGGTAGACAAGCTCGCCAGCCAAAAGTTGGGAGCACAGGGGTGGAAGTGGGGTGGGGGAAGGGGAGAGGGGAGAGAGAAGGGAGAAGGAGAGGATTGGGAAGAGCTTGGGAGAGTGGGATGGTTGAGATGGAGGAAGGGTGGATATGGGAGCAGGGAAGAAGATATCTTAATTAAGGGAGCCATTTTAGGGTTGGCAAGAGACTTGGCTCTAGAGGGGTTCTCAGGTTTCCAAGGGGATGTCCCAAGCTAGGTCCTTTGGCAGCAGAAAAAAGGGTACCTTAACTGGCCTTGTCTCATAGCCACACTGATGAATATCTTGAATATCACCATAGAACCTTCATCCGGTGAAGGATGGAGATAGAGACAGAGACCAACATTGGAGCACTGGGCTGAGTTCCCAAGGTTCGGATGAAGAGCAGAAGGAGGGAGAAGATGAGCAAGGAAGTCAGGACCGCTAGGGGTGCATCCACCCACTGAGACGATGTGACTGATCTAATGGGAGCTCACCAAGGCCAGCTGGACTGGGACTGAACGAGCTTGTGATCAAATCGGACACTCTGAATGTGGCTGACAATGGGGACTAAATGAGAAGCCAATGATGATGGCACTGGGATTTGATTTTACTGCATGTACTGGCTTTTTAGGAGCGTAGTCTGTTTGGATGCACACCTTCCTAAACCTGGATGGAGCGGAGAGAGCCTTGGACTTCCCACAGGGCAGGGCACCCTGACTTCTCTTAGGACTGGAGAGGGAGGGGTAGGGAGAGGGAGGAGGGGGGGGAATGGGAGAAGGTGAAATTTTTTAATAAATAAATAAAGACTTTATGATGCAATCCAGTAAGAACATATCCCACCAGAAGCCAAAACAGTCAGAGATAGCCCCTGATGCTACTGTTAGGAATCCCACAAGAATACCAAGATATGTAGCCATATAGATAGAAGGGGTGGAAAATCTATGTCAGACCCATACAAGCTCTAAACTCTCAGAGCTCCCATGAGTCCTAGTCAGTTGGTTCTGTGGTCATGTTCTCATGATGTCTCTGAACCCTCTGGTTCCTCTGATCTTTCTTCTCCCTCCTCTACAGGACTACCAGAGTAGTCTAAAGTTTGCATTTGGGACTCTACGCCTGCTTCATTACATGCGGAATGAGGTCTCTCTGGCCTCTTTCATGACTTGTGAACTGCAGTTATAGTACATATGTTATACATAAACATAAGATGGCAAATAGCAGATTCTCCCTACAAGTTCACTTAGAAAAGAATAACATTATTACACATAGACTAATGAAAGATTGGCCAGACCAGCCTAGCTCCCGTGGCTTTTGGATGGGTTCCTGGGCATGTATGAATAAATTGTTGGTGTAATTAAGAGTAAAAAAGTGATAACTCAACAATCTAAGCTTTGGGGACTAGAGATATGGCTCTAGTGGTGGAATGCTCAGTTTGCATACTTAAAGCCCTGGATTTGATCACCAATGTCACCCAAAAACCCAATCTAACCTAATAGTCTTTGAAATAATCTGACATGAGCCCACAATAAGCTAATCTAACTTAAAAATAAATATATAATAAGCCTTAGTAAAGATATATGTCATCTAAAGCAAAATACTCTTTTTTTTTTTTTTTTTGGTTTTTCGAGACAGAGTTTTTCTGTGGTTTTGGAGCCTGTCCTGGAACTAGCTCTTGTAGACCAGGCTGGCCTCAAACTCACAGAGATCCGCCTGCCTCTGCCTCCCAAGTGCTGGGATTAAAGGCGTGCGCCACCACCGCCCGGCCAAAATACTCTTAAGAAAGGTAGAATAGCATAATAAGGTAGATTATATTTTGTAAACTATTTTAGCAACTAGAGAATTTATATTGGTATAGATTCTTGCATAGATACAAATGTAAAATATTTTTGTATTCCTAAGATAATTTGTATATTGATACAAATTCAAAATTATATTTGTCATGTTGTATATGTTGCTATTTCTGTTTGTAATGTTTTACACACAAATATAGTCATTTTTGTCATAATGAATGTATGTTTTTACTTCTGCTTAAGATATTTTATATATTGATACAAATTAAGATATTTTAGTCATATTACATTTTTTACCTCTGATTAAGATATTTTTATATGTTGTTACAATTTTGACATCATTGTCCTCATGCTGTACATGTTTGAAGATTGTTTATTTTATTTTTATCATGTGAAGCTTTAGTCCTCAAGTTATATAGGTTATTAAGAATTACAGGTTAATAGTCACCCATGTTTGTCATACTTGTTAGGTTCTCTAGATACAGAGATGTACTCTCCATAGATATCTTCAAAGACCTACCTACAGAATAAGGCATTTAAATGTTTTAATAATTTAGAATTCTGTTGACATGAGACATAACTGCTCCTGGCAGCATCAATTTACTCCAGAGAGAATGATGGGCACTGAAGACACTCCTTATGGAGCTTGTTTTCTTCTGGGCAAATCTGGCTTATGGGTAAACAACTTTGCCTCAACTGCTGACTTACAATAAACACACTGTCCAATCTGAACAAGTAGGATACAAGGAAAAGTGACTACTGAACCTAAAAACGATCTGTCAGATACTCTAGGTCTATAGCCAAAGTTGGTTGCCCTAGTGTTACAGAGAAATTTTGGGTGACTGTCCAGGTAGCCAGCTGTTTCTGTCATTTCTTACATATTTTGGTAGTCGCTTGCTTGCACTTCCTGCTTAATCAGGTAATATTATTTTCCTTCTCAGGTCTTGGGGGATTGAAGACTAGATAGTCACAATTACTATCCTCTTATATCTTAGCTAAGACATTTTAGGTACAAGACATAGGCTTCTCCGAAAGACAGGACAGCTATTGGAATAATCTCTGTTATTTGCCATTACCTGTAGCCTGGGCATTTAGTTATGTCTTTCTTGTTTGATATTGTCCTTGCTGTTTGTAGTTTTATTTTATGTATGTTATTACCCTTTTTTCTGGACAATACTTAATAATTGCTCTTATTGTATATAGTTTAGTATTAGGCTAGAACCTTCTTATTTATACAAAAAAGGAAGTATTGTATGATTTCTATCCATTTAGTCAATGACCTGGGGCAACAAGCTCTAGGGCGTGGCGTTGTCTGTGAATGACAACTGATAAGCTGAGGGCGAAGAGTCTCTTGCCTTTGCTCGAGCTCACTTGGATGGTAGGAGCGGAGCAGGCAGCTTGCTGTTGGTGCCCCTTCCCCTTAAGTAGAACTGCAGCGGTATCTAACCTGTCCTGTATCAGTGTTTACTCCCATTTTACACCTAAACAAATTCTTTTGAACCTCTCCCAAACTGTCATGGATTGACACTACAGATGTTACACGTGGTCTACATGATATTGGAACCTTACTAAATTAAATCACATAATTCTGGGCACATAGCTATTCATATATAGTAAATCAGTTCTATGTGGGAAAGAAACCATAAAAAACAAACAACAACAACAACAACAATGAAAACAGCTTTCACGAATCAGACAAACCACCAGAACCAATTTTACTTACTTCCAAACTGAGAGAGAGAGACACTTTCCAGCGTGATACCTTTCCACTTGTACAAGGTCACCCCACCTCTCTCGGATTAACATCAAAGTCTGGGAATGTAACACTTCTAATTGAAGAGATAAGCAGAAACAATCTGATTTATCATGTTAAGAAAATCAAATATAATATGCTATTCAAGCAGGCAATAATCACAGGCAAATGTCATCTAACAAGGAATCTATGCCCAAAAAGCTAGAAATAAAGGAAGTTTTTGGAATCATCTTTGTCTAATGACTCATCCTAAATAAGACAAAACCTGTGGTTGCCTGAAATTATATTCTCAAATGACAAATCATAAGAAGTAGTAAAATATGTGGCATAATTTTAGAAAAAAGGTTGACAATTTTGACCTAAATAAACAAAACTAGGTCCAGGTTTATCCCTTAATTCATCATTGTTTAGAAAATACAAATTGATCAAATAACACATTTTCACCAAAATGGTACCTCTTTTTGAGACAGGTTCTCATTATGTAATGCAGGCTGGCTTTGAACTAGCTACAAAGCCTTGCCTCTCAGGTGCTAGGATTATAGGCATGTACCACCTTGCCCAGCAAACAATAATATTTCTAAGTAATCACTTTTAGGAGTTGCCTGTAAAGTCGGCAGTAAAATTTGCTATCAGTCTTATTATAGTATAGATATATCATTAATGTTCATACTGGCTGGTTCTCCATGCCTATTTCTATTCAAAAGAGATGAGGTACGGGAAGGAGAGACCAGATTACTACACTCAGGACAAAGGATAAACAGAAAATGTAGAGGAAAGAGGAAGACACAAAATCCTTACAGTACATGTCTCAAATTTCAGAAGGATACGTAGGCAGTTGTACATGTCCTGAAGAGGTTTCTCATCAGCAAAGAGCCTAGACTGCACCAACTGATGGATAAAGTCGATTTGCATGCTATGAACCAAAGCTCGGCCATCTTCCATTGGTAGAAGAAAAGAAGGCAGTTAATTGGAAAGAGAGGTCAGTATTATAACATTAACTGAGGAAGTGTACACTAAAATTTAAAAATGAATTTAAAATTAAAAAAAAGAGGAACCAAGATTATCTTGAGAAAACTACAGAACATTATACATTGGGAAATACTGAAATTTCTCCAGTCAGTAGGTAATTATGCTCATCAAAATTTTGCTTCAAATTACAGAATACATTGCTACACATTTTTCTGCAGGAATACTTCAATATAAAAATGTCAAACCATAAATAAACAAATAAGTAAATAAAAATTAAAGAAAGAAGAATGACAAGACCAGTACTAAGACGATATACCTCCTGTTTCCTTATCCTCAACTAGAATTTCTAGCTTGAGAAGGCGCCATGGAACTTCTGGATCATCACCCATTACTGTCAAGGTTGCTTCAAATTCTCCTTCAACTCGAAACTTCACACGGCCATTTGCTTTTAGAAGAGGAAGAAGTGGACATTGTTTTAAAACAATAAGTTTCTGGCTAATCTCCAAGTTTCAATCTCATTTATGAGACATTTTAAATGGAGTGTAAGCTTTGTCCTAAGTGTTGAAACAAGCCAATGGTTCAGACATAGACAGTAACCAATGTCTAGGTCATTGAGAAACCAAAGGCAACTCTTCCTACATATAAATAAACAGCACAGCATGTTCCCCAGGCTCAACTTTGGGGCCTCTTTTCTCTTCCAGCCTCGAATAATACCACTAACTCCCCCCCCCCAGAAACAAATACCAGCACTGTATTTTTAGATACTAAAAAGAAAAAACAATGGATGGCAAACCATAGGTTCAAATACCACAAAAATTAAAACTTTATCTACTTGTTCTATGAACAAAACCCAAAAGGACATTTAAGAAAAGATTCTTTAAAAAAAATTTATTTGGGGCTGGAGAGATGGCTCAGTGGTTAGGAGCACTGACTGCTCTTCCAGAGGACCCGGGTTCAATTCCCAGCACCCACATGGCAGCTCACAACTGTCTGAAGATCCAGTTGCAAGGGATCTGAAACCTTCACATCAATGCACATAAAATAAAAGTTAAATAAACCATAAAAAAATAAATAAAATAAAAAATTTATTTATTTTATTATGTATACATTGTTCTGCCTGCATATATGCCTACAGAGGGTACCACATCTCATTACAGATAGTTGTGAGCCCCCAAGTGGTTGCTGGGAATTAAACTCAAGACTTCTAGAAGGGCAGCCAGTGCTCTTAATCTCTGAGCCATCTCTCCAGTGCAAGAAAATATTCTGTTTGTTTGTTTGTTTGTTTGAAGACAGGATTTCTTTGTGTAGGTGTGGTTGTCCTGGAACTAGCTCTGTAGACAAGCTTGGACTCAAACTCACAGAGATTCACCTACCTCTACCTCCCAAGTGCTGGAATTAAAGGTTTGCACTACCACTGCCCAGTGAACTCAAAAACATATTCTTACAAAAAAAAAATTTCAGGTACATACCCACTGTAAGATTTGCTAGCTGTGGAGGAAGATCTGTTGTTACAAGCCTATGTCTAAGAATCTGATTAAGTTGATGAAGTGTGGCTTGTTTCTCAATTTTGGTAATTGGGTCTGGAGGAATAATTTTATCCTACAAAAAAATAATGTACAGAAAGATGAAATTGTTTACCTGCACTTGTCTTGATACATTTTCTTACTTTACTCAAGACAACCACAACACTCATTTCTGTTATCTACATCTAATAATAGTGACTATGCATTTGAATGCAAATAATTCTGTCACCTTGCCAAAACCATGTTCTTCATCATGCTCCATTTATGACACCAAATTAATATCACATGACTTCCTCTATTTCCTAAATGTATAGAAAACAATAGCACCAATTCATTCAACTACCATAATACATTTTGAATGCACTTCCAAAATGGTACTGCTGTGCCAATTATTTTCACACCTGAAATAGACACTAAATATTTGCATATCTGCTCACTCCCAACAAGGACAGGGAAAGGGGAGGAAATGGAGGAAAAAAAGGAAAAAGAAAGGAGGAAAGAAAATATTCCCCAGTTCAATATCTACTCACATCGTAGCCCCAATTTATTTCAAACTACCACACTTTTACTTGTAGAGAAAAAAACAACTATATAAACTAGTTTTTAAAATATTGTTTTTCCTATGCTACATAATCTAAACCCAAAGTCTTGAACTTGTACGAGTACAGGAGCAAAGCACTTACCCTGATGCAGGTTGGAAGTCGTGGATAAGAGCCAGTAGTCAGCACATCAATGGCATATGGGATAGCAAAACTAGGCAGGCGTGCATGGACCAGTGCATCTCTAGCTAAGGAGGCCAAGCGATCAGCGGTGTCCACAAACAAGATAGCTTGCTGATCTAAAAAGCTTGAGATCATCTTTAAAGCAAAGGGTAAATAAGCTGCCTTGAAAATTGCTTTATTCATTAAATACCATTAACTCATTCCTAAGCAAGCTTCAAAAGATATTAAAATAAGTGGTTCAACATTTATTTGAAGAAGTGTTTATTTGTATGACACTAAAACAGTACTTTTCTTTCATTTTTCCACTTTTGACACCACTCATACATAATACCAAATATTAAGAAAAAAGTAAAATAAAATGGTTTTAATGTGATAGACTTCTAGTGTTGGGCAGCAATAAAGTAGTTAAAATAATGGACTCCAAGATTGCCTTGATCAAAATTTTAACTCTAACTTACTAGTCCTGTCCACTTTGACAAATAGGTCAACCTTTCTATGCCTAAGGTTTTCAGCAGTAAAATGGAGGTAAGATTCCCAACCTCATGAAGTTGTTCTGAGAATTAAGTACCACATACTTAATCTTCAGAAGATAGAAAACACTAAGTACATACTGCCAGTATGAGATCCAGGCAACTTTCTGCCCAATACAGAAATTCTTTCTATCAGTTCTCTATTCAATACACTAGTAGAGTCATCACAAGACTGAAATACTTTCTCTTTCAAACCTTTAGTTCTGTTTTACATCAATACCTAGCATTCCTTTCGCTCATGCCCTTCAAACAAGCTTCTAGTAGACAACTTAAAACACCGTAACCCAGAATTAATGCAATAGGGCATCATACCCTGACAGTGATCTGTATCTTCTTTTCATTTCTAGTTATTTTATTATCTAATTTCTACAACCCTATAATTACTATCACCTTAGAGATGAGAAAAATAGATTCACAGGTAAAGACCTTTTTTTCTTAGTTAGAGCCAAAAGAAATGCTACCTTTTGTAACTAGAGCAATAGTCTATCAACGCCACCAACGTTAAATTCATAGTCATAGCCATAAAACTAATAAACAGTCTCAACTGCTAAATTCGTTTTATCTTGGATTTAGGCCATTTTAAAATTTTTGTCAGGACTGGAGAGATGGGTAGGTGGTTAAGAGCACAGGCTGCTCTTCCAGAGAACCCAGGTTCAATTCCCTGTACCCACATGGCAGCTCACAACTATCTGGTTCCAGGGGACCTGACAATCATGGCAAAACACCAATCCACATTTTTAAAAAATTTAAAAAGAAATCTTGTCGCTTTGGTGGTGGTGCTCACTTCTAATTCCAGTACTCAGGAAGAGGTAGGCGGATCTGTGAGTTTGAGGACAGACTGGACTACAAAGAGACTTCCAGGACAGCCAGGACTGTTACACAGAGAAAGCCTGTCTCAGAAAACAAAACAAACAAACAAACAAAAAACAAACAAACAAAAAAATCTTGTCACTTTGCTGGGTGGTGATGGTGCAAAACCTTTAATCCCAGCACTTGCAAGATAGAGGCAGTTGGATCTCTGTGAGTTTGAGGCCAAGTCAGGTCTACAGAGCAAATTCTAGATCAGATAGCCAGAGTGACAACACAGAACCGCTGTCTAGGAAAAAAAAAATCTTATCACTGAGGAGAAAAGGTTCCTTATCACTCAAGAGAAAAGGTTTGTAAGGCTGGTTAAGGGAAAAGAAAACCAGAGAACTTCCCTCTGGGAAGATGGGAGATAAACTGAGATAACAGCTTATCTAGCCTGCAGATCTGTGTAATCAGACACTCGCACAAGTCCAGATACTCTAAACTTAGAAAGCAAATTAGTCAGAAGGTGGTAGCTTTTGCCTTTGATCCTAGCATTGGAGGCAGAAGCAAGCAGAGACCAGCCTGGTCTACAGAGCTAGTTCCAGGACAGCCAGGGCTGTTACACAGAGAAACTGTCTCAAAAAAACAAAAAGGAAGGAAGAAATAGAATTAATGCTAATGCTTTAGTTTTGAGCAACTTATTAGTAAACCTAGTAATCATCATGGTTTTTTAGCCGGGTGGTGGCGGCACACGCCTTTAATCCCAGCACTTGGGAGGCAGAGGCAGGCGGATCTCTGTGAGTTCGAGACCAGCCTGGTCTACAAGAGCTAGTTCCAGGACAGGCTCCAAAACCACAGGGAAACCCTGTCTCGAAAAACCAAAAAAAAAAAAAAAAGAAGAAGCCTTTGAGAAAACACATGAATCCATTTATAGGAAATGTTTAGAGTAGGCAAATTCAAACAGATAAGTAAGTAGGTTAATGGATGCCTATAGGTAAGGGCTAGGAGTAATAGATAAAAGGCACAAGTTTTCTTTCTGTACTGATAAAAATTCTAAAATTGTTCATGGTGGTGGACATATCAATCTTTGAAATTAATTTAAAAGACCACTGGGAACTGGAGAGATGGCTCAGTGAGTTACAAGCATGAGGACCTGGGTTTAGCTTCCCAGCATCCAATTAAAAAGCTGAGTATGGCCGGGCGGTAGTGGCGCACGCCTTTAATCCCAGCACTCGGGAGGCAGAGGCAGGCGGATCTCTGTGAGTTCGAGACCAGCCTGGTCTACAAGAGCTAGTTCCAGGACAGGCTCCAAAACCACAGAGAAACCCTGTCTCGAAAAAACCAAAAAAAAAAAAAAAAAAAAAAAAAGCTGAGTATGGTGGTATGCACTGGTAGTTCTACCACTGAGGAGACAGATAGGAGGAACTTTGGAGCTCACTGAGTCAACACAAGTATACCATATGCAAAGAGTTTTCAATTTTGCTTGACATATTATTGAAGCAAACTTAAATATCTCTAAACAAGTAAGTGAAATAAATGGAGGGAAATTGAACTCTTGGCTTAGATGTATCTTGGTAATACCTAACCTTTTACTAAAAGTTAATGTGCTTTTAATAAAAACACTATCTGGGGCTGGAGAGATGGCTCAACGGTTAAGAGCACTGGCGGGTCTTCCAGAGTACCTGGGTTCACTTCCCAGCACCCACATGACACCCTCACAAAATACCAATGCACAGAAAGTAAAAATAAATAAATCAAAAAAATTAAAAAAATAAAAACATTATCATAATTATTAAAAGAAAAAATTTGGACTTTTTATTTCAGCCTAAATGGATTCAATAAAACTTAGTACTCAAACTTCTAAAACAATAAAATAAAACAATAAAATAAAATTGTATTAGTTCACTCGGGTTGCTAGTTTAAGGCCAACCTGTGCTACCTAGCAAAGTCAAACACTTTTGATCAGTATTACATAGAAGGGCATTAGCTTACTTACAGACAGAAAAACACACCTGACAAAATTGGTCTACCCTTGTGACAGGCTTAGCTGCCAGGACTAGAACTAAGTACTAACGTCAATAAAAATTATTTTTCCCCCTCTGTCCTAGTTTCCTTTTTGTAGCTGTGATAAAACACTGACCAAAAGAAATTTAAGAGGCGAGTTTGTTGAGCTTACACTTCCAGATCTTAACGCATCATTGAAAGAGGACTGCAGAGAAAGCAAGATAAAAATGCCTTACTGAGAAAAGATACCAAGCCACATGGCTAAACATAGATAATAATTATGGGTTAATTTAAGTTGCAAGAGCTAGTTAATAATATGCCTGAGCTAAGAGAACAAACAGTTTATAATTAATATATGCCTGTGTGTTTATTTGGAACTGAATAGCTGAGAGACCAGGCAGGACACTTCTAGACCTTAATTCATCATTGAAGGAGAGCAGGAGGGGAACTCAAGTAGAAACCACAGAAAGATGCTGCTTGCTGACATATGTTCATCTAGGTTTCCTATAAAGCCCAGAACTTATACTATCTATAGTGGGCTGCACCTCCATATCAATTTTTAATCAAGAAAATGCCTCAAATATATGCCCAGAGGCCTACCTGATCAAGGCAATTATTCAACTGGGGGAGTGAGTTCTCTCTTCTCTTGTGACTCTAGGTTGTGTCAAACTGACAATAAAAACTAACTGGATGCTTCAAAATGCAAATTTAGATCCTAGAATATTTCAAAACTCAACTTTATGATCTTTCTCCTCCTTTTAGTTTGGCAACTTTTGCATAAGTTTTGGTTATAATTAGGCAATCAAGTGAAAAGAGGCTTAGCAAAGACAACAGGCTAAAAACTGAGGTGAAATGTAAGAAACACAATTGTGCTGTAGATTCTTTATAGAGTGGGATTTTTGTGAAATAAGCACTTTCATCAACTTACAAAGAAAAATTCTCCATTAATATATTTTCAATTTACAAGAAAGCTAAGAAAATAAATATACTATGGGACCTTTAAGAAGCTTAATAAATCTCAGTGAATTTTTGAAGTTCTCATACATAATTTAGCTAGTACCAATTTGTTAATCTGCTTTAACCTATGAAAGCTAATAATCTTTTTTTAAAAAAATAATTGATTTTATTTTAGGTGTATTGGTGTTTTGCCTTTATGTACGTGAATATGTCAGATCGCCGGAAACTGGAATTACAGGCAGTTGTGAGCTGCCACGTGGGTTCTGAGAGTGGAACCTGGGACCCAGTACTCTTTTTTTTTTTTTTTTTTTTTTTTTTTTTTTTTTTTGGATTTTCGAGACAGGGTTTCTCCGTAGTTTTTTGGTTCCAGTCCTGGAACTAGTTCTTTTAGACCAGGCTGGCCTCGAACTCACAGAGATCTGCCTGCCTCTGCCTCCTGAGTCTGGGATTAAAGGCGTGCGCCACCACCACCCGGCGACCCAGTACTCTTAACTGGCCCAAAAACTAATAACCTTTTTAAAATATCATTAAATAAAAGAAAGAAAAAAATGGAATTCTAACATCATTGTGAAGCTTAGTATAGCTCTGCACTTCCTTTCCATTCACAAATTTAAATGACAGCATCTAGGCATACATTTGGCCTTGTAGAGCTGAACTTAAAAAGGGAACCTTAAAGTAGGCAAATGCTGTCTGCATTTCAGTACTTTATTCACTATCTAACTACCCTTCCCAGTATGAACTCTTTAGGAGTGACTAAAGTAAAACAAGAGGCAGTGCTCCTCATCTGTGAACACTGAATCATCCTCCCAAGTTTGCTCAGTAGGCTCATTCAAGGACCTCTTAACATTCTTAGCTTAAAACTTGATTGGTTGTTGTTGTCATTGTTGTGTGGAAACAGGATCTGTTGCTAGAGTCAACTGACTATGTAGCTAAGGATGATCTTAAACTTGTGATCCTTCTGCCTTCATCTCCCAAGTGCTGGGATTACAGGCAAACATCACCATGACTGGGTCATGCAGCACTAGAGACAAGTACATGCTCTAGAAGTACTACCAATTGAACTACATTTCCAGCCCCTTAAAACATTTTTAAGGGCTAGATTTAGTGTTGTTACACTTCACTCTATGAAGTCACTTCCTTGAATTAAGAGTAATTCAACAGTCAAAAGACTATGAGCTTCCTGAAGACAGGGACTATGCTTTATTCAAGTCATTCCCTGCTATCTCTTATAACCCGTGTTCAGTAGTTTCAGAGCATGAGTAAATGAACTAACAACTGAACAGATACATGCCATCATCAGTTCTGTGACCTTGAAGAAGTCATGTATTTTCTAGAAATCACATCAATCTTATCTGTGAAAACAGAAAATACAGGTTCTGCCATTCTCATCAGGACATCATAAATCAATAAGCAAACTTTGAGAGAACCTTACAAACTCTAGCTCAGTGGTTCTCAACCTATCTAAGGCTGCAACCCTTTAATACAGTTCCTCATGTTGTGGTGACCCCTAAGCATAAAATTATTTTTGTTGCTACTTTATAACTGTAACTGTGTTGCTGCTATTAATCATAATGTAAATATTATTGGAGACAGAGGGTTGCCAAAGGGTTTGCAACCCACAGGTTGAGAATCACTGCTCTAAAGACTCATACAATTTTGAAGCTAACCATTTCTCCCCTTTAGTTCCTCAAGTAATGTCTTCTAGGTATCTCCTTGTCTTCCTTTTGATCAAGTGTCCAAAAATAAATACTATGATTCCGCAGAAATTCATTTTGGAATTTCATAAAGAAACATGATTATTGATATCAGTAATAACATTTAATCAAGAGATGTTAAAGCTAAAAGTGTAAATTATGCAAAACATTTAAAGTTATTTTACTTCTTTCAAGACAGCATCATGCCATGTAGTCTCACTAACCTGGAATTTACGACTGTCTTTTATACAGTTTCCTGGATGCTAAGATCACAGACATGTGTTACCATGTCCAGCTTTCAAAAGTTATTTTATAAAGTAAAATCAAGTTTAACTCACCGCACACTTTTCTACTTTGCCAGCATCATTAGCCCATTTTACTAAAGCTAATAATCGAACGAAGAGTTGACGTGTCCGACTAGCAAACTGCACAATTTCTATTTTCCTGTAAAATAAAATAATTATCATCTGAAACTAGCATATTATATTTCACAATCTGTTTCAAATCTAAATTTTTAAAGAATTTGTTTACAAACACAATAAACTTAACCTAAAATATTTATATAAATATTTTCATCTCTTCTTTGGGTCCTTCCTGTCTGTAACTTTGACCACAGCGCAATAGATCCAATAGGAGTTTTTCTACAGTGAACTACATTTTTTTATTTTGGTTTTTCGAGACAGGGTTTCTCTGTGGTTTTAGAGCCTGTCCTGGAACTAGCTCTTGTAGACCAGGCTGGTCTCGAACTCACAGAGATCCGCCTGCCTCTGCCTCCCAAGTGCTGGGATTAAAGGCGTGCGCCACCACCGCCCGGCCAATGAACTACATTTTTAAACTAATTTTTATTATAATAAATGATTCTTATGATATACTAAATTCATGGATATGAGGTAGTGGACGTTAAATGAGTCAGAAGAGACTAATTTAGGAACTATGAAGTATAAATTTCTTAACTGAAACTACTGTTAATTAGTTACCATTTTGGTTAGAGGAGTTGAAATATATTCTTTACCAAAACTTGGAAGTGTGTTCTTTCTACAAAATCAAGGGTTATTTCCCAAGTTGCAATAGCATAACTGAAAAAAAAAAAACTTAAGAACTTCAGTATGAAACTCTTCACACCAATTTCAATGGCAAAGTTCATTACCTTAGCCAAATTAAAGACAAGCTGAAAGTAAAGGAAAGGTAGGTCTTTCCATATCTATTTCAATACTGTACTCACGTCCATGCTTTTTCACCCAGCAATCATCCATATTTTTATCATCTCATGAAGCTTTAAGATCTTCATTAAAAACTCTCTGCCTATGTTAGCTAGAGCTCTTTACTTCAGGACCACTACACAACTGACAATCATACCTTTTACTGTCTAAGACACTGGGAAAAAAAAAGAAAATTTCAACATGCCAAGACTAATGGCAAAACCCAGAAGAATACCAACCTACCTCCAAGTGCAGATGAATTTATTAATTTAAAGTGACTTTGCAATGAACTACAAGTCCAACCAACATCTCTGCATCTTGCCAATAACATCACCATGACGCAATGCATGCAAGTAAGTTTTTGCTGAAGTCTAATGCTGACTGAATACGTCAAAGTCAAGCTGCTACTAAGAGTGTAGAAGGACCACACACAACCTGAAAAGCTTCTTTAAGAACAGTCAATACCATGATTACTGGAAACAGAAAAAGAAAAGCCAAGGACCCACTTATGGCTCTTTGTCAGTGTCTGTCAAGGATTATAGAAGAAAAACAAGAAAGACTGAGACACAACACAAGTGCTACAATTACATTGACTTCTGACAGGGCTGGGGCTGGAGCTCAGAATATAAGGCTCTGTTCAACCCCCAACACCACACAACCACCTGGACACCGCCTACAACAGGACTCAGAACATCAGTGCTGTTCCTCTCTAGGTTTGTCTAGTATATTTTTGCATAAATATGCTCCTCTATCAAAAAGATGTCCTTCTCTAGAAGCTATTGTAATGTGGATTTCTGACACCACATTGTCTCAAATGATAGGGCACATGAGTTAGTTCTCAAAATCCCAGTGGTCTTTCCTACCCCACAGCAGCTAGAACAAACCTAGCTTATTTTCTTCTTTGAAAACTGACCAGCCAGCCAGCCTGGCCTGTTGGTTGTAGTAGCCCACGATTTTAATCCCAGCACTCAGGAGGTAGAGGCAGGCAGATCTCTGTGAACCAGGACTACACAGAGAACCCCTATCCTGAAAAACAAAAACAAAGCCACTCTACAGGCAGATCTCTGTGAGTTCAAGGCCAGCCTGATCTACAACAGCGAGTTCTAAGACAGGCTCCAAAAGATGCACAGAGAAATCCTGCCTCGAAACAACAACAACAACAACTTTTAAAAAAACTGACCAGCCAAGTTATTATATAGGTTAAGTTTCAGCAGTGTCTTCCAGCTCTATCTTTTTGATTTGTGTCTAAGTCTATAAACAGAGCATGTGGTGTTAGTAATGAAGAGGTAGTCACTAACGAATACTATAAACTTCCCTAGTGACTAGGTCTTTAAAACCAATACCAAGGCGCATTGGTAGTATGAAAGATATAATGAAGTTAACTTTGTATTATAGTCCCAATTTAAACCCCAATAACATAATCTCCTTAAATCTTAATTTATCTTGTTCCTTTGGCCTATGGAAACAACAGTGTTGTCTTAAGCCCCAAATTCAAAATTGACTCAAAAAATTTTCAACTATAAAATAGCAATAGCTAGAGACTAAACGCAATGTGCTAAAAGATATAACAGTATCATTACTACAACTGATAAATGAAGAGCCGGCTGTCTAAAGCCAGTCTACTCCTCAACTTCCATTACAAATAGGCAGTTACATTTTCCTATTCCTCCCAAGGAATTGCCTTGGTCGGTCATCAACAAAGGTTTAAAGAACAAAGGTTCTACACATTCAAGTACCAAGAATAAGAAAACCGCATTCCCTGGTGCTTCTGACTAAATACACAGTTCCACATCTCTTTGGGCCTAGGTTCCTAATCCACACCCCTACACCATCAACAGCCCCATACCCATACTCTAGACTAGAAGAAAAAAAGTCAATAAGGAGAAAGATTTAAGAATTTTTTTCATACTCACCTTTCCACATCAGATTTCCTTGGTAATCTAAAAAAAAAAAAAAAAAAAGTTGATTAAATATATGCATGCCCGGTGAAAATGTGATAATGGCCTTTACTCTGACACTATTTCTTATCTTCATGCTTTCAGAAAAACTGAGCAAACAGTAACTACAGGCTCAAGTGGCTGCTAACTCCCTACACTGATAAATTAGCAAAAATATGGCTGTAAAGTACAAGCTGAGAAAGCAACATTTCTTTCCACTCAAAATGATTCAGAAGATACTATGTAAACTTTAAACACTTAAAAAGTGCAAGCCTGGAGTGTGGTGGTGCACACCTTTTGATCCCAACACTCAGGAGGCAGAAGCAGGAGGATCTATTTCAGTATGAGACCAGCCTGGTCTACACAGTGAATTCCAGGACAACCAGAACTACATAGAAACACTCTTAAAAAATAAATAAGTAAATACGGCAAGTCTCATCAGCACACAATATCAGAGTCAGAAAAGGTATCTTTTAAGACCAAAATGAGTACAGGTGTAGGAATAGTGGTTAGTTATCAGCCTCTCTGAACCCAAACCTCTGTGAGCACTTTGATTCTTAGCAGAAATGTTGTGTTACAATAGGTGACTCTGGAAGCTAAGGGTGCAATCAAGGCTTTATGGCAATTATGACATTGCATAATGGTTAGATGAAGGATTTATGTATTTTTTTATTTTTAAAATTTATTTGTGTTTTGCCTGTACGTATGTCTGTGTGAGGGTGTTGAATCTTAGAATTACAGACAATTGTGAGCTGCCTGGGTCCCCTGGAAGAGCGGTCAATGTTCTTAACGACTGAGCCATCTCTCATACGTGATTTATATTACTTTTTAATAGAACCATCAGTGTTCTTGATTTTTTTTTGCTAGTTCTCCAGTACTGACTGCCAGCAACCTATGTCAACTTTCTCGCTGATAAATTATACTACTACTCTAGCGATGCTTGGAAAGCTCTTAACCTCCACATTCCAGTAACCTCTGGCTCACGGTCTAAGCATGATGGCCTGAATACCTCTCAAGGCTGCCCAGCAAATATCGGATTCTGAAGAATGCACCCAAGCTGCTTAATGGTCTTCCTGCACGCACACACATCCACCCCATGTGCCTCATAAACAGAGAAAGGTACAAGTAGGGGAAAGCACTGTCTTATTCTCAGGGAAGACATTGGGATGGATGGAAGCTCCAGGTATAATCAGAGTGATAGAGGCACTAGATAGTGAGCTGGGGTATACAGTTCAGTGGTAGAGCACCTACACAGCACATGCCTGGGCTCAATTCCTAGTAGAAAGGTGGGGTTCGGGACAATGATGGACACCAAGGCAGAGGTCAGGGTATGCATGGGAGTTTAAACTAAGTAGGTGCTGAAAAAGCCTATTTACCGAAAAGCCAAGTAGAAGCTAAAGGCCTATTAGAAGCCTGCAAATAAGAACTAGGTATAGTAGCACACACCTGTAATCACAGCACTTGGGAGGCTGAGAAGGAGGATTGCCACAAGACCAGCCTAGGATAGAGTAAGACCCTGTCTCAAAGACTGCAAATAAAAGCAGCCCCTGGTAAGTTCCTCTACAAAAAAAAAAAAAAAAAAAAAGCTCTGAAAAGCCTTGTTCTCAAAAGAGAGAAAAATGAGGATTGGGGGATGGGAAGACAGAAGCACTTAGAGGTAGAATAGGAAGGCAGGAACCATTGTTCCAGCTCCTACCTGCCCCCAGAGACTCTAAAGGATCAGCTCCCACCAGAAATTCTACCATTTCTAGGGTAAAGGACAGGATTTGCTGCCTGTTTCCTTTTCTCCCAATGCTTCCACTTCTATTTTAAATTCCTTTATGAAACTCACCACATGGGGGGAAACCCTAAGATGCAAATATTGAAAGAAGGCACAGAGCACATTTATTCCACACCAGTAAAAGTTTATATGGCTATAACCCTAGCAAAGAGGTTAAAAAGCAAAGAATAGCTGGGCAGTGGTGGCACACGCCTTTACTCCCAGCACTCAGAAAGAATAGCTGGGCAGTGGTGGCACACGCCTTTACTCCCAGCACTCAGGAGGCTGAGGTAGGTGGATCTCTCTGTGAGTTCCAGGACAGTCTGGGCTATAAAGCAAGTTCCAGGACAGGCTCCAAAGCTACACAGAGAAACCCTGTCTTGGAGGGGAAAAAAAGCAAAGAATAGAATATATGCCCCTAAAAAGTATGAATATGTGTTGGGGGTGAACAAGCAGAAGAAAAAAAATATCTAGAAACTTGGGGCTCAAACCAAATCATCTAAATTATTGAAACCGTTTATGTGTGTGTGTGTAAGTCTACAAATAGGGCATTTGATGTTGGTAATTGAGAGGAAGCCATTAATAAATACTCTAAGTCTCCCTAGTGATTTGATCTAAAAAACCCAAACCAAGGAACACAGGTAGTATATCAAAGATATAATCACTTTTTCCCCCAGTTTTTTTTTTTTTTTTTTTTTTTTTTTGAGATAGGGTTTCTTTGTGTAGCCCTGGATGTCCTGGAACTCACTCTGTGGATCAGGCTGGTCTCAAACTCAGAGATTTGCCTACCTCTGCCTAAATGCTGGGATTAAAACTGTCAAAGCTGTCTTTTTATCTTTCATGTTTCAGACAGAACCAGATGTTGAGAAACTAAATACCATGTCCCTCAAGACTTATACATTAATTCTGACAGGAGAATGCTAAGTTCCATGTCAATCTGGGCTACAAAAGAGCAAGACTGTCTCAAAAACAAAACCAAGAAATTTTAGTTGCCATATAAGGGTTTTTTTTGTTTGTTTTCTTAAGTATCAAAAATAAAAGTGGTGCTGGGTGGGGGTGGCACACGCCTTAAATCCCAGCACTTGGGCCAGCAGAGAGGCGGATCCCTGTGAGTTCGAGGCCAGCCTGGTTTACAGAGCTAGTTCTAGGGCAGTCAGGGTTACATAGAGAAACGCTGTCTTGAAAAACATTATTATTATTATTAGTGTTATTATTATTACTGTTGCAGCAGTGTGCACCAGAACTTGAAAGGTAGAGACAAGCTAGGGCTATTACAGACAAACCCTGTCTCAAAAAATAAACAACAAAAAGACAGTTGCTTTTCCCTTAATTACCCATGGTTTAAAGAGACATTTCTGAGAATTCATTTATTCATGTACTAAATTTAGTTAAGCCCCAAGTCCATGCCAGACATTGTTCTTGTCACTGGGAAACCAAAACAAATCAAAATCCTTGTTTTCCTGGATTTTCTATTCCATGGGGGAAGCACAGTAAACTAATGATGTCTCAAGCAGTAAGCACTGTAGGGGGGGAAACACTAAAAAATGTGCAAAGTACTATTATATGAGTGCTTGGATAAAGTCTTTGATCTACGTTATACGTGAGCCAAGACTGAAAGGAAATGAGAAAGAAAATGACATGTATTTTTGGAAAAAGAGCATTGTGCCAAGAACTATCAAGAAACATCAAGGTTAGGGTAGGTAGATGGAACAGAATAAGACTTAGCACATTAACTAAAAAAGGTAAAGTAGATAAGACACAGTTCTCTCAGGGCCTACGCACAGCATAGTCCCAGTGTACACTTGCTTTTTCTGTCTTTTTTTTTAAAATGTGTGGTGCAGGAAAGCTGGAGCCAGGACCTGGCAAATGCTCTACCTCTAGGCTACATTCCCAGTCCACTGGGCATTATTATTGTTGAAACATAATACCAGGCAGCCCAAATTGACAGCAACCCTCCCCCTTGTGCGCTGCAAGTTGCCTACAGGCTGTTCTTTAATTTCTCATCCTCCTGCCTTGACCTCCAAAGTGCTAGGGCTACAGGTGTGCACTACTATATTTATAGCAATTTTTCATGTCCAAAGGTATTCTGCTTTAGACCACAAATCTTATGGTCGCTCTAATAGAGAAGTAATTCTAAGAACTTTTTTCTCTGTGTTTTGTTTTTGTTTGTGAGTTTGTGGTTTTGGGGGGGGGGGTGGCCGGGAATTTGTGGCTTTGAAAACGGTTTTACTATGTAGCTCTCGTTGTCTTAGAATTGACTATGTAGACCCACCCGCCTCTGCTGGAATTAAAGCCATGCACCACCAAGTCTGGCTCTGGGGTATTTTTTTGAAATAGGGTCTCACTATGTAGCCTGAGGCTGACCTAAGCTTATGATCCTCTTGCTGTAGCTTCCCAAATGCTGAGATCCCAGGCACATATCCAGCACCAAACCCAGCCCCTGCGTTAGATATTGAAATGTATGGATCTGGACAGAGAATGTGGAATTCAGCTGTCTGTGCTAGAGATATGTTTAGGAATCATCACACAAATGGTGTAGAACTAAAACTATATTATTCCACAGCAATAAGACAGATGCCTCTCCATAAGCCAAGTCCAAAAACTTAAAAATAGAACACAACTCAATAAATTTATACAACTCCTCTACAGAAAATCAAATCACATGATCCATGACCACAGTCTTTTTCCCACAGCTATGCACAGGACATAACATAATTTTCTCCTGGATTTTTTGTTTTGTTTTGTTTTTCGAGACACCCTGTAGCCCTGGTTGTCATGGCACTCTGTAGACCAAGCAGAAATCCGCCAGCATCTGCCTCTGCCTCCCGGGTGCTGGGATTAAAGGCATGCACCACCAGCCAGCCACCACCGCCCAGCACCACAAGAATTCCTAAACAGGACAGCTATTTCTCTCTCAGTCAGAAGTCATGGGGAGGGGAGGAGCCAAACACCTTTAATCCTAACATTTAGAAATGGGAGATCTTGCGTTCAAAAACAATTCTCAGCAGGCGTGCTGGCCCAAATTTAGTGATCCCAGCCCGAAAGAGGCTGAACCATATCTGAAGGTTAGAGGCCAGTCTCACTATACAAGACCCCGTCTCAAAAAAAAAAAAAAAAAAAAAGACACCTCTTTTGGCAAGGTTAAGCTTTGCCTTGTTCAATAAATAGTGCATCAAAACTAAAAGGAATGTTTTACAGAGTATGAGAATATGAGAAGCCGTCTCTAATTCTTTTAGCCGTGTACAATGAAATATTTAATTTTCCAGTAACAAAGTTATCACAAGATACTTCCTAATGTCTGCATATTAATGTATTTTCCTAGAAACCCGACGGAGCCTAACAATAGGTAGATAAAAGGTGAAAACTTTTATGAACCTCAGCTAGAAGATGTAAAACAGTGTTTCAAAATTTCGTAATACCTTTTCTTCGCACAATGAACCACCAGTGTACTCGGTTTGTATTCTGAAGGGATTAACACCCTAATCACGTCCCAAGACATTTCATAGGTAACTAGGTGACTGAAACCAGCAGGCTCATTAACAAAACGTATTTTACTTTCACTACATTCAGAGACTTCGAACGCTTTCAAATGTTTCAGAAGGACTCGGGATTCAAAATGTAATGTTTTAAACTGAATCTATCTCCTGAGCCCAAAGAGAAGCAACTGTAATCTACTTTTAAAACATTGTCAAAAGGCTGTGAACCATTTCCCTTCTTTGAAAAGCGCGTTCAGTTAGAATTTTACATAGTCCTAAATGCTTACTCTCAATCTTAGGGTTCTAAAAACCTAAGAAATTGATTTCCACCAAGAAATCAATAGAGTTCTATTGGGAACGCAAGACAAAAATCCTAACGACAATCTTCAGCGCAAGTGTAACACGCGAAACTAACCAGTCTCAGTGCTTTCACCGACAACCAGATCCCCAATACTAACTAACCTCATCCACGTCCCCGCAACCTGAACCCCAAGAATTCCAAAATTCTACACTCAACAGCCGCGCTCACTAAACGGCGGTTGGAAGCTTCTATCGGCCCACAGGGCGGGAAGGGCAAGTGGGGAGCCGGGAAGCAGGTACGGGTTCGCAGCACTTACAAGTCCGTCAACACCAAGAGCTCCGAGTAGGCCCGGTGAAGAAGAAATTCGATGAGCGTGCTAAGCCGGTAACCAGGGCTAGCCGCGGCCGCAGCTGCCGCCACCGCGGATCCCGGCGGCGGAGGAGCCGGGGCTGCCGCCGAGCCGCTGCCACTGCCGCCCGGAGGGATCAGCTGGTGGTTCTCCAGCTGCACTGGGGCCATGGCGGCGCAGAGCCCGGCTTGGCGCAACCGCCCGAGAAGCGGCCCTGGAGCCTCCTCCCGGGCTCGGTACCGCACCGAGGCGGGCGCGGGTTAAGTAGCCGCCGCCTAGCGCCAGGCAGCCTCTGTTGAACAGGAAGCCGAGTCCGAGCTGCAGAGGCCCGCCCCCATGTAGGGCCGGGCCGGCGGGCCGCGAGGAGGCGAGAGCGGGACGGGAGGGTGGAGAGGAGGGCCGGCCGCCGCTCGAGGGAGCGAGCTTCAGAGACTGTTCAGCGGCCGCCCGGCGGGTGGGCTACAGCATCCATGTTGTGGGGCTTGGGGCGGAAGTCGCCTGGCAGAACGGAAGGGGAACCTGCGGGAGGCTTTTCCACAGGCTACCTGTGACGGTTCCCCGCGTTGTGCCGGGCTAGGGGGGCCACTCGGGAGGGGGGTGTGTGGGAGTGGGGCGGGGCGGGGCGAGGCGGCGCGTGGGCGGGAAAGCGGAAAAGGGGGGTGGGTGAATGCGCACTGCCGGAAGCCGCGCCGCCAGCCGAGAGGGTCGCGTCACAGAAACGTCAGTAGTCCCGAGTGTTCTTTTTGCCCCTGCCTAGGTGGCCACAGGGGGCGGTGGGCGGAGGAGGGTCGGTGGAGAAGTCGCCGGTCACCCATCTATTCTCGGGGGCCCCCCGCGCTCTAACGAGCGGTCGCCGGTGACCGCGCGCCGTGACTCTCCCACGCGCGTTCCGCCCATAGGCATCTCTGGCGCGACGTGTGGGAGACAACGTTGCCGTCATTATTTCTCTCTCTCTCTCTCTCTCTTTTTTGTCAACTGTGGGAAAATGGGCGAGAAAATGGAACAGGACAGGCGCAACGGCACAATAACATCAATTGAATGCAGTCTCGGGTGCTCAGAGCTCGTTGCTGTCACCCAAAGCCTGACAGTGAAACACATGCAGTCCCTAAATCCTTCGTTGGCATTCTTGGCTTTTGTCCCTGCCCTTGCAGTAGCCGCCCTGTCTTGCATGGTTTTTTACTTCATCGTTCCCTATTGCCTCTTTTCCTCCAAAAATTCACATATTTTGTATGTGTTTTCTAACCTTGGCTCCTGTTTGGAATCACGTACAAGACTCTTAAGAAAGAAAGAAAAAAAGAGTCTATGGGTTCCATAGCCATAGATTCAGATGCAATTGGCAATTGTTCTTAGGTGATGTCTGGGCTTCGAGGTTTTTTTTTTTTGTTTGTTTTGTTTTTGTTTTTTTTTAATTCTAGCGATTCTAACGCACAACTCACACTGTTAAAAGCGTGTTTCTGTGACCCTACCTAAACATCGTTTTGCAGCTTCATCTCCCGCAGGTGTAACAGATGCTCATGCTGATCCTAAGGTTAGACAATTCTCTTTGTTCTCCACTTGTACAATTGCAGTACTTTCTAACTCTTGGTTTCACCGTGTTGTCAGGGCTGGTCTTGAGGCTCTTGAGCTCAAAGTACTTAGGACCACAAGCTCCTGCACTCCTCACCCACTTTTCAGATTGAGAAATCGTCTTTTTATGGGGTACAGTGTTAAATTGCAATGCATGGATACACTCCCGAATGAACAAGTCAGATTCATTAATGTACCTCTGATACTTTCTTTGGGGGTGAGAACAGCTAACACACCACCTCCTGCTGCATCCTTGCCTATCTATAGTAGGCAAGCATTCTGCCATATATCCCTAGCCATTTTGTGTTGCCTTGGGTTTTTAAATGACGTAGGGTTACCTGGAACTTGCTACGTAATTTAGACTGATATTCAACTTGTGATCCCCTGCCTTAGCCTCCCATGTAACTGGGCTTATAGGTGTGCACCTCTATGTTCTATTAAAATTCACTCTTAACTATAGGAGATGCTATTAACAGGAGATACTAACTAAAATTGCTGCATTGCACATTGCTGCCTGAAAGGTATTTTTTCAGTAACATTTTCCTTTTCCTTGCCCTCAGCCTCTATTAAACATTATTTACTGTTGCTTCAATGAATTGGACATTTTAAGATTCCACTTAAGGTGAGATGCGATACTGGCTTTGTGTGCCTCCTTTTTTGACTGGGTATAATTAATGCCACCCATGCTGTTGTAGATGACACTTCATAGTCTTTGCTTGAAGTAATAGTCCATTGTGTATTATATACAGCACAGAAGTTTTCTAATATGCCTAAGGTCATAGTATAACCCAGACCTACCTTAGGCTAAGTTCCTCCTGCCTCACTCCTGAATGCTAGGCTACTGTGAATGCATCAATTTACCCAGCCACATTTGTGATTGTGTGCTGGGGGGTTAGAAGCAAGAATGTTCGGCAAGTTCTCTGCCACTAAGTTGCATCTTCAGCCCTGAAGCCACATTTTTCTTTCTATCTATCTGTTGATAGGCACTTAAAAAAAATCCGTATCTGCTGGGCAGTGGTGGCGCACGCCTTTAATCCCAGCAATTGGGAGGCAGAGGCAGGCGGATCTCTGTAAGTTCGAAGCTAGCCTGATCTACAAGAGCTAGTTCCAGGACAGGCACCAAAGCTACAGAGAAACCTTGTCTCAAAAAACAAATCTGTATCTTGGTTATTATGAATGCTGGTGTATTTGTCAAGTGTGGTGGTGTACTCCTGTGATCACAAAACTTTGGAAGTAGAGTCAGGAAGACCAGGAGTTGAATCGTTCTCAACTACATAACGAGTTCCAGGCTAGTCTGGACTATATGAAACTCTGGATCTGAAATAAGATAGTAATGCAAATATCTTTTTGACATAGTAATTTCACTTCGTTTTAATATATACCCAGAAAATCGAATTACTGGATCACTTGGTAATCTCTTTAGTAGCTGCAGGTCTCTCCATACTGTTTTCCAAAATGGCTATAGTAATTTTGAATTCTCACCAACACTATACAAGGTGTCTTTTTTCTCCCCATCTTCCCTATTTTTTCCTTTTGTTTATAGCCATTCTAACAGATGTAAGGTCTTATCTTTTTTTAATATCCATGGTGGGACAGATAACATATTTGTGTCAGGTAAAAATCAGGCCATTTCTTTTCCAGTTTTGACTTGTCTTATTCAAGTTTTTCTCTCTTTTAAAAACAATACTGACTTCAATTCAGACATTCTTGTTGTCACAAATGAAAGATGATCGTATAAGATGCTCCGTCTAGTCTTCTCTAACACTTTCTATTTCTGTATGATGTTGAGAAGATTTCAGTTGTGTTTTCTTGTATAAACAAAGTAACAAATCTCGCCTTTTGGTATTTCTTCTATTAGGCAGTAAGGTTCTACCTAGACAGAGTCTTGACAATTTGTCAGTAAGAGGAAACTATCAGGGTGGAACACGGAGGCAGGCAGATCTCTGTGCAGGACCAGCTGGCCTACATAGGAATTTCTAAGCTAGTTAGGGATACACAGTGAGGTCTTAATCTCAAAAAGAAAAAAAAGAAAGAAGGAAAAAAAGGAAGAAGAAAAAAGAAAAGGAAGGAAGGAAGGAAGGAAGGAAGGAAGGAAGGAAGGAAGGAAGGAAGGAAGGAAGGAAAAGAAAGACCTTTAATCCTAGCACCTAGCACTTGGGAGGCAGAGGCGCGTAGATCTCTGTAAGTTCATGGTCAACAAGATCTACAAGAGAACAGGCTCCAAAAAAAGCTACAGAGGAACCCTTTCTTGAAAAACCAAAAAGAGCCGGGCAGTGGTGGCGCACGCCTTTAATCCCAGCACTCGGGAGGCAGAGGCAGGCGGATCTCTGTGAGTTCAAGGCCAGCCTGGTCTACAAGAGCTTGTTCCAGGACAGGAACCGAAAAGCTACGGAGAAACCCTGTCTCGAAAAATAAAAAAAACAAAAACAAAAACAAAAAAAGAAGGAGGGAAGAGGAAGAAGAAGAAAGAAGGAGGGGATGGAGGGAGGAAGGAAGGAAAATCATAGTTTTTTTCTAACTATGCTAAAATTCAATATCCTATAAATAAATGGTTGCTAATGGGTGAACAAGAGGAAAAGACCTGGTCAGTCGTCCTCACCAACTTAGACCATGAAAGCCAATATGGACAAGTTCAATAGAACCGCCATATACGGGCTGCCCGTGCCTGCTTCAGCATTGCCAGGGCAGACATTTCATTTTTTTCAGTGGGTGAACAAAGGAAGAAAAAGAGAAGCTTTTTAAGGGAAAGGGAGTTGTGAATGGAGAATCTAATTATTAGCCAGGTGTGGTGATGCACGCCTTTAATCCTAGTACTCAGGAGGCAGAGGCGGCAGGCAGACCTCTGAGTTAGAGACCATCCTGGTCTACACAAAGAAACCCTGTCTCAAATCAAAAAAAAAAAAAAAAAAGGCAGAGAGCCAGGTGGTTCTTGTGAGTTCAAGGCCAGTCTGGTCTATAGAGCATGTTCAAAGACAGGCTCCAAAACTACCAAGAAACCCTGCCTTGAGAAAAAAAATGCTATTTATTATATTCTTCCTTAAGAGATGATTTTTTTCCCCTGCTGTGGTTCTGTTTTATCTTATTTCCTCTGAATTAAAACGTTCAGGTCTGGAAGGATTTGAGAGGTTCAGAAGACTCAGAAAGTTGAGGATATACAACAAACTCCTTGGGAAGCTGGGAGATTCGCAGGTCCTCTCCCCAGGAAACGTCCAAACAAATCTCAGCATAATAAACATGAGGAACATCAACAACATAATAGCTAATACCCAAGTTCCAGTGACCTCAAGTCACAGGAGCTTCTGTGCACAACAAGTTGAGCCACAGCTAAAAGACCCAGGGGCTCCAACATTGCTTATTTTGTTGTTGTGCTTTTAGTGTTAGTTTCCCTTTTTGTTTGCTTTTTGTTCTGGTTCTGAGATAGGCTTTCATATAGCTCACGCTGGCCTCAGACTCCATATGTGGCCTAGAATCAATGACTTTGAACATCTGATCATTCTTTTTTATTTTAATTTTTTTTATTAAAAATTTCCACCTCCTCCCCGCCTCCCATTTCCCTCCCCCTCCCTCTCCAGTCCAAAGAGCGGTCAGAGTTCCCTGCCCTGTGGGAAGTACAAGGTCCTCCCCCTCCATCCAGGTCTAGGAAGGTGTGCATCCAAACAGTCTAGGCTCCCACAAAGCCAGTACATGCAGTAGGATCAAAACCCAGTGCCATTGTCCTTGGCTTCTCAGTCAGCACTCATTGTCCGACATGTTCAGAGAGTCCCGTTTGATCACATGCTCCATCAGTCCCAGTCCAGCTGGACTTGGAGAGCTCCCAATAGATCAGCCCCACTGTCACAGTGGGTGGGTGCACCCCTCGTGGTCCTGACCTCCTTGCTCATGTTCTCCCTCCTTCTGCTCCTCATTTGGACCTTGGGAGCTCAGTCCATTGCTCCAATGTGGGTCTCTGTCTCTATCTCCATCCATCACCAAATGAAGGTTCTATGGTGGTATGCAAGATATTTATCAGTATGGCTATAGGATAGGGTCATTTCAGGTTCCCTCTCCTCAGTTGCCCAAGGAACTAGCTGGGGACATCTCCCTGGACACCTGTGAGCCCCTCTAGAGTCAAGTCTCTTGCCAACCCTTAGGTGGCTCCCTTAATTAAGATATCTACTTCCCTGCTCCCATATCCACCCTTCCTCCGTCCCAACCATCCCATTCCTCCAAGCTTTCCCCATCCTCCCCTTCTCACTTTTCTCTCCCCATCTCCCCTTACCCCCATCCCACCCCACCCCAAGTCCCCAATTTTTGCCCAATTATCTACTTCCAGTATCCAGGAGGATAACTATATGTTTTTCTTTGGGTTCACCTTCTTATTTAGCTTCTCTAGGATCACGAATTATAGGCTCAATGTCCTTTATTTATGGCTAGAAACCAATTATGAGTGAGTACACCCCATGTTCATCTTTTTGGGTCTGGGATAGTGATTTCTATTTTGGTCCATTTGCATGCAAAATTCAAAATGTCATTGTTTTTCACCGCTGAGTAGTACTCTAATATGTATATATTTCACACTTTCTTTATCCATTCTTCTATTGAAGGGCATCTAGGTTGTTTCCAGGTTCTGGCTATTATAAATAATGCTGCTATGAACATAGTTGAACAAATGCTTTTTTAAAAAATATTTATTTATTATGTATACAATATTCTGTCTATGTGTATGTCTGCAAGCCAGAAGAGGGCACCAGACCTCATTACAGGTGGTTGTGATCCACCATGTGGTTGCTGGGAATTGAACTCAGGACCTTTGGAAGAGCAGGCAATGCTCTTAACCACTGAGCCATCTCTCCAGCCTCAACAAATGCTTTTGTAGTATGATAGGGCATCTCTTGGGTATATTCCCAAGAGTGGTATTGCTGGATCCTGGGGTAAGTTGATCTCGAATTTCCTGAGAAACTGCCACACTGTTTTCCAAAGTGGTTGCACAAGTTTGCATTCCCACCAGCAATGGATGAGTGTTCCCCTTACTCCACATCCTCTCCAGCAAAGGCTATCATTGGTGTTTTTGATTTTAGCCATTCTGACAGGTGTAAGATGGTATCTCAAAGTTGTTTTGATTTGCATTTCTCTGATCACTAAGGAGGTTGAGCATGACCTTAAGTGTCTTTTGGCCATTTTAACTTCTTCTGTTGAGAATTCTCTGCTCAGCCCCATTTTTTAATTGGGTTAATTAGCATTTTAAAGTCTAGTTTCTTGAGTTCCTTATATATTTTGGAGATCAGGCCTTTGTCTGATGAGGGGTTGGTGAAGATCTTCTCCCATTCAGTAGGTTGCCTTTTTGTCTTAATGACAGTGTCCTTCGCTTTACAGAAGCTTCTCAGTTTTAGGAGGTCCCACTTATTCAATTTTGTTCTTAATGTCTGTGCTGCTGGGGTTATATGTAGGAAGTGGTCTCCTGTGCCCATGTGTTGTAGAGTACTTCCCACTTTCTCTTCTATCAGGTTCAGTGTGGTCAGATTGATATTAAGGTTTTTGATCCATTTGGACTTGAGTTTTGTGCATGGTGATAGATATGGATCTATTTTCATTCTTCTACAGGTTGACATCCAGTTATGCCAGCACCATTTGTTGAAGATGCTTTCTTTCTTCCATTGTATACTTTTAGTTCCTTTATCGAAAATCAGGTGTTCATAGGTTTGTGGGTTAAAATCCGGGTCTTCTATTAGATTCCATTGGTCGACTTCTCTGTTATTATGCCAATACCAAGCTGTTTTCAACACTGTAGCTCTGTAATAGAGTTTGAAGTCAGGGATGGTAATGCCTCCGGAAGTTCCTTTATTGTATAGGATTGTTTTGGCTATCCTGGGTTTTTTGTTTTTCCATATAAAGTTGATTATTGTTCTCTCAAGGTCTGTGAAGAATTTTGTTGGGATTTTGATAGGGATTGCATTGAATCTATAGATTGCTTTTGGTAGAATTGCCATTTTTACTATGTTGATCCTTCCAATCCAAGGGAGATCCGTCCATTTTCTGGTGTCCTCTTCAATTTCTTTCTTCAAAGACTTAAAGTTCTTGTCAAGTAGATCTTTCACTTTCTTGGTTAGAGTTACCCCAAGGTATTTTATGCTATTGTGGCTATCGTGAAAGGTGATACTTCTCTGATTTCCCTCTCTGCTTCTCTATCCTTTGTGTATAGGAGGGCTACTGATTTTTTGAAGTTGATCTTGTATCCTGCCACATTACTGAAGGTGTTTATCAGCTGTAGGAGTTCTTTGGTAGAGTTGTTGGGGTCGCTTATGTACACTATCATATCATCTGCAAATAATGAAAGTTTAACTTCTTCCTTTCCAATTCGAATCCCCTTGATCCCCGTATGTTGTCTTGTTGCTGTTGCTGGAACTTCAAGAACTATATTGAAGAGGTATGGAGAGAGTGGGCAGCCTTGTCTTGTTCCTGATTTTAGTGGAATGGCTTTGAGTTTCTCTCCATTTAATTTGATGTTAGCTGTCAGCTTGTTGTATATTGCTTTTATTATATTTAGGTATGAACCTTATATCCCTAATCTTTCCACAACCTTTATCATAAAGGGGTGTTGAATTTTGTCAAATGCTTTTTCAGCATCTAATGAAATGAGCATATGTTTTTTCTTTCAGTTTATTTATATGATGGATTACATTGATAGATTTGCGTATGTTGAACCAGCCCTGCATCTCTGGGATGAAGCCTACTTGATCATAATGGATAATTTTTCTTTTTTTTTCTTTTTTTTTTCTTTTTTTTCGAGACAGGGTTTCTCTGTGGCTTTGGAGCCTGTCCTGGAACTAGCTCTGTAGACCAGGCTGGTCTCGAACTCACAGAGATCCGCCTGCCTCTGCCTCCCGAGTGCTGGGATTAAAGGCGTGCGCCACCATCGCCCGGCATAATGGATAATTTTTCTAATGTGTTCTTAGATTCAGTTTGCCAGTATTTTATTGAGAATTTTTGCGTCGATGTTCATGAGTGAGATTGGCCTGTAATTCTCTTTCTTGGTTGAGTCTTTGTGTGGTTTTGGTATCATAGTTACTGTAGCTTCATAGAAGGAATTTGGCAATGACTCTTCTGTTTCTATATTGTGAAATACATTTAGGAGTATAGGTATTAGGTCTTCTTGGACGTTCTGGTAGAATTCTGCATTGAAACCATCTGATCCTGGACTTTTTTTGGTAGGGAGGTTTTTGATGACAGCTTCTAATTTTTCGCGACTAACAGGTCTATTTAGATTGTTCACCTGGTCTTGGTTTAACTTTCGTATATGGTACTTATCTAAAAAAATTTCCATTTCTTTTACATTTTCCAATTTTGTGACAAACAGGCTTTTGTAATAAGATCTAATGATTCTCTGAATTTCCTCTGTGTCTGTGGTTATGTCCCCCTTTTCATTTCTGATCTTGTTAAATTGTGTGTTCTCTCTCTGCCGTTTGATTAGTTTGGATAGGGGTTTGTCAATCTTGTTGATTTTCTCTAAGAACCAGCTTTTTGTTTCATTGATTCTTTGGATTGTTTTCTGTGTTTCTATTTTGTTGATTTCAGCCCTCAGTTTGATTATTTCCAGTCTTCTACTCCTCCTGGGTGAGTCTGCTTCTTTTTTTTTTCTAGAGCTTTCAGGTGTGCTGTTAAGTCTCTAATGTGTGCTTTCTCCGTTTTCTTTACATGGGCACTTAGTGCTATGAACTTTCCTCTTAGCACTGCTTTCATAGTGTCCCATAGGTTTGAGTATGTTGTGTCTTTATTTTCATTAAATTCAAGGAAGATTTTAATTTCTTTATTTCTTCCTTGATCCAGGTGTGGTTCAGTAGTTGACTGTTCAGTTTCCATGAGTTTGTAGGCTTTCTGGGGGTAGCATTGTTGTTGAATTCTAACTTTAATCCATGGTGATCTGATAAGACACAGGTGGTTACTAATATTTTTTTGTATCTGTGGAAGTTTGCTTTGTTACCGAGTATGTGGTCAATTTTCGAGAAGGTCCATGAGCTGCAGAGAAGAAGGTATATTCTTTCCTATTTGGGTGGAATGTTCTATAGATGTCTGTTAAGTCCATTTGATTCATTGCCTCCATTAATTCTCTTATTTCTCTGTTAGATTTCTGTCTGATTGACCTGTCCATTGGTGAGAGAGGTGTGTTGAAGTCTCCTACTATTGGTGTGTGTGGTTTGATGTCTGCCTTGAGTTCTAGTAATGTTTCTTTTACATAAGTGGGTGCTTTTATATTAGGGGCATAGATATTCAGGATTGAGACTTCATCCTGATGAATTGTTCCTGTTATGAGTATAAAATGTCCATCTCCATCTCTTCTGATTGATTTTAGTTTGAATTCAATTTTGTTAGAAATTAGTATGGCCACACCCGCTTGTTTCTTAGGTCCATTTGCTTGAAAAACCTTTTCCCAGCCCTTTACTCTGAGTAGATGTCTGTCTTTGTGGTTGAGGTGTGTTTCTTGTAAACAGCAGAATGTTGGATCCTGTTTTCGTATCCAATCTCTTAACCTGTGCCATTTTATAGGTGAATTGAGTCCATTGATATTAATTGATATTAATGACCAATGGTTGTTGACTCCCGTTATTATTATTTTTTTTGGTAGTAGAGTTTGTGTGTTTCTCTTCTTTGAATTGTGCTGGTGAAGTGTCGCTAGATGTCTGAGTTATTGTAGGCAGTGTTGGCTATGTTGGATTCCGTGGGTTGTGATTTTCCTTCTATTACTTTCTGTAAGGCTGGATTTGTGGCTACGTATTGTTTACATTTGTTTTTATCCTGGAATATTTTGTTTTCTCCATTGATAGTGAACAATAGCTTGGCCAGGTATAATAGTCTGGGCTTGCATCCATGGTCTCTTAGTTTCTGCAGTACCTCTATCCAGGACCTTCTGGCTTTCATGGTTTCCATAGAGAATTCCGGTGTAAGTTTACCTTTGTAAGTTACTTGACCTTTTTCCTTTGCAGCTCTTAATATTCTTTCTTTATTCTGTATGTTTTATGTTTTGATTATTATATGGCGAGGGGATTTTATTTATTTATTTATTTATTTATTTATTTATTTATTTATTTTTTGGTTTTTCGAGACAGGGTTTCTCTGTAGCTCTTTGGTGCCTGTCCTGGAACTAGCTCTTATAGACCAGGCTGGCCTCGAACTCACAGAGATCCGCCTGCCTCTGCCTCCCGAGTGCTGGGATTAAAGGCGTGTGCCACCACCACCCGGCTCGAGGGGATTTTTTTTATCCAGTCTATTTGGTGTTCTGTATGCTTCTTGAATATTCATAGGAATATCTTTATGTTGGGAAAGTTTTCTTCCATAATTTTGTTGAATATATTTTCTGGGCCTGTGAGCTGTAACTCTTCTCCTTTTTCTATCCCTATTATTCTTAGGGTTGGTCTTTTTATTGTGTCCCATATTTCCTGAATGTTTTGTGATGAGGATTTGTTGGATTTGTTGTTTTCTTTGATCAGTGCGTTTATTTTCTCTATGATTCAGCATCTGTGATTCTTTCTTCTATGTCTTGTATTCTATTGGTCATGCTTGTTTCTGTAGTCTCTGTTCGTTGACCTAGATTTTCAATATCCAGCCAGCCCTCGGTTTGTGTTTTCTTCCTTGCCTCCATTTCAGTTTTCAATTCTTGAACTGTTTCCATTACCTGTTTGATCGTTTTTTCTTGGTTTCCCAGGGTATCATTTACGGATTTATTCATTTCTTCAAACTTTTTGTTATACTTCTCATCCATTTCTATAAGGGAGATTTTCACATCCTGTTTAAGGGACTCTATCGCTTTCATAATGTCAATTTTTTTCCACTTCTTCTGGATTAGGGTGTTCAAGTCCTTCTGTTGTAAGATCACTGGGTTCTGGTGTTTTCATGTTGTTTTTCAGATTGATGGAGGAATTCTTGCCTTGGCGCCTGCCCATCTCTTCCTTCAAATGATATCTTATGGGTCTTCTGGTTCAGGATCAGGTTCCCTTGCTGGCCAGGGACCTCGCTGACAAAAGGCCTACCTTGTTGCCAGCAGGCTATTGAAACAAAGGAACTCCCGCCCGCCCAGTTGCACTCACCACCCCATCCCTGTGCCCAAACAGGCTGAGCTGGGGGATCTTATGGCCCCGAGGAAGGGAGGAAGAAGGGAGGGAGTTCCTGGGTGCAAGCTGGGATGGATCAGGAAGAGAGAGGCCTTAGCAGAGGGGAGCAGCCCCTGCAGAAGGACCAGGGAGTTAAGGAGGTCAGGGAATGTCTGTGCTCCCTTTCCGGGCTCCTGCAGCAGGTCAAGAACACACTTACCCCTCTGATGGATCTTCCGGAACAGCCATCTGATCATTCTTCTACTCCCTCCCCAGTCTGGAGATTACAGGCCTGTACCATCATACCAAGTATTTATTTTTATGAGGTGCTGTGGATGGAACCCAAGGTTTTCTAGGTGTCAGGCAATCGCTCCACCACCTGAGCTCCATTCCCAGCAATTCCATGCCTCAATTCTTTTTTTTTTTTTTATGATACTCCATTCTGACAAGCCTTAGTCCTTATCAATCAAATTAGAATGAGGCTGTCTTGGTGTAGAGATGAGGAAGTAGCTGAGGTGGGAGGCCCCTGTTCACACTCCTGCTTTTGTCATAGTCCTGTGGAGATTATTGGGCTGAATAGCTGTGCTGTCATCAGTGCACAGCATCAAAAAGTCCTTCTGATTCAGCCATGCTGCTGTGAACATTTCTGGTTTCATGAAGGAGGACGAGGACCAGCAAACCTGGCAGCAGCATCCTATTGCTAATATCAAGTGCTACCAGATTCTGGTAAACAAGGTCTTTTGTGATACTGTAGTGCTGAATCTAGGGGACAACAAAAACATTAAATGCTACACAAACACACACACTGACTCCTCACACCTCCTAGGAACTGATGTATGCCCTCCCTAGGTGCCAGTGTTATTGCTGCCTCCAAGGTCACATAGTCTTTTTGTCCAAAGTCAGCAACTACTGTCTTCCTTTACCCAACATCCCATACCTCTATTCAGCTGTTTAAAGGCTCATGGAAACTGGGCACAACTTTCAACAACACATAACATCTGACTTTTAGACAAAATCTTGTTTTATAGTCCAAGCTGGTCTTGAACCTGATCTTCTTGCCTCTACCTCCCAAATGCTTGGATTATAACTTATTACACTGACCAAGTAGGCTACTGTAGAAATACTTTAAAGGTTCATGGGTTTCACCAGCTAATTATTACCTTGTGATCAGCAGGCATCTAGGCCCAAGAACGGAACCAAGTAGTACAGAAAGAAAAGGCTGCAGTCACCTTCCAGTGTTGTCTAACTGCCCCCCTAAGATAAAGTCAGTCAAGTTTCCTCGGTACCACGACCAGTGGGGAAAAAGAATAGATGTGGAGCATTGATGATTTAGTGCTAGAATGCTCATCTCCCACTCAGGAGACCTGGTTCAAGTCCTGGCTAATGTAGTCTGTTTCTTTGGAGCCAAAGAGATGGCTCCATGCCTAAAAGTACTTGCTACTCTTTCAGAGGATCTGGGTTCAGTTCCCAGCATCCACATGGTGGTTCACAACTATAACTACAGTTTCAAGGAATCCAAACACCCCGTTCTGGCTTCCACATGTACCAGGCATACACATGATGAACATTCACACATGCAAGGAAGCACTCACACATAAAATAAAAATAAATCTTTTCAGGGTGGGTGGAGACAGGGTTTCTCTGTATAGTCCTGGCTGTCCTGGAACTCACTCTATAGAGCAGCCTGGCCTCAAACTCAGAGACCCTCCTGCCCCTGCCTCCAGAGTGCTGGGATTAAAAGCATGTGCCACCACTGCCTAGCTAGTAAATCTAATAAAGAAGGAGGAGGAAGAAACATAACTGGTGATCATCAAAGAGGGCTCCCACCCTTTCTATCCGGACTTTCCATATGTGGGAATTTTAGTGATAGTTGGTCATAAAAGCAGTTGCCACATGTGTGTTTCAGGAAATTTCTAGTATACCCAGGCTGGCCTGGAGCTCACTGTGTGTTCTGACTAATTTTATGGCAACTCATCACAAACTAGAATCTCAATTGAGAAAATGCTTCCTCCACAATGGCCTGTGGGCAAACCTGTGATGTCTTTTTCTTTTCTTTTCTCTTCTTTCCTTTTCTAAACAGGGTTTCTCTGTGTAGCTGTCCTGGAACTCCGAGATCCCCTTGCCTCTGCCTCCCAACTGCTGGGATTAAAGTCATGCACCACCACTGCCCAGTGTATTTTCTTAATTAGTAATTGATGTGGGAGGGCCCAGCCCCTTGTGAGTGGTGCTACCATCAGGCAGGCAGTCCTGCCCCTGGGTAGGTGGTACTGGGGTGTCTAAAAAACAAACTGAGAAAGCCAGGAAGGGTAAGCCAGAATGCAGCATTTCTCCATGGTCTTTGCTTCAGTTCCTTCCTGAAGTTTCCTGCCCTGTTTGAATTCCTGCTCTGATGTCCCTCAGTAATAGACTTACTTGAAAAACCCTTTCTTCTCCAAGTTGCTTTTGGTTATGGTGTTTCATCACAGCAATAGTAACTCTAAGTATTACACTCTGTATACCAAGCTGGCCTTGAATTCATGATGGTCCCTCTGCCTCAGCTTCCAGGGATTACCGATGAGAGCCATTATACAGAGCCTTCTGATAGTTCTTGACTTTGTCTTTCCCGTATCAAATACTAAATGTGATGTTAAAAACAACAAAACTGCTATGAGAACTGAGGAGATACCTTTGTCAGTCAAGTATTTGCTTCCCAGGCATAAGGACCTGAGTTTGAGCCCCTGAACTGATGAGGGGAAAGGCATGCTTGTGCACACTTGTAATCTCTGCATTGGGGAAGTACAGATAGTAGATCCTTTGGGCTAGATGACCAATCAACCTAGCCTATTTGGTGACTCCAAGCCAGTTAGAGAACATTTCCAAAAAAGGAAAAAAGGTGGATGGTGGGTAGGCACTGAGGTCCTCTGGCCACACATACTCATATATATACATTGGGGGGGGGGGTGGAGACCGAGAGAGACCCTGCTAAGATAATTTTTATGTTTGATTTCCTGAAATGGCCTCAGTAAAAATTTACTCTTTAATCTTATAAAAAGGAAGGTATGGGCTGAAGAGATAGCTCAGTAGTTAAGAACACCAGCTGCTTTTCCAGAGAACCTAAGCTCAATTCCCAGCACCAGCACCCCATATGACAGCTCACACCTGTCTGTTACTCCAGTTCCAGGGAATCTGATACCCCCACACAACATACATGCAGGCAGAACACCAATGCATATAAAATAGAAAGAAATTTAAAAATGTTTTAAAAAGGAAGGTATATTAGCTTGGCTAAATAGAAATACTAGCTTGATTTGCTTCAGCTTTTAACTCTCCTAAGTAACTCAAAACTATTGTAAGAGTTCTTTTATGCCCTAACCTTTGGTGGGGAGGGGCTGGAAGGAAACTGTAGGGGATTAACCAATCAAAGAAGTTCTGTCATCCTAGGTCACTTGTATATAAATTAAATAGCTTAAGTACTTGTCAGAGATTGCGGACCTTCGGGTGAAAGAAAATGCACTCCTGCTAGCACACAGATTGATGCAGTAGTTGTCTACAAAGTTACATCCGTTCCAGGTTTCAGTTCCCTTGTCAATGAGAGGCAATGCTGGAATACTTTAAAATAGGAAACAGGAGGGGCTGCCGGCAAGACAGATGGCTCAGCCATTAAGAGTGGTTGCTGCTTTTCTAAAGGACAAGAGTTCAGTTCCCAGCACCCACATCAGGAGGCACACAACTGCCTGTAACTTTGGCTCTAAAGGACTCAGAGCCCTCGTTTGGCCTCCACAGGCACCTCCACAGGCAAAAGGAGGCTGGAAACTTGCCAGTATGCTCGTGTTAGTAACGTATTCCTGCTCCCCAGCACTTTTTAGTCCTTGCGGTTTATCCCAAGAGAGGATGACCTGGAACTTCTTATCCTACTCTCTCTTTTCCCCACGTATTGGGCTTAGAGGTATGCACTACCATGCCCAGTTGATGTGGATGGAAGATGGGTGTTTTATGCATGTTAGGCAAGAGCTCTATCAACTGAGTTCTACCCCCAGATCAAGATGTAGTATCTTCAGAAATATTTACCTGAAGTTCCAGGGAAGTCGGTATCCTATCACTGGAGAGAAAAGTCAACATTTCTCTACTAGAAAAATATTAGTAACTTTTTGCAATTGTTAAAGTTGTGTTTTTATTTCATTTTGTAAAAGTTGTTTTTTATAAGCTTTGCTGATGCTCAGAGCAAATACATAATGGACAAACATTCATATCTATAGTTGGGGCAACTAAATAAAAATCATAAAGAAGGTCCCAGGCTTTGGCTCCAGTTTCTAATTTATCTTTACAGTTTGGACTATATAGCATGCTTAAGGCTAGACTGGGCTATAGCGGGGGACCTTATCTCAAGAAAATAAAATATGAGCTGGGTGGCATTGGCCTTTAATCCCAGCACTGGGGAGGCAGAGGCAGGTGGATCTCTGTGAGTTTAAGGCCAGCCTGGTCTACAGAGTAAGTTTCAGGACAGGTTCCAAAGCTAAAGAGAAACCCTGTCTAGAAAAACAAAGCAAAAAAAAAAAAAAAGAAAGAAAAGAAAAGGTGATATGCCGAGCATGGTAGTACACACACACACACACAAACATAAACATTTTATTCCAGAACTCAGGGCATGGATGGGGGAGCAGGTAGATCTCTGCAAGTTGGAAGCCAGCCTGGTCTACATACAGTTCTCCACCAGCCAGACCTATATAGTAAGACCTTGTCTCAATTTTAAAGGAAAAGAAAAGACATTGATTTTATTCAACTCTTCACTGCCCAAATCACCTTTGCTCTTATTCACAGGCCTGAAAAGACTTTCTAGCACATCCTCTGAAGCAGTAGTGTCAATCCAAGGCTCAGTTGCTCTCTGGGGAACATTCGACAACCTCTGAAGACACTTAAGAGTTTTCAGGTATGGGGATGGGGCTGGTAGAAGCCGATGGCACTGAGAAGCTCCTATGGTGCACAGGACAGCTCTCCTACAACAAAGAATTAATTGATTTTTCCAAGTCAATAGTGCTGAGAGAAAAAAAAAAACTCGCGTCACAATTGAAAACTAGACACTTGTCCTCTGGGAAAAAAAGTTTATAGGAAGCCATCCTGCTAGGTATGATGAGAAGGTCATTGCCAGGTACTGTTAACTAGCACAACACTAGTACTCGGGGCAATTACTCGTTGGACCCAGATATCTGGGTTCTAAGATGTCCTTGGCACAGGGTGAGTGGGCCACAGCCTAATATGGGTGGATTTCATCCTCTCAAAACTCAAGAAATGGTCCCTTTTTGCCAGGCTAAGTATTAAATTGTTGAGCCTTTTAAAACTATAGCCAGGCATAAGAACATGCTTTAATCCCAGCACTAGGGAGACAGAGGCAAGCAGATCTTTTGTTTGTTTGTTTGTTTGGTTGGTTGGTTGGTTGGTTGGGTTTGGGTTTGGTTTTTTTGTTTGTTTTTCAAGAAAGGGTTTTGTGTAACAGTCCTGACTACCCTGGAACTTAATTTGTAGACCAGGCTGGCCTCAAACTCACAAAGATCTGCCTACCTCTCCTCCCAAGTACTGGGATTAAAGGTGTGTGCCACCACTGCTGAGAGGCGAGCAGGTCTACCTAATGAATTCTAGGCCAGCTAGGGCTATACAGTGAGACTCTGTAAAACGATTATGATAATATATGTGGTTATGTTCTCTTTTTTGGCAGAGTTTGTCTGTGTAACAGTCCTGGCTGTCCTGGAATTGGCTTTGTAGACCACCCTGTTCTTGGACTCACAGATATCTTGCCTCTGGGAAGCCTGCCTCTGCTTCCCACGTGCTGGGACTAAAGGCATGCACTGCCATGCCTGGCTGGCCATAGTCTTAATATTGTCCTTAGCAGCTTTTATCACTTCTTGGGGCCAGCAATACACCTGACTACAATTTGCTTGTGATTTGTCTCAAATATAAGTAAGCAACTGGTTGAGTTTGTATTCATTGTCTACTCAACAACTTTTAGTGTAGACGGTTTGTGATAAACCAGTCTGTTTACCAAGTAGCTTCCTGGGTAATTGTGCTTAGCACCAAATACTCTATAGGGAATAAGGAAATTTCTTTGAAAAACTATGTTAAGTCAGCTGTTACTCCCATCTTGGCCTCTGGATTTCTACTGTGTGCATGGCCTTCCAGTGAGTGGATTTCAGTGGTGCAGATCTGGATTTCACAAAATAATGTCCTGGGAACTGAATTTCATGGCTCTTGGCCAAAAGAAATGACTGAGAAAGTAAAAATCAGCTCAGAGTAAGAAAGTGCACATTTACCCAGCCGTTCATTAGGCTGGAATGATACACAGATAAAGCCAACTGAACAGGTAACAGAAAATATTCTCCCAAGGGACCGCTACAGCTAGAAAGTAACATACCAGCCAGCACCTTTGGGTGACTACTGCTCCCAGGCTGACTTAGAAACCTGTTTTTTTTAAAGTACCTGTTGAAATTATATCTTTCAGGATAAATCCTATGGGGATGGGTCTGAAGAAATGGCTCAGTGGTTAAGAGAACTTGCTTTTATAGAGGACTGAAGTTCAGTTCCCATCACCCACATGGGGTGGCTTACAACTGTCTATAACTCCAGTTCTAGGGAATACAAACCCCCTTCTGACCTCCGTGGGTACCTGCACATGCATGGCGTACATAAACACAGACCACACAATGGGAATCATACCATACGCTGCCAAACGAGGCAAAGGAGAGGATGATTGTGGAATTTAGGGAAGTATTGGGGTGCTTGTGAAATTTAAGTGAATCAGTTTTGTAATAGACTCAAAGCGAGGCTGAACACAAAGGGCTCAGATTGGCTCTAAATTGCCCAATACAACTGTGAATTCCTTGAGCTCTACAAGGAATATATGTGAAATTTTAAATAAGAAACTCCAAATTAAAACCACCATGCCCAATTCTTTGTTTTCTACAGTTTTTTGAACAAGATGGAATGAGTAAAAATCGAAGAAAACTCAAAATTCCCAACTAAAAGTAAACCTTAGAGAGAAACAATATTCCAGATGAAAATAGAAATTATAACTTGAGTTTTATAATTGCTTTGTTAAGTGATGGGATTGAGGCCAGCTTGAACTATATAATGACTATATAGAATTCACTGGGTAGCCCAGGCTGGCTTTGCTTTTGTATTTCTTCTGCTTCCACTTCCCAAGTGCTGAGATTATAGGTATGAACCCCCATTCTTGTCTTAAAGACTGAAGTTTTAGTCGGATGGTGGTGGCACACGCCTTTAATCTCAGCACTTGGGAGGCAGAGGCAGGCGGATCTCTGTGAGTTCGAGGCCAGCCTGGTCTCCAAGAGCTAGTTTCTGGACAGGCTCCAAAGCTACAGAGAAACCTTGTCTCGAAAAAAACAAAAAATAAACAAAAAACCTTGAGTTTTGCTTTGATATTTATGAAGGCAGAATAAATTAGTTTTTCTTAATGTTGTCAAAGATTATTAAAGGCTTGTGCCACCAAGATAGCTAAGTATAGGGGAATGAAACTGGACCTTGAAAACTGACATTGGGTCCAACATTTATCAGCCCTTGGAATCTCCACCTACCTGCAGAAAAGTTAGACAAAATTGCCTTATATTTGGCAAAAAGTACCAGTCTGACCTGCTGAATATCTATAAAAGCCAGTTAGTTCCTCTTTATGGATGTTGCATTCAATCAGTCTGACATTGCAGGTCATGATTTAGTTTTGCAGCATTAAATCTTGACGGCACAGTATGTTTACAGATAGAACAAATAAATGGATTGAAGAGACCATGCACTGTCCTGTTGTGATGAGTCGTGGCACTGACCCTTAGTCCTTCTGTCCCTGGTATGTACTTGTAACAGCTCATTTATAGACATGCCTAGTCCTAGGCTGACCTCAGGCAAGTATTAGATTGTGTCTCAGCCATTAACACTGTGGGCTCTGAATTCAGAAAAGCAAAATTAAATGAAGCCCAGTCTGAGTGAAACACTGCTTTATTTATTTTTTTGTACAATGACTTTTATCACTTTTTGTGGTCAGTACATAAATCCCTTTCATATTTGTGAAGAATAAAGACTAAATGGAGACAGAAGTCTGTCCTCCCTGAGAGATGTCACAGGGGATCAGATTCCACTTATCAATGCATGAGCACTCAGGGCAAAATCACGTGACCTGAATTTTGTTTACATATTGGGGGGGGATGGCACATGACATTCTCAGTCATTCCGAGTGGTGTGGCCAAACTGACTGTCTGAGTGACAGCAGCTATGCCCTCCCCCTTCTATAGTTCCCCACAGGTCATCTTTGGAGAAGAACACCAAGAGTTCATGCTACTTCATCACCATGGTCAACTATGCGCCAAATGCTGATTTAAAAGGGGCGGGGGATCAGTGTTACATTTCTTTTTTTGTTTTTTATTGATATTTATTGAGCTCTACATTTTTCTCTGCTCCCCTCCCTGCCTCTCCCCTCCCCCTACTGCTTTATTTTTTAATTAATTTTTTTGAGCTGTAGACTTGTAACTCAAGCTGGCCTTGAATTTGCCGTGTAGTTAGTTGATAATGATCTTGAACTTCTGGTCCTCCTGCCATCACCTCTGGAGTGCTCAGATTACAGGCATGTGTGACTATGACCAGCTTTTTGTTTTTTTTTAATTCTAAAAAGCCAAAATATCCCCCGTTGTATTAGTTAGAAGTGATTTGGCTTCCAATTCTAGAAAACCTGGCTGCTAGGGTACAGGGCTTTGCTTCTCTCAGATACCAAGGTGTCTGAAGCTCTTGGCTGTTAGGGATTTGGTTGAGTGTCTTAGCTGTACCAGAGTCCTCTGCTTCATAACCTAATGATCACATGATGGTTGCAACCCTACACCTGGCATGAAGTAGAGGGAAAGAAATGGGGTCAGGAGATTTGTCCTTTCATTATAAAACAAAACTTTCCCAGAAGCCCTCCCCACAGGTTTCTACCAGTAGTTTCCAGTTAGCAAAAGGCACTCAAGGGAAGCTAGGAAATGAAGGTCAAGTGACAGTGAGAACATGAACTGCCGTGGGGTAGCCTGCAAGAACGTGAGCATACGTGTTAACTGTTTTCTTAATCAGGTCTATTCAGTAGAACATGGGCAGCAGAATGAAGGAAATTGTTGCAAGGATTCCACTTGAGATGACCACTCAGACACAGTTTATAGCTTATTGAAAATCCTTATTCCAGCCTCCTAGAACTACACTCAGGGGGTAGCCCTGAGCATTTAGACCGAGGTGTTTTTTTTTTTGTTTTTTTTTTTGGTTTTTTTTTTGGTTTTTCGAGACAGGGTTTCTCTGTGGTTTTGGAGCCTGTCCTGGAACTAGCTCTTGTCGACCAGGCTGGTCTTGAACTCACAGAGATCCGCCTGCCTCTGCCTCCCGAGTGCTGGGATTAAAGGCGTGCGCCACCACCGCCCGGCTAGACCAAGGGTTTTTAAAGGCAAAAACCACACATTGTTATCTCATTCAGCTGCAGGGGAAGTTTGCACAAGTAAGCAGTTTCACTGAAGCTAAGATAAGCTAGTGGCTGGAGGGGGAAGTTTGCACAAGCAGACAGTTTAATAGAAACTAAGATAAACTGTTAGCTGGAGGGAGAAGTTTGCACAAGCAGGTAGTTTAACAAAAGCTAAAAGAAGCTGTTAACTGGAGGGAAGGTTTCCACAGCAGGTGATTTAAAACAAGCTAAATTAGCCGGGGCATTTTGACCTCAGGTTCCTAGAACAGGGTTGGGTAGTTTTCCATGGTATTTTACATAGAGATCAGATTCTAGTTAAACCAGAAATGGACTCAGCAAGAATACAAGATAGAAGAACTGTCTTTCCCTGTCACAAAATCAAATCCATTCTGTCATGGGGACTTCAAAATCCTGGTTCCATTTATTTCCCCAAATTATAAATCACACACGCCATTGAAGTTTTGTTTACTAATACTTCCTTTAGTGTCCTCTGTGGTTGAACTCAATTTAAGTCCCCATTTCCTTGCATTTGCTCATGCTGCCAACTCAGCTGAACTACCCCCCCCCCCTTTTTTTTGGTTTTTTCGAGACAGGGTTTCTCTGTGGTTTTGGAGCCTATCCTGGAACTAGCTCTTGTAGACCAGGCTGGTCTCGAACTCACAGAGATCTGCCTGCCTCTGCCTCTGCCTCCCAAGTGCTGGGATTAAAGGCGTGCGCCACCACCGCCCGCCCCCCACTTTTTTTTATTTAGTGCATTTATGCTTGCTATGGTGTGCATGTGAGGTCAGAGGACAAAAATCTTTGGGGAGTCATTTCTCTTCCTCCATCATGTGTGTTGGGGGATCAAATTCAGGTTATCACACGTGGCAGCAGACACCTTTATCCACAAAGCTATCTTACCAGCCCATAGCAAACATTTTGTTGTTTGTTGCAAACATGCTCAAACAGTATCTCTTTAGTGAGGTGTTCCCTAGTCTCCACAAATGAATTTGATCCAGGAGAGCCAAGGCACATTATTCTCTAAAGTGGCAGGAGCTTGAGTTTACATAGGCTATCTAGTCTTTAACTCTTTCTTTCTCTCTTTCTTTCTTTTTTTTTTTTTTTTTTTTTTTGGTTTTTTGAGACAGGATTTCTCTGTGTAGTCATAGCTGTCCTGGAACTAGCTCTTGTAGACCAGGCTGGCCTAGAACTAAGAGATCCACCTCCTGAGTGCTGGGATTAAAGGCATGCGCCACCACCACCAGGCTTAAGGTGCTTCGTGTAAGAGTATGCTGCCTGTGCACACCCAAGAGCATAGCTACTACTGCCCCCATTGTAAGGCTGCTGAAACAGAAACTTAGAAAACTTCTGTTCTTCAAGAGCACACAGCTATCAAGGAGATTCAGCTCAGCTCTGCCTGATGCCAAAAATCGAGTCACTCAATGCTCTACTGGTATGGTACCTGCTGGCTACAATGGGTGAATTAAGATTGAAATAGTACCTTACCTCTAACTATCCTCTCCCCTACACCTGCTTAACTCACCCCTGCCTTGGAATTCATTCAGAGGGTCACCTAGTTCATTTATTTACTTAGGAATAAATGAATTAAGTGAAGGCTCTGCCATACTACATCAAAATTCACAAGAAAAAGATTTGGGGCCATCAAAATGGCTCAGTGTGTCAAGCACTTGCTGTGCAAACCTAAGGACCTGAGTTTGATCTCTCCAACCCACAAAGAAATGGGCAAGAACCAACTTCACAGAGTTGTTCTCTGACCTCTGCATCTGTACCATAATGTGTGCACCCATATATCACATATAGAATACTAATTTAAAAGAAAAGAAAAAGATTACCAATCAGATTGTCTGGGATTGAATCCTGATTCATTTGAGCAAGTTGTTTGCCTACCCCGTACTTCAATCTCAAAAAGTAAACCAGGAATAATCACACTTTTTGTTATCTTAAAGAGTTATTTTAGGACTAGAGAGATAGCTCAGAGGTTAAGAGCACTGGCTGTTCTTCCAGAGGTTCTGAGTTCAATTCCCAGTAACCACATGGTGGCTCATAACCATCTGTAATGAGAACCAGTTCCCTCTTCTGGTGTGCAGGCATACATACTTCAGAACACTGTATGCATAATAAATAAATCTTTTTAAAAGTTATTTTATTCAATTTTTTAAAAAATAATAAAGTACTTACATCAGTGGTTGGACTACAACTACTTATATGGTTGATGTCAATTATCAACTTGACAGGGTCTAGAGTCACCTAGGAGACAAACTTCTGGGCATGTCTATGAGAAAATTTCTAGATTTGGTTGAGGTGTGAAGACCTGCCTTAAATGTGGGTAGTATCGCTGCATGGGGTGGAGACCCAGACTGACTGAAATAGAAAAACAAAACAAGCTGAGCACTAGCATTTGTCACCCTCTGCTTCCACACTGCAGCTGCAGTATGACCTGCTGTCATGCCTTCCCCTCAAAGATGGAATGTGCCTTCAAACTGTGAGCCAGAAATCAACCCTTCCTTCCTGGAGTTGCTCTCAGCAACAAGAAAAATAACTAATACAGTGCTCAATAAATGCTCATCTTTCCTTTTCCAATAACCCTATTCCAAACCAATATGAAAAGATCCTTAGAAGTGCTCTTCAGCTGGGCCACCCTCACAGGTCATAGGTACTGGCAGTGCTACTGGGTGGGGTTATGTTTCCTGCTACTTTTTTCTCTTTCATGAGCATACAGCAGTATTGACTCTCCTTTCTCTAATTCTGCATCCATCCTCAGCAATACTGAATTGTTATTACTAGGGATCAAACACAGGGTATCAGGCTTGGCCATCTCAAAGGCCTAAGATATTTCAATTTTATTAAACTTGTTTATTTATCATGTATGACAGTGTACCTGCCACAGCAACCATGTGGTGGTCAGAGGACAACTTGGAGTCAGTTCTTCCTTCCACTATGTGTGACCGAGGAATCAAACTGAGGTTATCAGGCTTAACAGTGAGTACCTTTATTCAGCTTGCCAGCACTGTTTTCTTTGTTTCCTCCCTGCTTGATTTAGTCTGACGTTGCTGTAATATATCTTCAAATAACACTTGTAAAAATAGTTTATACTTCTAAACACTCAGTACTTTTGCAATTTTTTTGGTTTTGTTTGTTTGTTTGTTTGGTTGGTTGGTTGGTTGTGTTTGGTTGGTTGGTTTTGGTTTTTCAAGACAGGGTTTCTCTATGTAAAAGCCCTGGCTGACCTGGTTTGTAGACCAGGCTTGCCTAGAACTCAAAGAGATCTGCCTGTCTCTGCCTCCCAAGTGCTGGGATTAAAGGGGTGCTCCACCATGCCCAGGGCAAGGTATTTTAATGTTGGCTTAAGCATGAGGGTTAATAGAAAGAAAGGTGCTCAGAAGGAAAGACAAGCTAATAGCCAAGAACTTGGGTATGGGCTTCTCAAAGAAGAATTGCAGCAAGTAATGCATACGCAGGTACAGGCACAGGTTCCTCGAGGGAGACAGTAGGCATGGTGGTGCATACCTGTAATCCCAGAATTTGTGAGGTGCAGGCAGGTCAGGAGTTATCTTCAGCTACATGGTAAATTTGAGGAAAGCCTCCACTATGTCTCAAAAAGAAAAAACAAATCTGTGATATTGATAGACCCTAGTATCTGGAAAACTGGTGTCGTCTTAAACTCTGACAAAATCTCATCTATTATTCCATCCATTATCTCTATTTTATCCGTGGAGAATCACTGCTACATGGCTATTTCAACATCTGGACTTATCATATCGCTATTTGGTTCAGTTTTCGGCTTATTTTGAGATAGAGTTTCATATAACTCAGGCTCAAACTTGCTATATATACCTCCCAAGAACTGGTATTACAGATAAACACCACCACACCCAGCTTTAATATGTATTTTTCTTTACCTCCATGCAATATACTCTGAAAGAATATACTGGACTGATCCTCATTTGTGTTTATGGCAAAAATGCAGCAGTGAACATTGTGAGAGCCTGCTAGCCCGAGTCTTACAAGTTGCATATGTATTCTGACTAAACATTTTGGTACTGGACTATGCCTTAAATATTGCTAACCCCATTCTTAGGTGTATCCATTCTTCTCTTTCACTCATCCCAAGGTTTGTAAAGGTTTTAGTGATTATGTATTTGTTTCATTTCATTTTGGAAAGCTCTAGTTTTATTGAGTACTTTCCTCTAGACTGTTTCTGGACATAGTCTTTAGTTTGGGCTTTGGTTTGATTATTTCATCTATTTGAGACAGAATCTTGCAAATCATCCCGGATGACCTGAAATTTACCCAGACTGACCTTGAATTTGAGGTGGTCCTCCTACCTTGCTTCCAAGTGTCAGATTACAGATTATAGACATGATAGGTAAGGAGTGCTAGACAAGCATCTACCTGGACTCCATCCCAGCAAGTGTGCTGATGATCTTTTTCAGTTATTCTTGGTTTGTGCTTGGTTTTTAAAGATATCCTGTTATTTTTTTAAATTATTTTATCTTTATCGTGGGCTGCCATGCATGTGGGGCTAGGGATAGAGGGCAACTTCTGGGCATTGCTTCTCTCCTTCCTCCTGTGTGGGTTAGGGATGGAACTCAGGTCACCAGGTTTCTACATCAAGCACCTTTATCCACTGACTTATGTAACAGACCCAAGATTCTGTTATTTTGTCTGTGGCTTTTTGTTCCATAGAAGGAAGTCAGTGATTTAGCAATGAAATATTCTAGGTAGGTTTCTGTCAGTTAGCTGAATTAATCTACAGAATAGATCTTTCAATACTAAAATGGAAGGTTGTTTTGGTTTTTTTTTCCCTGGCTTCTTCAACTCACTGTATAGCCAAGAATGACCTTGAACTTCTGACCCATCTGATTCTACCCCTTATGTGACTGAGATTACAGGCATGTACAACTATGCCCAGTTTATGCAATGCTAGGAAAAGAACCCAAGGCTTCATGCATGCTAGGCAAGTACTCTACAGACCAAGGCACATCCTCAGCTTCAAAATGTAAGTCCTTTTTCATCCATATTATGTATGGTAATGATGTATGTAATGGTGCCATATAGAGGTAGGACCTCCTTTATAAGCATGCATTGGTATACGAGAAGCTTAAGGGGAAAGGAATCTTCCCTAAAAAGTCAATATTCAAAATCTCCAAAACTTGCCTCTTCTGATATACACTACCCAAGTAGTTTGGTCATTCCGGGCTGTAAACTCAGGATTTAAAGTCTACCCCATCCAACTAATGCCCCCTTGAGAACAGGTGATGCCAGTTATCAGTTTATGGCCTCACAGTTGGCCTCCTAGTTGGCCCTTTTTTGGCCTGCTTTGTGATATTGGCATTGTAAGCAGTTGTCAGGTCTCACAATGCCAAGCTTGGTCAGGTGAGGGTGCTGGAGGAACAGTGCATAAGCCAACAATGGTTTGTCTTTCTAGTTTGCATAACAGTGCACAACCCAACAATAGCTTGTCTTTCTAGTTTGGCTTGTTTCCTTTTCCTGGTATGTAGAAGACCTAGTGACACCCACCATGCAGCAATTGCCAGCATCCCAGAAGGGAACATTCTTCTTAGCAATGTACAGGAGAATTGGTGGCATGCACCTAAGCAGGCAGTTCCTGATCATCTTCAGTTCTAGCTTCCTAGTGCCAGCAGGTCACTAGTACTAGCACCCTGGCAAACAGCTCCCTCACTCTAGCCTTACCCAGCTTTACCCTGCTATCCCTTGCAGGACTTTTCCACTGACCAAGCAGCTACAAGCTATACTGCCAAACACTGTGAATATTTGCCTGGATGGGGCAGGGCAGTGTACATGTGTTGGTCTTCCTTGGATCCACTACTTCAACTCTAGAGGTAGTTGCTTCTTACAATGCTTTTCTTCCACTTTCAGTGTTCTGCCAATCATCCTTTGTAGGTGGGTATGCGGGGGTAGGGGTGCATGCAGGTGTGCGCATGTGTGTGTATAATTCAGAAAACAAAACTGGATGCTGTGGTAGTTTGAATGTAATCGGCCTCCATAATTTCATAGGGCATGGCACTATGAGGAGGTGTAGCATTGTTGGAGTGGGTGTGGCCTTGTTGGAGGAAGTGTGTCACTGTGGGGTGGGCTTTGAGATTTTCTATGCTCAGGATACCACCCACATGTCAGTCAATTTTCTGTTGCCTGCAAAATGTAGAATTCTCAGCTACCTCTCCAGTACCATGTCTACCTGCACACCACCATGCTCCCCATCCTGATGATAAGGGACTGAACCTCTGAAATTGTTAAGTGAGCCACCCCGATTAAATGTTTTCTTTATAAAAGTTGCTGCAGCTATCGTGTCTCTTCATCATGTTTTTTTTTTCCTGCCTTCTATATAGCCAAGGATGACCTTGAATTTCTGATCCTCATGATTCTACCCCTTAAGTGACTGAGATTACAACCATGCCCAGTTTATGCAGGGCTAGGAACAGAACCCAGGGCTTCATGCATGCTAAAACCCTATAGCTCTCAGAAGTCTTCCACATTTTTTTTTTTATTTTGAGATAGCATCTCTCATGGGGCTGGAACTTTGCAAAGCAGGCTAGGCTGCCTGGCCAGTGATGGGTGGGGTAAGCCTGTCTCAGCCTCTCATCTCACTATCATGGGGACTACAAGTAGACACCACCATCATTGGCGTTTTAGAGGGGCTCTGGGGATCTGAACTCAACTTCTTAAACTCTCAGGCAAATGTCTTACTGATGGAACCATCTCTCTAGCCCGCCATCCTTTTAGTAATTATCTTTTATTAATAATTCTTTACATAAACTGCGTTCAAATTACTGGTATGGATTCTGTCTCCTTATTGTACCCTAGTTGATTAACCTGACAAAACTAAATACAAAGAGTCCAGGTTGCATTGAATTCACATTTGAAAAATGAGATCCTGCTACTGTCAAACTTACAATAAAATATTTCAAAAGCTGACAGAAAAACCAATCCACCACCAGCACAAATTTGCTGGCATAATAAGTGAAAGAATAAGAGCCCACACCCACTCCTACAGTAGAGACAGTAGACTAAGAATCGAAAGAATGTGAAATAATTTCAGTTTGGGTAATTGTAAAACCTGAAAGAAGAATAAGATACATATGCACCTCATAAAAAGCATGGGCTGGTGAAATGTTTAGTAGGTAAAGATTTGTACTTTCAAAGCCTAGTGGCCTGAGTTCTGTCCCTAGGACATAGGACGAAACTGACTCCTGAAATTGTCTGTTTACTTCCATACTTGCACCATTGGTCGGGCGGTGGTACACACCCTTTAATCCCAGCACTCGGGAGGCAGAAGCAGGTGGATCTCTGTGAGTTCGAGACCAGCCTGGTCTACAAGAGCTAGTTCCAGGACAGGCTCCAAAACCACAGAGAAACCCTGTCTCGAAAAACCAAAAAAAAAAAAAAAAAATGTACACCAACCCCCCCCCAACAAAAACATATAAAATAAAAAGAATTTTAAAAAGAAAAGCTACGACTAGAGAGATGGCTCAGTGTTAAGAGTACTTACTGGCCAGGCGGTGGTGGCGCACGCCTTTAATCCCAGCACTAGGGAGGCAGAGGCAGGCGGATCTCTGTGAGTTCGAGGCCAGCCTGGTCTACAAGAGCTAGTTCCAGGACAGGCACCAAAAACCATAGAGAAACCCTGTCTCGAAAAAAAAATCCCCCCCAAAGAAACCAAAAATCCAAGAGTACTTACTGCTCTTGTAGAGGAACCATGTTGAGAGCTAAACACCATGGGTGGCTTTAGACAGATTTTTCTGTCCTGCCTGCCAGCTCCCAAAAAAACCACACTGAAGCTCATTATTAATTATGAAAGCTCGGCTGTTGGTTTAAGCTTGTTTCTAACTAGTCCTTTTAACTTAAATTAACACATATCTTTTCATCTATGTTCTTTTACGTGACTCAAGTTAACCTTATTCTATCTTGCCCATGCTTCTTCCTCTGTAGCTCTTGTCATCTCTTATCTCTACCCTTCTTCCCAGCATTCTCTCTGTCCTGAAAATTCTGCCTATCTATTGGTAGTTCAGCTCTTTATTAAACCAATCTAAGTGAGAAATCTTCACAGTGTATAAGAAGATTATTCCACAACAGCAAGCTGTTTACAGCTCCACAAGGCCGGACACCCTCTTTAGCCTCCATGGCTACCAGCATGCTCATGCACATACCCACACACATATATGAAATTAAAAAAAAACAATATTAATTTTTTAAAATAAAAACTTTATTGCAGGGGAAAACCACAAATATAAAATACAGGTACTTTGGAGGCTTCAAAGATGGCTAAGCCATTAAGAACACATGTTGTTAAGATATCTACTTCCCTGCTCCCATATCCACCCTTCCTCCATCCCAACCCTCCCATTCCCCCAAGCTCTCCCCATCCTCCCCTTCTCACTTGTCTCTCCCCATCTCCCCTTACTCCCACCCCACCCCCACCCCCAAGTTCCCAATTTTTGCCTGGCAATTTTGTCTACTTCCAATATCCAGGAGGATAACTATGTTTTTCTTTGGGTTCACCTTCTGGACTGGAGGGAGAGGGGGGCCGGGGAAGGGGGAGGGAAATGGGAGGAGGGGAGGAGGTGGAAAATTTTTTTAAAAAAAATAAAAAAGTGCCGGGCGATGGTGGCGCACGCCTTTAATCCCAGCACTCGGGAGGCAGAGGCAGGCGGATCTCTGTGAGTTCGAGACCAGCCTGGTCTACAGAGCTAGTTCCAGGACAGGCTCCAAAGCCACAGAGAAACCCTGTCTCGAAAAACCAAAAAAAAAAAAAAAATAATAAAAATAAAAAAGTGAAAAAAAGAATACATGTTGTCCTTACAGAGGGCCTAGTTCAGTTCTCAACACCCACACAGTGGCTCAACCAATAGCAACTCCTGTTGTCCTCATTTTTTTCAGTTGTTAGTGCTTTTTAAGCTAAGGCTAGCCTAGTCAGCAACTGCATCCTCGCTGCTACCAGCAGTGGTTTTTTTTTTTTTCTTTTTTCTTTTGGTTTCTCAAGACAGGGTTTTTCTGTAGCTTTGGAGCCTGTTCTGGAACTAGCTCTTGTAGACCAGACTGGCCTCAAACTCACAGAGATCCGCCTGCCTCTGCCTCCCGAGTGCTGGGATTAAAGGCGTGCACCACCACCGCCCGGCAGCAGTGACTCTTTCAAAGCTACAAATGAACTTACTTAAGTCTCTGTCCTTCTAAAGAACTCAAGAGAACTCAAGATTCAAAGGTCAAGGTAGAATCCTGCTCCCCAGAGAGGCCGAATAGCAAGCAGCCTATTTCTAAAAGCCAAAAAAAAAAAAAAAAAAAAAAAAAAAACCAACCAAACAAAAAACCCCACATCTTTGCATCATTAAAATGACAAATGTTCCAGAGCATAAACAAAACTAACACACTTTAAAATAATATCCTACAAAAAGTCCAGGAAATCTGATGCCCTCTTCTAACCTCTGCAGATACCCTGCATGCATGCAGTTAAAACACTTACATGTTAAATAAATACATGTAAAAGTATGTTTTAAAAGGCAGGCCCTGAAAAGTATTCAGTGGATATGTTGCAAAGCAAATTAGATACAACTAAAAAGAAGTAAATACACTAAAATAGATTAAGGCAGTTTTCCTGAATTCTGTGACATGGAATAGTACAAAACTGAAACATATAAACAAGTTTGAGACTTAAAACATAAAATATATAAAACTAAGAGAAGTCGGATGTGGTGGTGCACGCCTTTAATCGCAGCAACTGGGACGCGGAGGCAGGTGGATCTCTGAGTTCAAGGCCAGCCAGGTCTATAGAACAAGTTCCAGGATAGCCAGGGCTACACAGAGAGATCCTTTCTCAAAACCCAGTAATTAATAATAATAATAATGCTAAGAGAAGTATTTGTAGTGTGTTTTCTTTACATAAGAAAGGGGAAAAAAGTGGGATATGGTTGTGGGTTCCTGAAATTCAAGCACTTGTGAGGCTGAGGCAGTAAGAGTGGCAATTGGAGGCAAAGGTTATATCTCAAATAAAAATAGAACAAAACAGTGTGCCTCATATTTATTATATTTCATTAGGAAAAAATAGATTAAGGGCTGGAGAGATGGCCCAGAGGTTAAGAGGTCCTGAGTTCCATTCCCAGCAACCACTTGGTGGCTCAAGTAATGAGATCTGGTACCCTCTTCTGGTGTGCAAGCATACTTGCAGGCAGAACACTGTACACGTAATAAATAAATAAATCTAAAAAAATAGATTAAAAACAATGCATTTGTTTGTGTGTAGGGAGTGGTAGATGTGGGCAGGGATGGATCTGAGATTTCTCTTGTATGCATTTTATCTTGGATAAACTTATTAAAGAAGTGTATTAGTCTGAGCCCTCAGAAGCAGAAGCCAGGATGGAATTGGCCACTCAGGACTGATCAGAAAGATGTCTATGAGAGGGAAAGGGGAGGAGCCTTCAAGCACTGCAGTTCTGATGCCTGGGAAAGGCGGGTTGTTCCACTGAGTCTTTTTTTAATTGATATTTATTGAGCTCTACATTTTCCTCTGCTCCCTTTCCTGCCTCTCCCCTGCCCCTTCAATCATCCCCCAAGGTCCCCATGCTCCCAATTTACTCAGGAGATCTTGTCTTTTTCTACTTTCTACTTCCCATGTAGATTAGATCTATGTAAATCTCTCTTAGTGTCCTCATTGTTGACTAGGTTCTCTGGGATTGTGCTTTGCAGGCTGGTTTTCTTTGCTTTATGTTTAAAAACCAACTATGTGTGAGTAATGTGATAATTGTCTTTCTGTGTCTGGGTTACCTCACTCAAAATAATGTTTTCTAGCTCCATCCATTTTCCTGCAAAATTCAAGCTGTTATTTTTTCTGCTGTGTAGTACTCCATTGTGTAAATGTACCACATTTTCCTTATCCATTCTTCGATTGAGGGGCATTTAGATTGTTTCCAGGTTCTGGGTTTCACTGATTCTTTTTTTTTTTTTTTTTTTTTTTTTTTTGGTTTTTTCGAGACAGGGTTTCTCTGTAGCTTTGGTGCCTCTTCCGGAACTAGCTCTTGTAGACCAGGCTGGCCTCGAACTCACAGAGATCCGCCTGCCTCTGCCTCCTGAGTGCTGGGATTAAAGGTGTGCGCCACCACCACCCGGCTCACTGATTCTTAAACTGCAGTGCAGTACTGGGAAAGGTTTGTCAAGCTGACAAGGCAGCCTCAGGCCCAAAATACCCAACAGAGGACACACATCCTGCAGAAATGGATTCGTCTTGCTTTTCATGCTATACTTAGTCACTGGCTGCTACCAGCAGCTGTTGTGAAGGACTATGTCCACACTGCTGCCTTGGTAGATTCAGAGTACAGCAGGCTGAGGCCATCTGTCGTTTATGTTCCTTGGAGCAAGATATTGGGATGGCATATTTTCATAGCTGCCACATCATGAGGCTAAATTTTGTATTGAAAGACGAATGAAGACATTTACAGACAAAGACTGAATGAGCTTATCGCTCACTTGTCTTCTACAGCAGCTAAAATTTCATTTTACAGCTAAACATCGCTTTGGATTTGAATCAGCAGCCTAGTACTGACACTTTGTAATGTGGCATGACGTTTCCTGTGTCTTTTAAGGATCTCTTAAGGATTTGTGTCAAAAAGAAAAGTTTTGAGTCCTAGAAGGACAGTGTAGGGTAGAAGCACCAGTAGGAAGCAATTACACTAGAAAACATTTGGGAAAGAAATCAACAAAAGTAGAGGCCAGCAAGCTGACTCAGCAGCCTGATTTCCTGAGTCTGATCCCCAGGTAGAAGGAGAGAACCTAGTCTAGCAAATTGGCCTCTGTCTTAGTGCTCTGTTTCTATAAAGGAACATCATGAGCATGGTTGTTATTCTTTTTTAAATATATATTGATGGTCCTGCAAGGGGCAGTGGTCCCATGGAGGGCCATGGTGGGTCCCCCAGGCCTTGGCAGAGCAGTGGTGGGTGAGAGACCATGGAGGGTGAGAGACAGACATAGATATGCCATGCAGAGAGGGTTTGAATATAGAGTTTATTTAGTAGGTTGTGGAGGGGAAGGAGGAAGGAGAAAGAGAGAGAGAGAAAGAACGGGCTGGAGGATGCAGGAGATCCGCTTGCCTTGGCAGAAGGGGGGGGCAGATAACAATGGCACCTCTTATAAAAGAAAGTATTTAATTATTTAATTGGGCCTGGCTTATAGTTTCAGAGTTTTAGTTCATTGTCACTATGATAAGGAGTTTGGCAGCACACAGGCAGATATGGTAGCTGTGAGTTCTACATCTGGGTTCATGGACAGCAGGAAGAGAGAGCCACAGGGACTGGCTTGGATTTTTGAAACTCCAAAGCCCACCCCCAGTGACATACTTCCTCCGACAAGGCCGTACCTGCTCCAACAAGTACCTAATCCTCAAGTAGTGGCGTTCCCTGGTGACCTAGTGACCAGGCATTCAAATCTATGTGCCTATGGGGGCCATTCTAATTCAAACCACAGCAGCACCTGACTTCCTTCCGCATGTGTGCATGCACACACAAACACACACATACACACACAAAATAAATGCAATTTAAAAATCAATAAAATATAAGTAAATGTATTCATATTAACCATTAAAATCTAGACATGATCTTGATTACCAAATTCCCATTGTACATGCCTGTGATTGCAGGACTAGGGAAACTGAGGCAGGGGGATCTTTTTCTTTTGGTTTTTCTTTTCTTTTTTTTTTAAATATTTTATTTATTTACTATGTGTACAGAATTCCTTCCATGTGTGCCCGCAAGCCAGAAGGGGGCGCCAGGTCTCATTATAGATGGCTGTGAGCCACCATGTATTTGCTGGGAATTGAACTCAGGACCTCTGGAAGAGCAGTCAGTGCTCTTAACCACTGAGCCATCTCTCCAGCCCCTGGTTTTTCGAGACAGGGTTTTTCTGTAGCTTTGGAACCTCTCCTAGAACTAGCTCTTGTAGACCAGGCTGGCCTTGAACTCACAGAGATTCACTTGTCTCTGTCTCCTGAGTGCTGGGATTAAAAGTGTGTGTGACTGAAGCAGATTATTTTATTTTGTTTTGTTTTGTTTTTGTTTTTTCGAGACAGGGTTTCTCTGTGGTTTTGGAGCCTGTCCTGGAACTAGCTCTTGTAGACCAGGCTGGTCTCGAACTCACAGAGATCCGCCTGCCTCTGCCTCCCAAGTGCTGGGATTAAAGGCGTGCGCCACCACCACCCGGCAAGCAGATTATTTTAAATTCGAGGCTAGCCTGGACTACATGGGGAGAGACTGTGTCAAAAAACAAATACAACAATGACTAATTTGAATATATTTTTAAAAATGAAAATAAAATACTAACATGTAAAATTGGAAGGAGGAATTGGAGATATTTTAAGGTTTGTGTATTTGTCATGAGGACTGAAGAAAATACAACTTCAGATTTCAAACAAGTTACTTAACAGAAATGACTATAGGGCTGGGGAGATGGCTCTGTCAGTAAAATGCTTGTCTCACAAACATGAGTACTTGAGTTTGATCCCCTGAGCCCATGTCAAAATACCAAACATGGTGGTATACTCTTGTAATCCCAGTGCTGGGGAGGTAAAGACAAAAGATCCTGGGGCTCACTAGGCAACCAGTCTAGCCTAACTTTGGCAAATCTTCGCCCAGTGAGAAATCCTCTCAGAAAAAACAAGGTGGGTAACTGTGCTAAGGATGATACCAAAGGTTGATGTCAGGCCTCCAAGCACACGCATCTGCACATGTGCAACCCCACACAAGTATACACATATATACATAAAAGAATTACTCAGGCAGAGAAAAACGTATAGCTCAATAAAATCAATTTTAAAAAAAGAAGGAAAGAAATTCTAACCAAAAAAAAAAAAAAGAGTTACTCAGTTACTCTTGATGTAAACACTTCCTACTTTGCATGGAAAAAACATTATTCACCAGACGATGGTAATGTACACCTTTAATCCAAGCACTGGGGAGGCAGAGGCAGGAGGATCTCTGTGAGTTTGAGAGAGTTCCAGGACAGGCTCCAAAGCTACAGAGAAACCCTGTGTGGTGAGGGAAAAGCATGACTCAAAGGGAGGAAAGCCTGAGGCCAACACTGGAAGCCACAAGGCATTGTTCCCATCTCATCTAAAAGGAGTTTCTCAGCTGAGTTTTAACTGCTTCAGCCTAGTGTCTCTTACTGTGTAATGTGTGTGTGTGTGTGGGGGGGGGGTGGGTGGACAGGGTCTCATTATGTAGCCCGGGCTGTCCTAGAACTCAGGATCATTCTGCCACTACCTCCCAGTACTCAGATTATGGGTATACATCACTGCACCCTGCATTGGTGACTTCTTTTTGCCCTTCATTTTCTCCTTTATTAACTAGGACGTCTAGAACTCTTTTTTTAAAAAGATTTATTTATTATGTATGCAACATTCTGCCTCCATGTGTGCCTGCACGCCAGAGGAGGGCGCCAGATCTCAGTACAGATGGTTGTGAGCCACCATGTAGTTGCTGGGAATTGAACTCAGGACCTCTGGAAGAGCAGCCAGTGCTCTTAACCACTGAGCCATCTCTCCAGCCCCCAATGTCTAGAACTCTTAACCTGTGCTTCAGCTATTACCGTGTTCTGGAGATGGATGGATGTTCTGTACTTTTAGCTATATAGGTCCACAGATGGAGAGAAATGGTATAAGGAATCTCAGCCACACAGATCTAAATGATTTGATAAGATTTTGGACTTTGGAGCTGATGAGATTTAGATGAGAGTTGGAACTTTGAGGACAAGTAGAAATGGAACAAGCCCCCTGGGAAATTTGGGAAAGGGTGAATATGGTTTCCAGTTAGAAGCATGAACTGCTAGGGAACAGAGGAGAGACTGTGGCAGACGGAGTATTTTCAGTGGTCCTCAAAGATGGCTCTACCTAGAGCATCCAGAATGTGGAAATATGATGAAAGCTGTGACTATGGTGATATAATCTCTCCTGTGATGATGTAATTTCATATAGGGGGAATATCCATGTGGACCCACCCTAGTTATATCATGCTTTTGGTTTTGTTGTCTATGTGCATGGACGTTTCGCCTATATGTATGTTTGTGCGTCATGTGTATGCTTGGTACCTCAGGCAAGAAGAGGGCATTGAATACCCTATAAGTGGAGTTACAGACAGTTGTGAGATGTCATGTAGGTGCTAGGAATTAAACCCAGCTTTTCTAGAAGAGCTAACTCTCTAGCCCTTCTCACTTGGTCCAGACTGTCCTCAAACTTGTGGAAATCCTTCTACCTCAACTTCCCAAATGCAGAGATTGCTGGTGTGAGCCACCATGTCCAGCTGTGAGGCAGTTTTTATTTGTTTCATTTGCATACATGTGCATGCACAAGCACACATGCATGCCCATGGTTGAACAGAAAGGAAAGTCAGGTTTGAAACATCAGAAGAACATGCTAGGGGCTGGAGAGATGGTTAAGAGCATTGCCTGCTCTTCCTAAGGTCCTGAGTTCAATTCCCAGCAACCACATGGTAGCTCACAACCATCTGTAAAAGAGGTCTGGCGCCCTCTTCTGGCCTTCAGGCATACACACAAACAGACTATTGTATACATAGTAAATAAATATTTTTTTTTTAAAAAAAGAACATGCTATTGCTTATTTGTAGAGCTGTGTGCAAGAATCAGAGTAGCCTCTAGAAGCTAAGCATGACTTCTGGGGACAGCCAGCAAGAAACAAAGGATTTAAGAACCAAACTGCATGGAACTGAATTCTGCCAAGAACTTAAATGGGCAAGGAAGTAAAGGCTACCCCCAAATGGCTAGACAAAAGCCAACAAACAGATTTCAGCCTTGTGAAATCAGAAGCAGAGGAACTGTCTGATCCTGTCTGGACTTGTGACATGGTAATCTGTTTACTTGCTAAGTTTATGATGATTCTTGGTATAGCAGTAGAAAATCACATGATATCGCCTCAAAATGCATCTATTTTTTAATCTCTTGGACCTCTGAGTACTGCCACAATTGGAAAATAGGTTTGGTTTTTTGGTTTGTTTGTTTGTTTGTTTTTGTTTTGGATTTTGGATTTTTCAAGACAGGGTTTCTCTATGTAGCTTTGGAGCCTGTCCTGGAACTCACTCTTTTTTGTTGTTGTTGTTGTTGGTTTTTTTTTTTTTTTATTTTTTCAAGACAGGGTTTCTCTGTAGTTTTTGGTGCCTGTCCTGGAACTAGCTCTTGTAGACCAGGCTGGCCTCACAGAGATCCTCCTGCCTCTGTCTCCCAAGTGCTGGGATGGAACTCACTCTGTAGACTAGGCTGGCCTTGAACTCACAGAGATTCTCCTGCCTCTGCCTCCCGAGTGCTGGGATTAAAGATGTGTGCCACCACTGCCTGGCGGAAATAGATTTTTATAGATGTAGTTCAGTTAAAATTAGGTCACAGTTGAGTAGGGTGGGACCTACTCCAATGACTGCTATCTTTTTAAACATTTTTAATTAGTGTGTGTGTGAGAGAGGGGGGGGACGGAGAGAGAGAGAGAGAGAGAGAGAGAGAGAGAGAGAGAGAGAGAGAGAGAGAGAGCATGGCTGCCATATTGACACTTAATTTTGGACTTCTTGCTTGTAGGGTTCCAAGAATGACTGTATTTATTTCTCTGTGTGTGTACAGGTACATGTGTATATGTCAGGTGTTACATTTTTCAAGAACCACTCACCTTGTTTTGTTGATTTGTTATAGATTTTTAAAATTTATTTACTTATTTATTTGCTGAGGATATAGGTGTGCCACAATGTATTCATGGAAGTCAGAAGACAACTTGAAAGATTTGGTTTTCTCCTTCCACCAAGTGGGACTTGTGGGTCACCCTCAGGTCATGGAGCCTTTGTTAAATGAGCCATCTTTTTTCACTGGCCCCTAGGGCTCCCTGTTTAGGACAGAGTAGCTGGCCAGTAGGCCCAGGGGTCTGTCTGTCTCTGCGTCCACAGCACTGGAATGACAGCATGAGCCACCATACCCAACTTTTTTGTGCTTTGTTTTGTTAAGGTAGGGTCCCTAGCTTGGCTTAAACTCTCTGCCTCCTGAGTGCTCGGGTTAAAGGTGTGCACCATCATGTCTGGCCACTCCAAGCTTTTTTGTTTTGTTTATTCTATTTTTATTATTTTTTTAACATACCAACCAGTTTCCCCTCCCTCCTCTCCTCCAAGCCCTCCCCTCATCCATTCCTCCTCTGTTTCTTTCCAAAAAGGGCAGGATTCCCATGGTTATCAACCAAACAACATATCAAGTTGTAGTAACACTAGGCACCTCCCCATGTATTAAGGCTGGGCAAGGTGACCCAGTATGAGGAAAGGGTCCCAAAAGGAGGCAATAGAGTCAGAAACAGCCCCTGCTAACACTGTTAGGAGTCTCACAGGAAGACTAAGCTGCATGGCTGTAACATACATGCGGAGGTTGGTCTCATGCTCCCTGGTTGTTGGTTCAGTCTCTGTGAGCCCAGGTTACTTGATTTTTTGGGCTCTGTTCTTATGCTATCCTTGACCCCTCTGGCTCCTACAATCCTTCTTTCGCCTCTTCCACATGATTCCCCCAGCTCTTTCTAATGTTTGGCTGTCATACCCAGCTTTTATATGTGGATTCTGAGGATTAAATTCCGGTCCTTGAATTTTCAAAGTAAGCACTTTACTGAGTGCTGCCTACTCTACCAGAGGACAACAGTACCCATATACTGGGCAACTCATAATTGCCTATAATTCTAGCTCTAGGAGATCCAGCATCCTCTCCTGGCCTCCTTGGGTACTGGCACACTTGTGGCATACATTTACAGAGACACACAGGATGGTGGTTTACATGAGGCTATCTCCCACAAACTCAGATGTTTGAACATCCCCAATTGACGGTGCTGCTTCAGAGGCTTAGGAGATGTGGCCTTATTGGAGAAAGAATGGTACTTGAGGAAGGCTTTGAAAAATTAAAGACCCTGTCTCAAAACAACAAAAAGAAAACCTTAAAAACGAAGTAACTATTGGTGGAGGCGCACTTCTTTAATCTCAGTACTTGAGAGGCAGAGGCAGGCAGATCTCTGTGAGTTTGAGGCCAGCCCAAGCAACAAGAGCTAGTTCCAGGACAGGCGCCAAAGCTACAGAGAAACCCTGTCTTGAAAATCCAAACAAAACTAAACAAAAACAAAACCAGAGTAACTTATATAGACACACATAAATAAAAATAGAATCTTAGAAAATATGAAAGTCATGTTTCCCTTTATCTTTTGAAATGACCAAGTGCTACTAGTACTTTTATTTTTTATTTTTTTATTTTTATTTTTTTATTGATGTTTATTGAGTTCTACATTTTTCTCTGCTCCCCTCCCTGTCTCTCCCCTCCCCCTTCAATCCTCCCCCAAGGTCCCCATGCTCCCAATTTACTCAGGAGATCTTGTCTTTTTATACTTTCTACTTCCCATGTAGATTAGATCTATGTAAATCTCTCTTAGTGTCCTCATTGTTGTCTAGGTTCTCTGGGATTGTGGTTTGTAGGCTGGCTTTTTTTGCTTCATGTTTAAAAACCACCAGCCGGGCGGTGGTGGGCGCACGCCTTTAATCCCAGCACTTGGGAGGCAGAGACAGGCGGATCTCTGTGAGTTCGAGACCAGCCTGGTCTACAAGAGCTAGTTTCAAGACAGGCTCCAAAACCACAGAGAAACCCTGTCTCGAAAAACCAAAATAAATAAATAAATAAATAAATAAATAAATAAATAAAAATAAATAAAAAAATAAAAACCACCTATGAGTGAGTACATGTGATAATTGTCTTTCTGGGTCTGGGTTACCTCACTCAAAATAATGTTTTCTAGCTCCATCCATATTCCTGCAAAATTTAAGATATCATTATTTTTTTCTGCTGTGAAGTACTCCATTGTGTAAATGTACCACATTTTCCTTATCCATTCTTTGGTCGAGAGGAATTTAGGTTGTTTCCAGGTTATGGCTATGACAAACAAAGCTGCTATGAACATAGTTGAGCACATGTCCTTGAGGCACGATTGAGCATCCTTTGGATATAGACCCAAAAGTGGTATTACTGGGTCTTGAGGAAGGTTGTTTCCTAATTTTCTGAGAAATCACCACACTGACATCCAAAGGGGCTGTACCAGCTTGCATTCCCACCAGCAATGCAGAAGTGTTCCCTTTTCCCCACAACCTCTTCAGCATAAGCAGTCATCAGTGTTTTTGATCTTGGCCATTCTTACAGGTGTAAGATGGAATCTCAGAGTTGTTTTGATTTGCATTTCTCTGATGACTAAGGATGTTGAACATTTCCTTAAGTGTCTTTCAGCCATTTTAGATTTTTCTCTTGAGAGTTCTCTGTTTAGGTCTGTACTCCATTTTTTTTTTTATTGGATTAGGGGATCTTTTGATGTCCAGTTTCTTGAGTTCTTTGTATATTTTGGAGATCAGACCTCTGTCTGATGTGGGGTTAGTGAAGATCTTTTCCCATTCTGTAGGCTGTCATTTTGTCTTGTTGACCATGTCCTTTGCTTTACAGAAGCTTTTCAGTTTCAGGAGGTCCCATTTATTAATTGTTTCTCTCAATGTCTGTGATGCTGGGGTTATATTTAGGAAGTAGTTCCCTATGCCAATGCATTCAAGTGTACTTCCCACTTTCTCTTCTATAAGGCTCAGTGTGGCTGGCTTTATGTTGAGGTCTTTAATCCATTTGGACTTGAGTTTTGTGCATGGTGATAGATATGGATCTTTTTTAATTCTTCTTCATGTTGATATCCAGTTATGCCAGCACCACTTATTAAATATGCTTTCCTTTTTCCATTTGATATTTTTTGCTTCTTTATCAAAGATCAGGTGTTCGAAGAAGGTATCCGGGTCTTCTATTCGGTTCCATTGGTCCTCCTGTCTGTTCTTATGCCAATACCAGGCTCTTTTCAGTACTGTAGCTCTGTAGTAGAGTTTGAAGTCAGGGATTGTGATGCCTCCAGAGGTTCTTTTATTGCCCAGGATTGTTTTGACTATCCTGGGTTCTTTGCTTTTCCATATGAAGTTGCGTACCTTTCTTTCAAGGTCTTTGAAGAATTTTGCTGGGATTTTGGTGGGCATTGCGTTGAATCTGTTTTTTATTTATTTTTTGAGACACAGGATCTCACTATGTAGCCCTGGCTGTCCTGGAACTTGTTATGTAAACCAGGTGTCCTCAACCTCACAGAGATCCACCTATTTGACACGGGTGCTGGGAATGACAATCCTGTCCTCTCTGTAAGAGTAGTATGTGCTCTTAACCACTAAGCAGTTCCTCGAACTGCCTATGTCTTAGTCACTGTTCTATGCTGTGAAGAGACACTATGACCAAGGCAGCTTTTGCAAAAGAAAGCATTTTATTTGGGGTATGGCTTATAGTTTCAGAGGTTTAGTCCATTATCATCAGGGCAGCAGGCAGACCTGGTGCTGGAGCAATAGCTGAGAGTTCTAAATCCTAATCTGCAAGCCAGGGGTCAGGGAGAGACTGGGCCTGGCTTGGGCTTTTGAAACCTCAAACACCCACCCATAGTGACACACTTCCTCCAACAAGGCCCCATCTATTCCAACAAGGCCACACTTCCTAGTCCTTTCAAATAGTGCCACTACCCGATCACTACGAATTCCAATATATGATTCTATGGGGGCCATTGTTATTCAATCCACACCCTATTTTTTTCAAGACAAGGTTTCTCTGTAGCTTTGGAGCCTGTCCTGAAACTAGCTCTTGTAGTCCAGGCTGACCTCGAACTCACAGAGATCCGCCTGCCTCTGCCTCCCAAGTGCTAGGATTAAAGGTATGAACCACCATGCCCCAAACATGATCTTAAATATATGTTTAAGAAATGGATACAGTGCCAGGCGGTGGTGGGTGGCGCACGCCTTTAATCCCAGCACTCGGGAGGCAGAGGCAGGTGGATCTCTGTGAGTTAGAGGCCAGCCTTGTCTACAAGAGGCCAGACTCTAAAGCTACGGAGAAACCCTGTCTGGAAAAGACAAAAAAAAAAAAAAAAAAAACCAAGTCTGCTGGTCAGAGATATATGCTTTTCCATTTTTTCTTTTCTTTTTTTTCTTTCTTTCGTTTTTTTGGGTTTTTTTGTTTTTTGTTGTTGTTGTTGTTGTTGTTGTTTTCTTTTTTTGTTTTTTTTTTTGGTTTTTCGAGACAGGGTTTCTCTGTAGCTTTGGTGCCTGTCCCAGAACTAGCTCTTGTAGACCAGGCTGGTCTCGAACTCTCAGAGATCTGCCTGCCTCTGCCTCCCGAATGCTGGGATTAAAGGCGAGTGCCACCACCGCCCGGCTGCTTTTCCATTTTTTCAATGCTGCATATTTTATCTACAACAAAATTTTAAGCGATAACAGCCTTTTTATATTTTAATTTGACCTTGCATTACAAGTAAATACCAACTAACCATTTTATAAGGGGGGAAAAAAAGAAAGAAGAAATGGCCATGTGGCTTTTGCCCTTTGTTCTATTATGCTTTCCATTGTCAAGTAAGTTTAATATTTCTAAATTTTTAGAAGATAGAAATGAATGTTGAAACTTCATGGCTAGAATATGTCTCCTGTTGTCGTTGTGAAATGTCCAAATATATGACGGCTTATTTTTTGTAACAAATCAGGCCTTGTTGTTGTTGTTCTGTGCCAGTCGCAGGAATAACAAGTTCACAAAAGACAAAGAACACGTTTTCAAGGCTGCCAAGTAGGACATGGGAGACCCAAACCTCAAATCTTCCTCCCGTTTGGGGATAGTTACAGGGTAAAGAAGGAGGGTGATAGAGATGCAGGAATTGGAGGCCTGTGCACCTGTACTCAGTCTCTGTCTCATCATGGAATGTGTGCTCAGAAAATGGCAGTGCTAATATGGTCTAAGGATGGGGTTTTCGGGCCTCCTGATGTCAGAAGGTTACTCATCAAACACCTGTTCAGACCCAAAAGAAGACTCAATAGGTTCTGATGGGGCAAAAAAATAAAATAAAGCCAGCCTTCAAGTCTCTGAAGAGTAGCCTAGGCAACCGTTATCATCATGACTCACATGTCAGAGGTGTTATCGACAGCCATGCTAGTTGGAGAATGATAATGTACACTGTGCTGCATGAGCAGCAAACATTTTCCAAGGCAACTGAAAGCAAGTAGCCAAGGAAACATAGGGCCTCAAAATCAGAAATAAAAAGTAGAAGGGATTGCTGAGTATAAAGAAGACTAGGCAAGCTGTGTTTATTGGCTCACAAAGATCAAAGCCCAGATCCTGTTCTCCCACTCGGTCTTAGAGACATGGGTCTTCTTTTTATGACTCTTATGTCCTTGAAACATGTTTCCCAGTTATGGAAGGTACATGTCTCAATTATGAGTCCTTTTAGTAAATGCCTAGTTAATGCAGCTGGCCTACCAAGGAAGGGTTCTGCTCTATTCCAAGAGGCCCAGACTGTTCCCCTAGCCTGGTTATCCTAGCTCTATTGTCACTGTCCTATTCAATCTAGTTAACAATTCAGCTCAGTGTAGATCTTTATCCCCTAATCTTTCAGCTGACTGACTCTTAAGACCCAGGCTGGTATAGCCTCCTTATGATATTCCATGGACCATTACCACTGGAGTGTGGGACCCCATACAGTCTTGCCTCCTATTCTCATTTGGCTTTCTGTCAGTATATATTGACTGCTGTCCTGGGTTAACAAAATGCTGTATTGCTGCCCTAAGTATCTTTCTGAATAGATGCTGGCACTGTAGGTAGCACAGCTTTGAATTCTTGTACCTATTTGCTCTTATTTAGTTTTAGGGGGCTGTGTGTTTCTGGAAATGGGCTCTAGGGCCTGTACTTGCTAATCAAGTACTCTGTCATTGAGCTTCGCCCCAGCTTCTTTTTTCTTTTTTAATTTGAGACAGGGTGTCTCATTGTGTAATCCTGACTATCCTGGAACTCTCTATGTGGACTAGGCTGATTTTGAACTCACAGAGATCTACCTACCTCTGCTTCCCAAGTGCTGGAATTAAAAGACATGTGCTACTATGCCTGCCTCTTATTTTTGTACTGTAGAAGGATAACAGCATCTAGTTTCTTTTTGTAAATTTATTTATTCTAATTTTATGTACATTGGTGTTTTGCCTGCATGTACGTCTGTAGCTGCCATGTGGGTGCTGAGAATTGAACCCAGGTCTTCTGGAAGAGCAGTCAGTGCTCTTAACTGCTGAGCCTTCTCTCTAGCCCCTGCATCTAGTTTCATGGTATAGATAAATCCTACTATTAAAGAAAGATAGCAGGGTTGAAGAGATGCCTCAGTGACTGAAGGTGCTTGCTGCCAAGCCTGTTGACCCAAATTGGATCCCCAGGGCCCACATGGGTAGAAGCTGTAGAAGGAGAGAACCAACTACTGAAAGCTGTCCTCTACACATGTGCCATGGTACACACATGCCCCCACAATACACAAATAGATAAGTAAATAAATAAATCATAAAAACTAAAAAAAAAGAAATCCCTCTGAGTATGGGGCAGGGAAGAAAGCTAGCAGATGAATAACTTGAATGTTAAAGTGGAAAACCAAAAAAGGAGCGTCATATGTGTAACATCTGAGAGTATAACAAGAGCGTATGTGTGTGTGCATGCATGCCTGTGTGTGTGTGTGTGTGTGTGTGTGAATCCTTTTTTTTTTAAACTGCATATGTGCACCAGGTGACAGAAACCATTAGGAATGGACAGGGAGTGAACAAGCAAAAGAAAGTACCTCTTCTCATCTCTACTACTTGCGTCGGCTCATTTCTTCTTTGCAATTTTGATGAAAATTAAGTTGTATCAGGGAACCTGGCATCATAATGCATGCAGGAATGGGAAAGAAAGGAGATTACCAGGCTGATGTGAGCTGATGCTCTGGTTTTGCAACAGCTAAAATTTAAATCCTTCAGGTGAAGATGCTGAAGGTCCAGGGCATGGTGGGATAATGACACCTATTACTGTAATACATTCTTTTAGGAGGGAGAACTTGACAGTGGATTTTACTCACCAGCACCACTATCAATAGACAAAATAAATGCATATGCAGACCTGGGTACAAGGAAACGCTAACGGTTAATAAACTTAGGCTGAGACGATAGCTCAGTGGGTAAAAGTACTTGCTGCACAAGCCTATTGTGCAAGCATGATGACTTGAATTTGGAGTTATGGAACCCAAGTACAAGCTGGGCACAGTGATGTGTGTGTGCAATCCCAGCATACCTCTGTCCAGATAGAAGGCAGAAAGAGATTTCCCAGAAATGCAAGGGCCAAATAGCCTGCCAACACCCAAGGCTGTCTTGACCCTCCACATGCATGCTATGGCACATGCATGTTCTCACATATGCATCAGAGAGAGAGAGAGAGAGAGAGAGAGAGAGAGAGAGAGAGAGAGAGAGAAGGAAGGAGGGAGAGAAATGATGCTCAAATACATATTTTAGGTGCTTTTGAAAAAGTTAATAAACTTCACAGTAAAAGCAATTTGCAGGCTTTTGGTGAACACGTCTTTTTACATGTGTGTGTGTGTGTAAATGCATGTGTGGAGGTCAGAGGAAACTTGTGGGGGTTAGTTTTCTGCTTCTACCATGTGGGTCCCAGGGATCAAAATCAAGTAATCAAGTCATCATGCAAATTCCTTTATAAGCTGAGCTATCTTGCTGGCCCTTGGTAGATACCTTCTAAACCAAATAATTGATGTTTAAAATTATGTATAAAAGTTAAATATATAGATTTGATTTTAAATTAGCATTTAAAACACCTGACACACTCTTTGATATACATTCTCATTTTATTTATTTAATTTTGGCTTTTTTTAAAGACACAATCTCACTATGTAGCTTTAGCTATATTGAAAACCCACTATGTAGATCAGGCTGGCCTGAAACTTACAGAGATCTGCTTGCCTCTATCTCCTAATTGCTGGTATTAAAGGAGTGTACCTCACGCCTTTAATCCCAGCACTCGGGAGGCAGAGGCAGGCAGATCTCTGTGAGTTCAAGGCCAGCCTGGTCTACAAGAGCTAGTTCCAGGACAGGCTCCAAAAACTTCAGAGAAACCCTGTCTTGAAAAACCAAAAAAAAAAAAAAAAAAAAAAAAAAAAAGGAGTGTACCACTATGACTGAGATAAATTTTCATTTTTTAAAAGCAAACTGTTGCAGCTGAGCGGTGGTGGTGCACACCTTTAATCCCAGAACACAGGAGGCAGAGGCAGGTGGATCTCTGTGAGTTTGAGACCAGCCTGGGCTACAAGAGCTAGTTCCAGGACAGGTTCCAAAGCTACAGAGAAACCCTGTCTCAAAAAAAGCAAACTGTTGGTATTTTGAGTATTTCTAAGCCTTTCTGCATATTATTGTTGATTTTGTTTCTGTTTCCCCCTTTTTGAGACATAGTCTTTTTTCTTTTTTTTCTTATTTATTTATTTATTGATTGATTGATTGATTTCTTAAAGATTTCTGCCTCTTCCCCGCCACCGCCTCCCATTTCCCTCCCCCTCCCCCGATCAAGTCTCCCTCCCTCGTCAGCCCAAAGAGCAATCAGGGTTCCCTGTCCTGTGGGAAGTCCAAGGACCACTGACCTCCATCCAGGTCTAGTAAGGTGAGCATCCAAACTGCCTAGGCTCCCACAAAGCCAGTACGTGCAGTGGGATCAAAAACCCATTGCCATTGTTCTTGAGTTCTCAGTAGTCCTCATTGTCCGCTATGTTCAGCGAGTCCGGTTTTATCCCATGCTTTTTCAGACCCAGGCCACCTGGCCTTGGTGAGTTCCCGATAGAACATCCCCATTGTCTCAGTGTGTGGGTGCACCCTTCGCAGTCCTGAGTTCCTTGCTCGTGCTCTCTCTCCTTCTGCTCCTGATTTGGACCTTGAGATTTAAGTCCGGTGCTCTAATGTGGGTCTCTGTTTCTGTCTCCTTTCATTGCCTGATGAAGGTTAATATTCAGGAGGATGCTTATATGTTTTTCTTTGGGTTCACCTTCTTATTTAGCTTCTCTAGGATCACGAATTATAGGCTCAATGTCCTTTATTTATGGCTAGAAACCAAATATGAGTGAGTACATCCCATGTTCCTCTTTTTGGGTCTGGCTTACCTCACTCAGGATAGTGTTTTCTATTTCCATCCATTTGTATGCAAAATTCAAGAAGTCATTGTTTTTTAATGCTGAGTAGTACTCTAATATGTATATATTCCATACTTTCTTCATCCATTCTTCCATTGAAGGGCATCTAGGATGTTTCCAGGTTCTGGCTATTACAAACAATGCTGCTATGAACATAGTTGAGCGTATACTTTTGTTGTATGATAGGGCATCTCTTGGGTATATTCCCAAGAGTGGTATTGCTGGGTCCAGGGGTAGATTGATCCCGAATTTCCTGAGAAACCGTCACACTGATTTCCAAAGTGGTTGCACAAGTTTGCATTCCCACCAGCAATGGATGAGTGTACCCCTTTCTTCACAACCTCTCCAGCAGAGGCTATCATTGGTGTTTTTTATTTTAGTCATTCTGACAGGTGTAAGATGGTATCTTAAAGTTGTCTTGATTTGCATTTCCCTGATCGCTAAGGAAGTTGAGCATGATCTTAAGTGTCTTTTGGCCATTTTAACTTCTTCTGTTGAGAATTCTCTGTTCAGCTCAGTTGCCTTCCTATACACTAAGGATAAAGAAGCAGAGAGGGAAATCAGAGAAGCATCACCTTTCACGATAGCCACAAATAGCATAAAATATCTTGGGGTAACTCTGACCAAGGAAGTGATAGATCTATTTGACAAGAACTTTAAGTCTTTGAAGAAAGAAATTGAAGAGGACACCAGAAAATGGAAGGATCTCCCTTGCTCTTGGATTGGGAGGATCAACATAATAAAAATGGCAATTCTACCAAAAGCAATCTGTAGATTCAATGCAATCCCCATCAAAATCCCATCAAAATTCTTCACAGATCTGGAGAAGACAATAATCAACTTTATATGGAAAAACAAAAAACCCAGGATAGCCAAAACAATCTTATACAATAAAGGATCTTCTGGAGACATTACCATTCCTGACTTCAAACTCTATTACAGAGCTACAGTGTTGAAAACAGCTTGGTATTGGCATAAAAGCAGAGAAGTCGACCAATGGAATCGAATAGAAGACCCTGACTTTAGCCCACAAACCTATGAACACCTGATTTTCGATAAAGGAGCTAAAAGTATACAATGGAAAAAAGAGAGCATCTTCAACAAATTGTGCTGGCAAAACTGGATGTCAATCTGTAGAAGAATGAAAATAGATCCATATCTATCACCATGCACAAAACTCAAGTCCAAATGGATTAAAGACCTCAATATCAGTCCGAACACACTGAACCTGATAGAAGACAAAGTGGGAAGTACTCTACAACACATGGGCACAGGAGACCACTTCCTACATATAACCCCAGCAGCACAGACACTAAGGGCATCATTGAACAAATGGGACATCCTGAGACTGAGAAGCTTCTGTAAAGCAAAGGACACTGTCACTAAGACAAAAAGGCAACCCACTGACTGGGAGAAGATATTCACCAACCCCACAACTGACAAAGGTCTGATCTCCAAAATATATAAAGAACTCAAGAAACTAGACCGTAAGAGACATAATCTTATATAGCCTAGGCTGCCCTGAAACTCACTATGTAGTAGTAGCCAAGGATAACTTGGAACTTCTGAACCTCTTTCTACCTCCATCTTATGGGTGCTGGGGTTGCTGCCATACACTGTTTATGTAGTGCTGGGGATCCAAACCAGGGTCTTGCACTTCCTAGGCAAGCATTCTGCCATTGAGCAAAATCTCCAACCCCAGAGGATGATATTATCTTTTATTATTTGATATTATGTCTATTGATAGTATTGAGAACCTTCAATTGAAAATGTAGAAGAAAAAAATTTGTTGAGAAGACTGGCCTGGGGGTCCTTAACGTAATATACAAACCACAATTCCCTGTTGAAATACAATTAGAGTAGGCAATATGATCCATTTAAAATACATTTTGAAGGTTTGTGGAGATAGCATGAGGATCTAAGCTCAATCCCTACAGACCCTTCTAAAATGTCCATCGTTGGGGCTGGAAAGATAGATGGCTCAGCAGTAAAGAGCATTGACTCTTCTTCCAGAAGACCTAGGTTCAATTCCCAGCACCCACATGGCAGCTTACAACTGTCTGTAACTCTAACCCCAGGGAACCCAACACCCCCACTCATGTAGATAAAACACCAATGAACATTAAAGACAAATAAAATATTTTTTAGGGGGCTGGAGAGATGATGGCTCAATGGTTAAGAGCACTGACTGTTCTTCCAGAGGTCCTGAGTTCAATTACCAGGAACCACATGGTGGCTCACAACTATCTGTAATGAGATCTGGTGCTCTCTTCTGTGGTGCAGGCATATATGCAGACAGAACACTGTGAACATAATAAATAAATATTTAAAAATAAATAAATAAAATATTTTTAAAAATGTTCATCATGCTGCTGTGTACTTGTATTCCCAGCTCTGGGTAGATGGAGACAGGACAATGTTAGCTATTCTTGCCTGATTAGTGAACTCCAAGTCAATGAGAGAACCTGTCTCAAAGGATATAGATGGTGTTCCTATGGTCACTGTGTCCCTGTACACACAAACACACACACACACACTCACATGCACACGTGTTTATACACATAAGTGACTTACTTATTGAGCTGAGTGTGGTGGTGCATACCCTATAACTGTAGCACATGGAAGATAGAAGCAGGGGGATCTGCAGTAAGTGATTAGCTTTGGCTACATAGCAAGTTCAAGGCCAGCCAAAACCCCTTCTAATAATATAATAATATGGGTAATATATTATTAAGCTCCTACTGTGTGTCAGGGATAGTTCTAAACTTGGAGACTAAACAGAAAACAAAACAGACAATAAGTCCTACCTATAGAAGATTGTATTCTGATGAGAGCAGTTAAAAACAGATACAGTAAGCCAGGTGGTGGTTGTACACACTTTAAATCCCCACACTTGGGAGGCAGAGGCAGGTGGATCTCTGAGTTTGAGGCTAGCCTGGTCTAAATGGAGTTCCAGGACAGCCAGGGTTACACAGAGAAACCCTGTTTCAGAGAGAGAGAGGGAGGGAGGGAGGGAAGGAGGGAGGTAGGGAGAGAGGGAGAAGAAAGGGGAAGTAAAATTCAGGGAGGCGGTGCAAGATCATGACGGAGGAACCCACAGAGACAACTGACCTGAGCTCGTGGGAGCTCATGAACTCTGGACCAACAGTCGAGCTTGCGTGGGACTGACTTAGGCCTTCTGCATATGTGTGACAGTTGTGTAGCTTGGGTTGTTTGTAAGGCACCTAGCAGTGAGATCAGGACCTGTCTCTCCCAGGCGCTGAGCTGGACTTTGGGAATCTGTTCCCCATGCTGGATTACCTTGCCCAGCCTAGATGCAGTGGGAGGTCCTGCCTCAACTTGATGTGCCATACTTTGTCCAAGCCCATGGAAAGCCTGTCCCTTTTGGAATGGAGATGGAAGAGGAGAGGATGTGGAGGGGAGTATATGGGAGCAGGGTGGAAACAAGAGGTGAGGAGGGTGGGGCAACTGCGGTTGGTATGTAAAATAAATGAAAAAATATTAATTAAATAAAATTTTTAAAAAAGAAAAAAGTATGAAAAAAAATCAGAGTCTGGAAAGATGATAGCTCCGTGGTTAAGAGGACAGATTGCTCTTTTAGAAGACTGGGTTTGAGCCCCTGCACCTACATGGCATCTCACAATCTTCTGTAATTCCAGTCTCTGGGGATCTGGTGCCCTCTTCTGGCGTCTAAGGTCACACTGCCTAAAGGCAGTGCTCAGACATGGCTGCAGACAAAACACTTCACATACTGCTTTAAGCTTCAATGCTCAGCTAATGACTTGGGCATTAGTATAACAAATAAATACGTTTTTTTTTCTTTTTGTAACACAGAACAATTAACACATGCTTTCCCATCCTAAAATAAACAGTTACCATCACAACCTTCCAAAAGTACAAATGAATTCATTCTTTGTTCACACAAAGCTGCAGTGTTTTAACTAAGGGAATTTCTACAAGAAATAATTTGTAAACAAAATAGCTGGAGGACATACTTTTGAAAGGATATCAAGATTTTTGTACCTCGGGGAAAGGGTAATCTTTGATCTCACTTGCGGCAGAGATGAACTGATCTGATAGGTCACTGACTTCTTGTTTCATTTTGAACTCTCTGTGTTGACCAGACTGGAGTCAAACTGATAGAGATCAACTTGCCTCTGCCTCCTGGGTGCTGGGATTAATGGTGTGTGCCTCCATACCCAGCTTTCTTCTGCTTACTACACAATCTTACTGATACTTTTGAATACACACACTTCTATGAAATTTAACAAGTATAGATATTGTTTATCACACTAGCAATGATGGGAGGATGGAGCTAATAAATGAGGCAGACTCAAGTCTCCTGTAATACCCAGCTTTATTCAGAGCACTGGGCAGTTTATACTCTGATGGTTAAGAAGAATCACATGAGTGGTGTGGGACAATGGTCTATATTCTGTCAATTATGTTTTAAATAAATGCTGATTGGCCAGTAGCCAGGTAGGAAGTGTAGGCGGGACTACCAGACAGGAAGTAGAGGCGGGCCAATGAGGACAGGAGAATTCTGGGAAGAAGGAAGCCCATTCCTCCCCAGTCCTGTCCAGACACCGAAGAAGGAAGATGTGACCTACCCTGCCAAAAAAGGTGCTGAGCCATGTGGTTAACACAGATAAGAATAATGAGCTAATGTAAGTTCTAAGAGTTAATAAGAAGCCTGAGCTAATGGGCTAATCAGTTTATAACTAATGTATACTTTCTGTGTGATTTCTTTGGGACAAACAGCTGTGGGAACTGGGCAGGACAGAAACCCCAACAAGTAGGTCCTCATGTTACACATGAGTAAAGTGTACAATCACAAGGACAAGCCACAAGTATCAGACAAGCCCACACATGGCAAAAACATGTTTTTCCATAAAGGCATATAAGCTGATAGCAATAGCAATTGTAATGAATAATCTGAAGTAAACTCACTCCTATCTGCTGCACCTGGGAGGGCCACAAAAGCACATTCCAAGAACATTTCTGTGTTTTTGAAGAAACCGAGGACATAAGACTCTTGTTTTCTTGGAGTTTTCTCCCAAGCACTCAGAATTCTCACGTGACTCTGTTTTTGGACTGTGTTCTAACACCAGCATATTTAAGTTGTGCCGTCACTTAGGAAGTGGGTATCCCTACTTTACAGATGACAGAAACATGTCACAGAGACTTTAACACTTTGCTGAAATTTGTAGAGCTAATAAGTTGGAGAGCTATTATTGGCGTTGGTGTGGGAAGCCCTTAAGTATATGTGTTGTTTTTATTGGTTAATGAATAAAACTGTTTTGGCCAGTGGCTTAGTAGAATAGAGCTAGGTAGGAAAACTAAACTGAATGCTAGGAGAAAGAAGGTAGAGTCAGGGAGAAGCCATGTAGCCGCTGTCAGAGACAGATGCCTCCACTAGAGCCCACCGGAACTTTGCTGATAGGCCATGACCTCATGATGATACATATACAGATTAATGGAGATGGGTTAGTTTAGGATATAAAAGCTAGCTTGAAATATGCTTAAACTATTGGTCAAATAGTATTACAAATAATATGGTTTCTGAGTGATGATTATTTCAGGTCTGGGCAGTTGGGAACAAACGAGAGGCCTCCCCCCACAATAGAAACTTAAAATCTTTGCTGAAAAGTTGTAAAGCTAATAAGTTTTAGAGCTGTTATTGGCATAAATTGATGTGTTCTGACAGATAGTATTAATCTCAACAGACAAGATTAAGTCCACTACCTCAATTCTTAAGCCAATTTGAAACAAGCTTTATTAAATACTGGCCATGGTTACAACCAGGTCCATACCCGAGACCCATGCTCAAAATATGGCACCAAATTATATCAGTCAGGGACTTATAAAGGCAAAATCCCACAAGACTATGTACTTTAAGCATTTGTCCAATCAGAGTCAAGCATACATCCTGACTTACTTCCTGCCTACATGTGATCAAGAACATACCCTGTGCAGTTGGGGCAGCCAAGCTTGTATATGAACAGTAACCCCCAGCATTCCAGGAAGTTATCTGTCCTTAGGCATGTGGGGCTTGCAGGTTAGAGGCATGTTTTTGTTTTATAGGTCTCTTAAGCACAGTAATTTAAACTTAAAACATAATGTTAGGTTCGAGGCCAGCCTGGTCTACAAGAGCTAGTTCCAGGACAGGAACCAAAAAGCTACAGAGAAACCCTGTCTCGAAAAATCAAAAACAAAAACATAATGTTAGCCATCACATTAGACCACAAGCAGCATAAAGATCAATTTAAAGATTATCCTTTCTCCACTCATTTATCTTGTGTCTTTGTAAGAAAAAAATATCTGTTCACACAAGTATAGATCTATTTCTGGCCTCGAATCTACTATACCTATCTAAAGGTCCTTTGACGTCAATCTTACATTGCCTAGCAACTGTAGCTTTACTGTAAGTATTTGAAATCAGGTAGCTTTAGTCTTCTATTTTGTTTTTTTTTTTCCAAAACTATTTTGGCTATTCTAGGACCTTCACACTTCTGTTTGAAGTTCAGAACCACCTGTCACTTTCTACTGGAAAGCTTGCTGGAATTTTGATTGAGAGATTGCATTTAATATAGAGTCAGGGTTGTTGAAATGGCTCTGTGGGTAAAGGTGCTTGCTGCCAAGCCTAATGATTTGAATTTGACCCCTGGCACCCACATTATGGAAGGAGAGGATTGACTCACAGAAGTAATCCTGACTCCCACACATGAACCATGGCATGAACGAGCACTCTTACATACACACACAGAAATAAATAAGTTTTAAAATGTCTGTCTGTCAAAAGCAAAAAAAAAAAAGAAAGAAAGAAAAAACAACAATAACAGCAAAACGTATATGTACCATGCTTAAAAATAAGGCCATTGAGCCGGGCATTAAAGGTGCACACCTTTAATCCCAGCACTTGGGAGGCTGAGGCAGGCAGATCTCTGTGAGTTTGAGGCCAGCCTGGGCTACAGAGAGAGTTCCAGGAGGACAGCCAAAGATACTCCGAAAAACCCTGTCTCTTTCTCTTGTAAACCAGGTTGGCCTTGAGCTCACTGAGATCACCTGCCTCTGCCTCCCCAGTACAGGGATTAAAGGCATGCACCACCACCACCCGGCTCAATTTTTTTTTTTAAGTTTGTCGAGATAGGGTTCTCTGTGTTGCCCTGGCTGTCCTGGAGCTCACTCTTAGACCAGGATGACGTCACACTCCCATATGGAAGAAAAAGAAAACTCAGTCCAGAAAGTTGTCCTCTGTTCTCTGTCTCATACACACGTGCCATGGCCTTCAATTTCCACACACAATCAATAAATAAATGTAATTTTTTATAAATATGATTCTTTTATATAATGATTACCACACACATCGTTATTTTTATAATGAACTATTAAACTAGGGATTTTTAATCCTAAGACAGGATCTCCTGGCTAGCTCAACAAGTAAGAGCACTGACTGCTCTTCCAGAAGAGCTGGGTTCAATTCCCAACAAGCATGTGGCACTTCACAACCATCTGTAAGTCCAGCCCCAGGGAATCAGATACCCTTATACATGTAAGCAAAACACCACTGCACATAAAATATATATATATTTGGGTTTCCAAGACAGGGTTTTTATGTATAGCCTTGGCTGTCCTGTAGACCAGGCTGACTTCCCAACTGTTGGAATGAAAGACATGAATCACCAGCCGGCTAATTAATTTTTTATACATTTTTAATTGATGTTTATTGTGTTCTACGTTTTTCTCTGCTCCCCTCCCCCTTCAACCCTCCCCCAAGGTCCCCATGTTCCCAACTTACTCAGGAGATCTTGTCTTATTCTACTTTCTACTGCCCATGTAGATTAGATCTATGTAAGTCTCTCTCAGTGTCCTCATTGTTGTCTAAGTTCTCTGGGATTGTGGTTTGTAGGCTGGCTTTCTTTGCTTTATGTTTAAAAACCACATATGAGTGAGTACATGTGATAATTGTCTTTCTGGGTCTGGGTTACTTCACTCAAAATAATGTTTTCTAGATGGATCCATTTTCCTGCAAAATTCAAGCTGTCATTTTTTTCTGCTGTGTAGTACTCCATTGTGTAAATGGACCACATTTTCCTTATCCGTTCTTCAGTCGAGGGGCATTTAGGCTGTTTCCAGGTTATGGCTATGACAAACAAAGCTGCTATGAACATAGTTGAGCACATGTCCTTGTGGCACAATTGAGCATCCTTTGGATATATACCCAAAAGTGGTATTACTGGGTCTTGAGATAGGTTGTTTCCTAATTTTCTGAGAAATCGCCACACTGACATCCAAAGGGGTTGTACCAGCTTGCGTTCCCACCAGCAATGCAGAAGTGTTCCCTTTTCCCCACAACCTCTCCAACATAAGCAGTCATCATTGTTTTTGATCGTGGCCATTCTTACAGGTGTAAGATGGAATCTCAGAGTTGTTTTGATTTACATTTCTCTGATGACTAAGGATGTTGAACATTTCCTTAAGTGTCTTTCAGCCATTTTAGATTCCTCTGTTGAGAGTTATTTATTTAGGTATGTACTCCATTTTTTTTTATTGGATTATGTGATCTTTTGGTATCCAATTTCTTGAGTTCTTTGTATATTTTGGAGATCAGACCTCTGTCTGATGTGGGGTTAGTGAAGATCTTTTCCCATTCTGTAGGCTGTCATTTTGTCTTGTGGACCGTGTCCTTTGCTTTACAGAAGCTTTTCAGTTTCAGGAGGTCCCATTGATTAATTGTTTCCTTCAGTGTCTGTGCTGCTGGGGTTCTATTTAGGAAGTGGTTCCCTGTGCCAGTGCGTTCAAGTGTACTTCCCACTTTCTCTTCTATAAGGTTCAGTGTTGTTGGCTTTATGTTGACGTCTTTGATCCATTTAGACTTGAGTTTTGTGCATGGTGATAGATATGGGTCTATTTTCATTCTTCTACATGTTGATATCCAGTTATGCCAGCACCATTTATTAAATATGCTTTCTTTTTTCCATTTGATATTTTTTGCTTCTTTATCAAAGATCAGGTGTTCGAGGAAGGTGTGAGGATTGATATCCGGGTCTTCTATTCAGTTCCATTATCCTCCTGTCTGTTCTTATGCCAGTACCAGGTTGTTTTCAGTACTGTAGCTCTGTAGTAGAGTTTGAAGTCAGGGATTGTGATGCCTCCAGAAGTTCTTTTATTGTACAGGATTGTTTTGGCTATCCTGGTTTTTTTTGCTTTTCCATATGAAGTTGAGTACCGTTCTTTCGAGGTCTTTGAAGAATTTTGCTGGGGTTTTGATAGGCATTGCTGCCACGGACCGGCTCAGGGGAGCCACTCAGACCGTGGGAGAAGCAGGGTCTTGGTAACAGGAAGGCACAAGTTCGGCGAATGACAGACAGAGACAACACACAAGAGAGTGGTTGGAATCTGCTGCGATTTTACTGAATTTATGTTTTTATTATATAGTAATCAAACAAAGAACAAATCAGAAGGCCATGTGTCATTGGTTGGCACAGTATGAAAGCTTCTTTTAGTCTCATTACCAGGGACAGGTGTTAGACATAAAGCATCCTTAGAAAAGGAAATCCTGTCCTTGGGAACTTAAACCTCAGGCAAGTGGTTTCATCTTATGAATAGAAAGTTTCTGTCTCATTATCGCTATCGTGGCCCTTCCTCTTCCTAACCCTTTACTTCATCTAGTGACCAAATATACCTAATCAGTTTTTTGTACCTGTTGAAATATACTTTTTAGTACCTTCTTATGCAGCAGACACTATGGGGCTTGGGATCCAGCAAGCCTATCTATAAAGTTCAAAGTATAACAGTCTTTGTCCACCAACGTTAACCCATCTATTCCCTTGCTCTTTATACATCCTGTGTATGACAAGGGTTCTGCTATAGTCTTATACATTTCCATGCTGTGATTCCCTATCCCAGAGCTGTTCCTGAAGAGAATAATCCTTGTCTTGTATATATAAAGACTATCATTATTATAAAAGAGATTGTGCAAAGCTCATATCCTGTATAGCCAGCTACTCGAGAAACCCGTCTATGCCTCAGTGGTGGCTAATACCAGGCTGTCCCATAGAACACGTAGCTCCCATCCAGCATAATGACATATGTCATGTCACACAGATGACACTGGAGTTGGTGTGGCACATTGCATTGAATCTTTTTTTAAGAATAAGTGTAATTTTTAATGTTTAAATAGTATATAGGGCCAGGAGAGATGACTCAGCAGTTAAGAGCATTGGCTCATGGGGGCTCATAACCCTCTGTTACTTCAGTTCCAGGGGATCTGATACTTTCTTCTGGCCTCTGTGGATATGAGGCATATATCTGGTACACAGACATATGTGCATGTATAAAACTCACATACATAAAATAATAATTAAAAGAAGTGGTATGTTATGGCAAGTCTTCTGACCCAAGGATATAGTGTCTCTCTCCACTTTTAGGTCTCATTTATCTCAGTTATGTCTTCAGGTTTTAATGCACAAATCTTTAATGTCTTTGTCATATTTATTGCTAAGTTTATCATACTTTTGATGCTACTATAAATGATATTTGGAAAATTTAGAAATTTCTGATTCTTGCTTTCATTTCTGAGACAAACTTCACTTGGCCGTGCTGAGTTAGCCAGTATATATAATCAGATTTAATTTGCTAAACTTTTTATTAGGATTTTGATGTCTATATTGAAGAAGGATATGAATCTTTTCTTACAAAAATCTTTGTCGGTGTTCCCTGTGACGACATCATCAGCCTTGCAGACTAAGATGGGAGGTTGTATTAGTTATTTCCTGTGGCTGTGGTAAAACATTATGACCAAAAGCAACTTAGGGAAGCAGTGTTGGCTTATGGTTCCAGAGGGAGAGTCCAGAAAGGATGGGGAGACATGGTAGCAGAGGGCTGAAGAGAGAAGCTGAGCGTATGCATCTTCAGTCTCAAGCAGGAAACAGAAAGGAAACTAGAAGTAGGGAGATACCCACCCCCAGCAAGGCCCTACTTCCTCAGCCTCTCCCCAAAACACCACCAACTGGGAGCTGAATGGTCAAATTGCAGAGCCTATGAGGGACATCATTGAAACTACCTCAGAACTTTTCATGCCTTCCTCTTGAGTTTTATGAGAGGTTGTGAAGACTTGCTTTGATTTTTAACTTAAACATTTCATGAAATTCACCAGTGACAGTACCTATGGCTAGCATCTTCCTTTCTTCCTTCCTTCCTTCCTTCCTTCCTTCCTTCCTTCCTTCCTTCCTTCCTTCCTTCCTTCCTTCCTTCCTTATCTTCCTTCCTTCCTTCCTCTTTCCATTCTTTCTTTTTTTTTTTGAGGGGGGGGTGGTTTCAAGACAGGGTTTTTCTGTGTAACAGCTTTATATGTCCTGGAACTCGCTCTGTAGAGCAGACTGGCCTCCAACTCACAGAGATCCTTCTGCCTCTGCCTCCTGAGTGCTGGGATTAAAGGTGTTCTCCACCACTGCCCAGCTGGCATTTTCTTTTAGGAAGATTGGTAACTGAAAATTCTCTTTCTTTAATATGGTACTTCTCACAGGGCAGTGGCGGCACATGCCTTTAATCCCAGAGGCAGAGGCAGGTGGAGCTCTGTGAGTTCAAGGCCTGGTCTACAAGAGCTGGTTCCAGGACAGTCTCCAAAGCTACAGAGAAACCCTGTCTCAAAAAACAACAGAAAAGGTACTTCTCAAACTACCTATCCCTCAGGATAGTGGTTTGGCTTTCATTTGTTTCTGTTGTCTGTGTCCTTGATTTCTACTGGGGTCTTCAGTGTTTCCTTTCTTCTGTTCATTTTGAATTTAATTTGTTCTTCATTTTTTAGACCTTGTGAGTTTCCAATATATATGTTTAGAGCTATAAAATTTTGATGAGAGGCACGAAGATGAGACAAGAGGATCTCAAGTTCAAGGCCATCCTGAGCTACATAGTCAAACCATATCTCAGGGGAAAAAAATCCCCCAGGTACTACTTTAGTAACATCCCATAATTTTTCTATATTAGGTTTTCATTTTCATTTAAATTAAAATATTTTCTTTCTGTGCATGCATATACATGTGTGTACTGATGAATGCAAGCAGATGTGTGTGGAGGCCAATAGACAACCTCAGGTGTCATTCCTTGGGCACCTTTTACCTTTTTGTACAAGACAGTGTTTCTTATTGGCCTGGGTCTTGGGCAAGTAGGCTAGACTGACTGGCCAGTGAGCTTCAGGGATCTGCCTGTCTTTGTTTCCTATCTTGTCGTGGATGGGATCATAAATATGTGCCAACCACCAGCTTCTTAGATAGGTTCTGGGCATACTTTCTAGGCAAGTAATTTCATGACTGAGCTATCTCCCTAGCCCCTGATTTAAATACTTCCAATCATTCTTTGGGTTTTCTTTTTAGCACGTGAGTTATTTGGGTATGTATTAATTAGTTTTCAAATGTTGAGGCATTTTTATAAATGTTTCTGTTTGGGGTGTTTTTTCAAAGATTATTATTTTTTTAATGTGTATAAGTATTTTTGCCTTAATGTGTATATGTGCACCACATGCATGCATGCCTGGTTCCTAGGGAGTCCAGAAGATGGTATCAGATCCCTGGAAGCTGGAGTTACAGATGGTTGTGAGCCACCATGTGAGTGCTGGCAACCAAACCCAGGTCCTCTGTAAGAGCAACAAGTGCTCTTAACCATTGAGCCATCCCTCCAGCCCTGTTTCTGTTGTTTTTAATTTAACTCCATTGTACTTAAAAAATGTATATGACCTAGATCCTTTTGCATTAATTTTATCTTTTTACTTTAGTTTGTTTGTTTATTTGTTTGCTGCATCTCTGCCTCTGCCTTGCAAGTGCTGGGATTATAGGAGAGCACTACCTTGTCCAGCTCGTACTTATTAAAACTGATTTTATGACGCATAAATGGTTGACCTTGACAAATGTTCTCTATTTTACTACTGTTGGATAGAGTGTTTTATAACTATCAAAGGCCTCAGACATGTTGATTACATAGTTGATGTGTTCTTTGTCTTTGCTGATTTTCTGCCAACTTACTCTGTTCATTAAAGCAAGGGAATGAAAACAAAATTATTGCAATCATTCATTTCTACTTGCAGTTCTCAGATTTTATTTTATTTTATTTTATTTTATTTATTTATTTTTTTTTTTTTTGGTTTTTCGAGACAGGGTTTCTCTGTGGTTTTGGAGCCTGTCCTGGAACTAGCTCTTGTAGACCAGGCTGGTCTCGAACTCACAGAGATCCGCCTGCCTCTGCCTCCCGAGTGCTGGGATTAAAGGCGTGCGCCACCACCGCCCGGCTCAGATTTTATTTTAAAAGACAGAATATCATGTAGCCCAGCCTCAAACTCAGTACATAGCTGTGGATGATAACCTTGAACTCCAGATCCACCTATTTCCACTTCCTAATGCTGAAATTAATGCATTACCACATATGGCTTATTCTCTGAAGTTCTGCTGTGTTTATTTAAAAGTTCTGTTCTTTGGTGGATACATGTTTTTAATAATGTTCTGATGAATTCATTCCTTTATCAGTAAGAAATGACTTTCTTAATGCCTCATAGTATAGCACTCTCTAATGTATAAGCATAAACATAAATATTTAGACACCACTTCAACATGCATGTTATATCTGTTTAGCAAAACTCAGCAGTCAGTTGGTGATGGTGCACACCTGCAGTTCCAGCTCTTCCGGGTCAGAGGCAGGCAGATCTGAGTTTAAGCCCAGCCTGGTCTGTAGAATGAGTTCCAGAACAACCAGGGTTACACAGAGAAATCCTGTCTCAAAAAACAAACAAACAAACCAAAATTCCATTGCTTGCTTATCCATTCAGCTCATGAAAAACATCCCCATCACTTCCAGTTACTAGCTATTATGAGTAAAGTTGCTATAAGCATTTGCATATATTTTGGGAGATATATACGTATGTATATGTATATATTCAGATCCCTTTCTGTGCATACCAGAATTAAATAAATATATACAGTATGATGACTGTTGTGTCCAACTTTTTTGTGTCAGAGGAATGTTACAAATAATCAAGAAAGGACAGCTAGATTGAACTCAGTGACATTGGGGTTATAATCAGCAATTACAAAGTGAACCATGCTAATCTTAAGAAATACATGCAAATGAATAGAAACAGAAACAATTAGAGATGTGTGTATATTGTGGTTTGGATATAAAATGTTCCAAAGGTTCATGTGTCTCCAGCTGGTGGTGCTATTGAGAAACGGTTGGATTATGAGGGCACTGTGTGCTTCAGTGGGTTACTCTATTAATGAGTTCTTCACCTCCTGTCTAACATAAAGTGAATAACTTTCCTCTGTCATATCCTTCTGCCTTGCCATGGGCCTAAAAACAGCCAGTCATGGATGAAATCCTGAAACCGTATGCCTTAGCAAGTGCTTCTGCTTTTCCCCTCAGATGTCTTGGCATGATGACAAAAAAGAAAAAAACCTAGCTGATAGTTTGTGTATATGTGAGTCAGCATATATACAGATGTTCCTAGCACTGTCCACTGAAAGGACCTAGAAGAAGTGACGCAATTCCAACAACTGTGCCTACAACCTAGACCTTCTTTTCTAAATGCTAGTCTCCATTAAAAGGAAGTAAGGCTAGAGAATGGGCTGAGTTCAGGACCAGGGCAAAGTATCTTGTAATGTCAGAAAGTAAAGAAGTGCTCTAAATAATACAGACAAAGATGATGCTATATTAACATGACTCAATAGCCAAAGTCAAACCAGAATGAACGTGTAGGTGGTGTGTGTGCGCTGTTAAAGAAAAGAGGGTAATAAAACAGACATGGTTATACACATCCATAATCCCAGTACTCGGGGAACAGAGACAGAGGGATCTCTGAATTCAAGGGCAGCCTGATATACATAGCTGCCATGTCTGGCATAGCTTGGTCATAGAAACCTGACTGAGGCAACATGGGAATGAAGAAATGACAGCCAATAAAGATGCACATACAGAAAATCTGGAATCAAGTGGTCTGTGCTCACTGTGATGGAGGGCATCCCAGAATCTCCGTGCATTTATTATGTGCAGTGCAAGGAGGAGGCCTTAACTAGTCTCTGGGGGAACAGTCTAAGGCTATCAACATCCAGGAGGAGGCTATAGTAAATAGTTTCTGTATACACTGGTTTTAGCTAAAGGTCAACATTCCTACTTAACCAAAGGAAGGCTTTGCTGTACCTCTGGATCCCACTAGGGAAGGCTTTGCCATCCCTCTGAATTTCCACTGGAGAAATGGGGAACTTTACCATCCCATCCCTCTGAACCTCACCTGTGGAGGCATTCCTATAGGTCTGAGACATTGGGGTCCTTGGCATGGCCAAGCTTATGTCAGCAATACACATTCACTCTAAACTTTATCCAGTCCTACACAAAGTGAGTTCCAAACCAGCCAAGACTACACAGTGAAACCCTGTCTCTAAAAAGGAAGGAAGGAAGGAAGGAAGGAAGGAAGGAAGGAAGGAAGGAAGGAAGGAAGGAAGGAAGGAAGGAAGGAAGGAAATAAAAAAGGAAGTAATGTTTATACCAACTGAAAATGGAGTTGCAAAATATTATTTTACAGGAAATCTTTAGATTCTGATTTCAAATTCTGGTATCAAGATGCAAGGTTATGTAGTTTCCACTGCTCACAGAATTGCATTTAGCTAACATTTTTTGTTTGTTTGTTTTTACATTTTTTATTGATATTTATTGAGCTCTAGATTTTTCTCTGCTCCCCTCCCTGCCTTTTCCCTTCCCTCCCTTTAGCTCTCCCCCAAAGTCCCGATGCTCCCAATTTACTCAAGAGATCTTGTCTTTTTCTACTGCCCATGTAGATTAGATCTATGTAGGTCTCTCTTAGTGTCCTCATTGTTGTCTAAGTTCTCTGGGATTGTGGCTTGTAGGCTGGCTTTCTTTGCTTTGTGTTTAAAAACCACCTATGAGTGAGTACACATGATAATTGTCTTTCTGTGACTGGGTTACCTCACTCAAAGTAATGTTTTCTAGCTCCATCCATTTTCCTGCAAAATTCAAGCTGTCGTTATTTTTTTCTGCTGTGTAGTACTCCATTATGTAAATGTGCCACATTTTCCTTATCCATTCTTCGGTTGAGGGGCATTTAGGTTGTTTCCAGGTTCTGGCTATGACAAACAAAGCTTTAGCTAACATTTTAAACTGTAGAAAACTGTCTTGAGTTGGCCATAATTTCAGTTTTATTTGGAATGCTTTTATGATGTAAAGCATTGTACTGATAAATTGGTTTCTATCTTTTTTTTTGTTTGTCAAGACAGGGTTTCTCTGTAGGAGTCTGTCCTGGAACTAGCTCTTGTAGACCAGACTGGCCTTGAACTCACAGTGATCCGCCTGCCTCTGTCTCCCAAGTGCTGGGATTAAAGGTGTGCGCCACAACTGCTTGGCTTGGTTTCCATCTTAAAGACACATTTGACTCATTTAAATGAGCAGTTCAATCACCTCAGATGCTAAAACTATAAGCCAGTTTTCATCATCAGGTTCTGGCACAATTTTTGCCCTCGCTACCATACACAACTTGGTAACATGTCACAGATCATAAGGTCATTTCAGCATTTGGCTTGGACTTAGCCAGCTTACTTCTGAAAAGCAACTGCTATCACCGTAGTCAGCATCAAAATTCTCAGGAATCCCTACAGCTGACGCTGATTCAGTCCCTTGCCCCTTAAGAAATCCAGGCCCAATATCTATTTGCATAGTGTTATCTATTTTTAATGCTTTTGACATTTCTCGATGAAGTAGGCAATCAATGATGCTACATTACACGTGGACTTGGGTAGCAATTACGTTGTCTTCTATTAATTTTACAAGTCCATTTCATCACTTAGGCACCATCAGTCATTATACAGTAGATATGTGGACAGTGAACAAAAAAAGTTGTGGAATAATCTTTTTGCACACTGTGAAGATGTGTTGCTCTCATTGGTTTAATAATAAGCAAGATGACCAATAGCTAGGGAGTAAGAAGTTAGGTAGGACTTGCAGACAGGGAGAGAGCATAGTGATAAAGAACAGTGGAGTTGCAATGAGACATTGCCATACCAAGGAAATCTACAGAGCCACTTGGTAGAGTATAGATCAGAAATATAGGTTAATTTAAGTTGTAAGAGCTAGTTAGTAACAAAACTAAGCTATTGGCTGAGCATTTATAATTAATTAATAATAAGTCTCTGTGTAGTTTGGGAGCTGGCTGGTAGGACAGAGAATTCTACCTACAGAAGATCACTTTAATTTTATAGTTTTATAAAATTTATTGATTTAGTTGTGTCTTTTGTTTGCTTTTGCTTTGTTTTTAAAGACAGGGTTTCTCTATGTAGCCCTGACTATCCTGGAACTAGCTCTGTAGACCAGGCTGGCTTTGAACTAACAGTGATCCACCTGTTTCTGCCTCCTGAGTGTTGGGAGTAAAGGTGTGTGCTACCACCACACAGCCTAGTTGTATCTTTTAATGGCACTAAAGAAATCGCGTTTGTTCTTTGGTTAGTTTCTTAGACAGGGTCTTTCATTATCTTGTCCTGCCTATCCTAGAACTTACTATGTAGACCAAACTGGCCAGAAACTCATAGACCTCCTGCCTCTGCCTCCCAAGTGCTGGGATTAAAGGTGTACAATATCATGTCTGGTTTAAAGAAGCTGTCTTAATTTTCTATTGCTGTGAAGAGACACTACGACCAGGGCAACTTATTTTTAAAAAAATTTTAACTGGGAGCTTATTTACAGTTTCACAGGGATAATCCATAAACATTATGGTGGCGAGCATGGCAACAGGAAGAGTCATGGTACTGGAGAAGTAGCTGAGAGCTTACAACTTGATTCACAAGCAGGAGAGAAGAGAGAGAGAGAGAGAGAGAGAGAGAGAGAGAGAGAGAGAGAGAGAGAGAGAGAGACTGGACTTGATTTGGGCTTTTGAAACCTCAAGGCCTTCTCCCAACGACACACCCCATTCAACAAAGCCATACTTCCCTCTCAAACAGTTCTACCAACAACTAGGTGTTGTCAGGAGAAAAAAAAAAAGAGGGGGAAGTGATGCGGGACAATTCTGTATTCTATCAATTATGTTTTAAATAAACGATTGACCAGTAGTAAGTATAAGCGGGACAACCAGACAGGAAGTAGAGGTGGGGCAATGAGAACAGGAGAATTCTGGGAAGAGGAAAGCCCATTCCTCCTCAGTCCTGTCCCAACCACAGAAGAAGGAAGATGTGATTGCCCCGCTGAAAAAGGTACCAAGCCATGTGGCTAACATAGATAAGAATAATGGGTTAATATAAGTTGTAAGAGTCAATAAGAAGCCTGAGCTAATGGGCCAATCAGCTTATCATTAATATAGACCTCTGTGTGATTTCTTTGGGACTTAAAGATTGTGGGAACCGGGCAGGACAGAAAACCTCAGACAACAAATAACAACTAGGGACCAAACATTCAAATATATGAGATCATGGGGGCTATTCTCATTCAACCACCACAGAAGCCATTTTTTTTTTTTTTTTGGTTTTTGTTGTTTTGTTTATTCAAGACAGGGTTTCTCTCTATAGCCCTAGATGTCCTGGAACTCACTTTGTATACCAGGCTCAGGCTGGCCTCAAATTCACAGAGATCCACCTGCTTCTGCCACCCAAGTACTGGGATTAAAGACGTACCACCATGCCCAGCAACAGAAGCCATTTATTTTTTTTTAAGATTTATTTATTATGTATACAACATTCTGCCTCCATGTATGCCCGCACGCCAGAAGATGGCGCCAGATCTCATTACAGAGCCACCATTTGGAATTGAACTCAGGACCTCTGGAAGAGCACCCAGTACTCTTAACCACTGAGCCATCTCTATAGCCCCCAGAAGCCATTTTTAAATTGTTTCTAATTTATTAATGGCGGGCACACATGGCAGGCACACATGGGTGAGCCATGTGTGTATGTAGAATCAGAGGATTAACTTGTGAAAGTCTGTTCTCCCCTTGCATCATGGGGATCCCCAGGATGGATCTCAGGTCATCAGGCTCGGCAGTAAGTGCCTTACCCACTTAACCATCATGGCAGCCTTAAGGAAGTAACTTTTCCAGTGACATATTTATCAGCAGAAACACTAATAAAAAGGCAAATCAAGCTGTACCTGTAGCATCAATACTTCCATCCATTGGTAAAGCATAAGATTTAAAATTGAAAACTATTTTCCAAATTTCTTTTGATAGATTTTGCAGTTTCTTTCTATTCTCTTGGCTACAATTTGGTGAGACAAAGTGATTTGAGACCAATCCCCCTTTTTTCAGGGTGTATTATGGCTACCATACTCTACAACTGATGAATAAATTCAGCATCAGTAAAGGTTTTGATTGTTTTGTTTTTAAATATGCCACCACACAACTAGTTTTTACAATAGAATGTGTCTGAGTTGTAACTTTGTGTAAAAACTTTTCTTGAAACCCCACCCCAATTTTGCTTTTTTGTCCTTAAAACACAGTCCTTGACCACATAATACCTGTTCAAATCATAGTCTTTGAAAATTTGCAAATTCATTACAAATTTAGCTGTTTTACACTGAACAATTTTCTTTTCTTTCTTTTTTTTTTTTTTTTTTTTTTGGTTTTTTGAGACAGGGTTTCTCTGTGGTTTTGGAGCCTGTCCTGGAACTAGCTCTTGTAGACCAGGCTGGTCTCGAACTCACAGAGATCCACCTGCCTCTGCCTCCCAAGTGCTGGGATTAAAGGCGTGCACCACCACCGCCCGGCTTTTTTTGTTTTTTCGAGACAGGGTTTCTCTGTGGTTTTGGAGCCTGTCCTGGAACTAGCTCTTGTAGACCAAGCTGGTCTCGAACTCACAGAGATCCGCCTGCCTCGAACAATTTTCTTTCATCTGGAATTTTTCTTTTGGCGGGGGCAGGTTATTTTCCTTTTGAGATGCAGTAGAAGCCATGATTTCCATTCCTGAGCCTCTGCAATAGTGAGCAGGTCCTACCCAGCCAGCAGAGTGAAATCATGGTCCATGGGGAGGGCCTAGAAGGCTCCATGGGGCACTGTGTGAAGATATAGTGACTTGTAGCTTCTGTCACACCTCCCTTGTTTATGCTTTAGCCCTTCTGTCCAGTTTGGCTCTGACCCCAGTGCTAGTTCCCAGAGGAGCTCCTTGAGGACCAGGCAGTGCTTCCCAAAGTGCCTCCTCCTAGTGCTTGGCCTTGAACTGGCTGCCAGATCATCGCCACCTCCTGCTAAGCCTTTCGGTTACTCCAGCGCAGCTGGGCCCTGACCTGATGCCATGCAACAAAGATGACCTTACCAACTACATTGAAAGTGACTGTATACCAGGCGGTGGTGGCGCACGCCTTTAATCCCAGCACTCGGGAGGCAGAGGCAGGCAGATCTCTGTGAGTTTGAGGACAGCCTGGTCTACAAGAGCTAGTTCCAGGACAGGTTCCAAAGCTACAGAGAAACCCTGTCTGGAAAAACCAAAAAAAAAAAAAAAGAAAGAAAGAAAGTCATTGTATTTTGTGTAGTTTGTTCCTGGGAACTGCAATGACATATTTGATGATATTCTGATTGATGGTACCCAGAGCTGCCATGGCCCATGGTCAAGTGATTCTCTTTCTGGTTGACTGGACCGTTCTCATCTCCAATGGGACTGTGTCCCTCACTCTGGGAGAAGTCACTCTATTGGTCAGGTTGTATGATTCTGAGCTTGGACCACAAATCCCCATGCAGTTAGTGCTGGGGAGAAAACAGCTACCTGAAAGCAGCGCTCAGTTGACACCTTCCAAAACTGAATTGTTTTTGTTTTGTGTTATGTTTTTGCCATGCTCTATAAGTTTGTTATGTTTACCTATTTTATGTGTGCATGGGGGGTGGGTGTGCACACCCAGGTGCCACCAAATGTTAGTCAGAGGAGAACTTGTGGGAATAAGTTCTCCTTCAACCATTTGGATCCCAGGAATTGAACTCAGGTTATCACTTGATGACCTTACTTGCTGAGCCATCTTGCCAGTCCTTGTGTTCTGTTTTGTTTCAAGCTGGCCTTGAGCTTTCTATATAGTCCAGGATAGCCTCAAATTTATCATTCACTACTTGAGTCTCCCAAGTCCTGACATTATAGACATGTACTAACACACCTAGCCTATGATCTCTCTTTGTCTCTTCCATATAGACTATAGTTGTTTTGTTATTCTAATGATTTCTACTTTATATCTTTATCTTATCACAGTCTTTTTTTTCTTTTTCAAGACAGGGTGTCTCTGTGTAACAGCCTTGGCTGTCCTGAAACTTACTCTGTAGACCAGGCTGGCCTCAAACTCACAGAGATCCGCCTGCCTCTGCATCCCAAGTGTTGGGATTAAAGGTGTGCACTACCACCAATCGGCTTAAAGACACTTTTTTTAGAAAAACATTGCATATTTACTGTTATCATTGGAATGTTTTTCCCTCTAAAATGTGAAGTGCTAGCCACCAATGTGATGGTATTGGAGATGTGGAAGGAAATAAAGATTTTAGGCAGCACATCATGACAAAGAGTATGCAGAAGGGCAAACCACCACATCTCATGGCAGGTCAGGGAGCAAAGAAAAGAGGCAGGAACAAGAGAGACAAGATGCACCTTTCTGGGACTGGATTGCAGTTCAGTGACAGAGTGCTTATCTGTCATGTGCAAAGCCCTGTGTTCCATGCCTGCTACTAAAGAAAGACAATCCTTCTGGATCACATTCCTGATGACCCCCTTCCAAATAGCCCCCACCTCCATAGTGCCATCTTAGTATGAATCCTTGAAGAAATGAGTCCCATGAACTGGCAAGAGTTCTCAGGAGGGGCTAGAGAGATGGCTCAGAGGTTAAGAGCACTGGCTGCTCTTCCAGAGGTCCTGAGTTCAATTCCCAGCAACTACACGGTGGCTCACAACCATCTGTAATGAGGTCTGGCACTGTATCCTGGAAAGTGTATATATAATAATAATAAAAAAAAAAGAGTTCTCAGGAGCGAGTCTTGAAAAGTCCACATACTGGCAGACAAACCCCCAAAACATAAGCCCATGGAGTGCATATCCTATTAAATCACAACTAGTTATATAACCAGCCGGTTATATAACAATCCGTACTGGGCCAGTCACTGTAATTATGGGCTATTTCTATGTTTTTCCTTTATATAGATTCATATTTCTTCCTGGTACCATTTTCTTCCTGCTTGAAGGCTTCCTCTAATACTTCTTACAGAGATGGCCAGCTGGGCTCGATTTCTTTCACCTTTATGTCTCAAAAAGTCACCTTATATGTCTCAGAAAGTTAGTGTAGGGCCCAGTGAGATGGCTAAGCGCTTAAAAGCACTGGCTGCTCTTCTAGAGGACCTGGGTTTGGTATCCACAGCAAGCCGCTCATAACTTTCTGTAACTCCCGTTCCAGGGGTCCCAACACCCTCTTCTGGACTTTGAGGGTGCCTGCATGTACATGGCACACATACAGACAAGCAGGCAAACATAAATACTTATAAATAAAATAGTTTTAGATTTATGTATTTAATTTTGTGTTTGAGAGCGTTTGGCCTGCATGCATGTATGTGCATCTGGTGTGTACGGTGCCCTCAGAGGTCAGAAGAGAGAATGAAATGCTCTTAATAACTGAGCCCCCTCTCCTGGAGTCCCTAGAGCTGTTTTTTGTATTGTATTTTTGTCTGTTCTCTTCCTTTTTCTGCATCCCAGAATGCAGACATCCTGCCTGGAGTTGCCATGCCCATCTAGAAATCATGATGCAGATTTTGGGGTGGATCTTGCTAAAAAAGAGCACAGCAGTGGGACAGGAGGGCTCTGAGATAGGGGTGACTTTCTTCATAGCACCCACATGTGACTCACAGGCACGTGTAACTCCGTCCTTTCCTGGCTTCTACTGATACCAAGCAAGTGCATGGTACACAGATGTATTTTAAAAAAAAAAGTTATACACTTAAAATAGATACATAAATAAATAAAATAATAAAAATGGATCACATCATTTGAAAGTGGGAATAGTGTCACTGACTCTATTCCTACTGAGGTCCCATTTATTTATTTATTTATTTAGGAAACATTCTGTTGTTTTGTTTTCTTTTGTCTTGTTTGAGACAAGGTCTCATGTAGGCCAGGCTGTCAAACTTACTTTTGTAGTAGAGAATGACTTGGAACTTCTGATTCTCCTGCCTCTACCTCCCTTAGTACTGGGGATGAAACCCAGGGTGTCCTGCAAGCTAGACAACACAACTGCACCTGAGTCCCTGCAAACGTTGTTTACTTTTCTGTCTTATAGAACAGTCTGAGGAACATTGGGGTTAGTTCTCCAACGTTTGCTAGAAGTCAATTGTGAATCTATCGCGTCTGCTGCTTTTCCTTGACAGGAGGTTGCTATTATTATTACTGCTTCAATCTCATCTTTGTTCATTGTTGATCTGACTAGGTATTTTTATAGCCTCTCACTTTGGTTTAGTCGGACATACGTGATGAGGACTACAGCCATTTTTCTAGCCTTCTGAACTAGTTCCAGCATTTCATCCACTCTGATATCTTTGGATTCAGTTACTAGAGAATTACAAATTTCGGAACTGTCATAGTGCCTTGTCTTTTCTTGTCTCTGATGACATTTGTGCCACTGTTAGGATAGATCTCTCTCCTTCTATGCAAAGGTTTTAGTGAGCATCCTTCTCTTGAGAATACCTCTTATCATTTACAGAAGAAAATTACTTGTGTGGACAGCCACAGAACAGTAGGGTTTGAAGGCAAACAAAGCATGGAGTTATAACCTGAAGGGGAGAAACCAGGAAGTCAGCCTGCCTTGACCTCGGTACTCAGTCCTCACACATCATGACAGAAAGACAGCCTCCTGCTTGAAGTGTTTCGCCTGCACTCATCCGCAATGCAGCCTCTGCCCTCACCACACATGTGGGGTCTCCTCAGCACTGCACCCTCCCCATCCCGTGACTGCCGAGGTCTCTCTTGGACACCGTGGCAGGGTACTTTATTTAATTATGAAATATCAGGACAGGAAACAAGCTGAAAAGGAGGCTTCTCTATGTCAGCTCGTGTGGATGCAGTCCCTCTTGTTGGGGAAGGCATGGCAGCAGGAGCTTGAGGGAGTCAGTCACACTGTATCTACATTCAGGAAGCAGAAAGAAGCTGGTTTTCTCCTTTTTATCCAGTTCAGGAGTGCAGCCTGTGCAATGACACCACCTACATTTAGAGTGTTCCTCTTACCTTAGTTAACCCAATCTAGAAAATCCCTCACATGCATGCCCAGGGGCCTGTGCTGCAGGTGATTCTAGCTCCTGCCAGTTGACAGTGTTAATCACCACACAAGCTATCCCCCATGCTCCTTGACTTGGGACTGTTCTTTGTTTTCAGGTCCCTACAGTCTCAAACATCAGCAGCCCTCTGCCTGCGTATAGCTCTCCTGAGGAACTATGCAATGAAATTCTCAGTTGCTAACCATTACACCAACTCCCTGTTTTGGATTTGAGGTTTGAGAGCCACGTCTTTCTCCTGAAACTAGGAGGGGCTGCCAAGCTATTGTCATTAGGGCTGCCTGCACTCTCCAGGTGTAGGCTGTGCTATGACAGTGAGTTCCACTGCTCCTAGGGAAATGAGGCTTGAGTTGCAGATCTCTTCCTATTTCTTTTTAAATTATATTTCCTTGCTGATTCTTTTTGTTTGTTTGTTTGTTTGTTTGTTTTCTTTTTCAAAACAGGGTTTCTTTGTGTAGCTTTTGGAGCCTGTCCTGGAACTCACTCTGTAGACCAGGCCAGCCTCCAACTCACAGACATTTTCCTGCCTCTGTCTCCTGAGTGCTGGGATTAAAGACGTGTGCCACCACCGCCACAGCTCATTGCTGGTTCTTGTAAAGTTTCCTTTTATCTCTTTGCAGATACTCTCCTTCAACCTTGGAATATCGTCTGACCTTTGTTATCTTGATGCCTGCTATATTCAGAGCCTGTTCAGAGAAAATTCCTTTTTGTTTGGTTTTTTGAGACAGGGTTTATCTATGTAGCCCTGGCTGTCCTGGAACTCTCTGTAGACCAGGCTGGCCTCAGAGAAAATTTCTAATCTGCCTTTTTACCTTGGAAGTGTCATCTTTTATTTGTTTTCTTTCTGTTTTAGTTAGGGTTTGACCATGTAGCTCTACCTTTCCTGTCCTGGAACTCGCTCTGTAGACCAGGCCGGCCTCCAACTCACATTCTCCTGCCTCTGTCTCCCGAGTGCTAGGATTAAAGGTGTGTGCCACCACAGCCCAGCTCAAATTCCAGCTCCATCCCTTTTCACCATAGTTTTGAGACAGTGAGTCACCTGTACCAGGAGCTCACAGATTCAGTGAGACTATGGGGCTACTGAAGCCCATGCATCTTCCTGTCTCTGCTTCCCCAGTGCTGGGATTACAGGCATGGCTGCGGCACTTGGCTTTTACCTGGGGATCTGGACTCGGGTCCTCATGTTTGTGCAGCAAGTTCTTTACAGAGTGAACCATGTTCCCAGTCCCGGCAGTGACATTTTTTAAAAGTCCAGGTGAGCTATTTTGCATGATGTCAATGAATTTATTCTTTATCATATTTCCCCGTGTTTAGGATCTTTTAGCAAAGGCAGGAATGTTTCCTGAGTGCCCTGTGTCCTCAGTGTATTTAGATCAGAGGATTGGTTCATGTAGAATTTCTGCCACTGTTAGCAATAGAAGCTTGGCATTTGATTCAAATGAGGTCCATTTCCTTGTCACACTACTAATTATTATTAGTGGTGGTGTTAAGAGTAGTGTTCAGACAAATCCCCCACCCATGTGTTGGAATTAAAAGTGGATGCTAACACACATAGCTAAGACTAGAACATGTTCTTTCCTGAAAATATTTCACTTAGCTGTTGTGCATGGACTATCCATGGATTAATGATTCTGGACTCAGTCAATAATGACCACAGAAACTGAATAACGTTTTTCTTTAAAAAAATATTTTATTGGCTGGGCGGTGGTGGTGCACACCTTTAATCCCAACACTTTGGAGGCAGAGGCAGGCAATCTCTGTTTGAGACCAGCCTGATCTACAGAGAGAGTACCAGGACAGGCTCCAAAGCTACAGAGAGAAACCCTGTCTCGAAAAACCAAAATAAAAAAAAAATTATGAGGCTGGAGAGATAGCTCAGCAGTTAAGAGCACTGGCTGCTGTTCCAGAGGACTTGGGTTCAAGTCCTAGCACCCACATGACAGCTCACAACTGTCTATAACTCCAGTTCCAGAGGATCCAATACCTTGACACAGAGTATATATAGGCAAAACACTAGTGAACATTAAATAAATAAATAAATCTTTAAAAATTTATTTATGTTATGTACATTGATGTGAAGGTATTGGATGCCCTGGAACTGGACAGGTGTGAGCTACGATGTGGGTGCTGGGAATCGAACCCGAGTCCTCTAGAAGAGCAGCCACTTCTGACAGCTGCTGAGTCATCTCTCCAGCCCCAATGCTGGTTTTTATATTCTAACACTCTGATATTACTTAAGTGGCATTCTTTTATTCACAACTTTTCCTCCCTTTAAGTGTTTGATTGCTTTCAAAATTTAATTTATTATAATTCCAGTCACTATTCCTTTTCATTACATTTTATTTATTCATTTATGAAGTGGAAATGCATGTCACAGTATTTGTTCAGAAGTCAGGGACAACAATGTGGGAGTTACTGCTCTCCTACACCATGTGGGTCCCAGGAGCTAGAACGCGGTGCCAGGCTTGGCAGCAAGTGCCTTTACTCACTCAGCCACCTCACCAGCCACTCCTTAATTATTTCGTTTCTCCAAATTGTCTCGTGCTTAACAACTGGGAGCCTCCACTGCCTCCTGCCCTATTTTGAGGCATAACTTTAGTTTTTCAGCACGTCTGTATTTGGTGACACAAAATAGTTCACATTCACCTTATAACTTCCATCCTCCAGTCTTGAATTTTCTACTTCTCCAAGGCACCCTGGATCTTCTTAGTGTGATATAATCTCTACAAACTAAGATTTGGGCAGTAGTTGTGCTTATTGCTATTCAGATAGTACCCCCAGATTTTTGAGGGAGTCGGGGAAACAAAGTCTCACTGTGTAGCCCTAGATAGCCTAGAACTTAATATATAGGTCAGTCTGGCCTCAAAATCATAGAGATCCACTTGCTTCTGCTTCCCATGTGCTGGGATTAAATGTGTATGCCACCACAGTTTATTTAGTATTTTTTAAAGACTTATTTTCATTATTCCTAATTATATGTATATGTCTGTCTGTCTGAGTATGTGTGTGTGAGAGAGAGAGAGAGACAGAGAGACAGAGACAGACTGAGAGAGACAGAGAGAGAGCACAGAACTAGAGAGAGGACATTAGAGAACAGTTTACAAGAGCAGCTTCTCTCCTTCTACCCCCTGGGTCTCTGAGATCAAGCTCAGGTCATCAGGCTTGGCAGCCAAGTGCCTTTCCCCACTGAGCCGTGCTGCCAGCACAAACCAGCCACTCAGAAACCCAGCCCCACAAAGAGCAGACACAACATAGAACACACACACCCAGGAACAAAAATGGCGGGAACTAGAGAGCCGGCTCCGATCTCTTCTTAATGTCATGCTGTGCAGTGTGGGACTGTTACAAGTCCAGAGCATTCCGTGCACACAGCAGACACTTACTTACCACCTACTATGTACCCAGCACTGTGCTGAGGAAGACATGGTCTCAGAAGGAGCAATAAGTGAGAAGTACCTTGATTAGAGAAAATTTCTGGATACCTGGTAATTGAATCTGTCATCTGAGTGAGTATTGGGGAAAAGTGCACATTTATTTACTTATCAATAGGGTGCCTTGATTCTCTGAGGAGCACTGTGACTTACTCAGGCCTCCCAGGTTCTTCATTAAAAACAAGTAATATTGTATCCATAACCCACAAAAAGTTGATCTGCACAATGACCCAGTCTGCACTACTTCCAGTTACTTTTAGTTGACCATTCAAAGAACATTTTAAATGTAATTTAATTTTTATTTTTGAGATTATAATTTAACTACAACATTTCCTCCTTACCTTTCCTCCCTCTAAGTCACCCCCCATAAAACCCGACTCACTCCCCTTCAAATTCATGGCTTTTTTCACTAGTTATTATTGCGTGCATATAAGTACATGTGCATATGTCCCTGAATATAGCTCGTTCCGTCCCTACAATGCTTCCTGGATGTATGTTGTCAGGGCTGACTGTTTGGCACTGGACAGCCAGTTGGTGAGGTCTTCTCTGCCATTCCCAGATTTACTGTAGTTCTGTGTTGAGGCCTCGTGGGCTTTTCCCTGCCCACTTTGGCTTGTCCATTGGTGTCATCTTTGTTCAGCTCCCATTTGGACAGTCACGTCGGTGAGACTCTAGGTGTAGCTTCTGATGTTCCTAGGAGACATAATCTGACAGCAAGCGTTCTGATCCTCTAGTCCTTACAGTCTTTCTGCCCCTTCTTCTTCAATGTTTCCTGAGCCTTATGTGAGGGAAGGTTTTGTAGATGTGTCTACTGGGACTGGGCTCCACAACTCTGCACGATTGGTGATTCTCTGTTGTAAAATGAAGTTTCCTTTATGGGTGGGTAATTTTAATAACAGAAAATTCACTTGTCTGTCTTTCTTTGTGCTGGGGCCTTGTACAGTCTTATTGCATGTTCTACCACCGGGCTGTGCCCCCAACCTTATTAAAATAATTTTAAAGCTCAAAGGGGAAGTTGTTTTTGTTTGCTTGTTTCTGTTGTTTTGAGACAAGGCCTCATGTCTCCAAGGCTAGCCCTGAACTTAATACATAATTTGGAATTAACTAAAACTCAAAAAATGAAGGGGCACACTTGTGAGGGATTTTTGCTTAATTTGAAATGGGAAAGATCTACCTTTAATCTGGATGTTTGCAGTGTGGAGACACACCTTTAATCCAGATCTTTTAATCCCAATTGGCCAGTGGGCATGTCTATTTTCCTAATTGTTAACTGATGGAGGAGGGCCTAGCCCACCAGAATGGTGCCACCCCTGGGCAAATGGTCCTGGGTGGTATAAGAAAGGCAGCTAAATATGACCGGGAAGAAAGCCAGTAAACAAAAGCATTCCTCTTTGGTCTGTTTCAGCTCCTACCTTGTCTTTCCTTCACCATAGACTATAATATGTACAATTAAATAAACCTTGTCCTCCCCAAGTTGCTTTTAGTCATGGTGTTTATCACAGCAACAGAAAGCAAACTAGGGTAGCGATTGGTACCAGAGAGATGCATGTTTCAGGGATGGGCTTCACCATGTGGTGTGTATGCCTCAGACTGTTTGTGGGAGGAAGGTGGATTTTAGAAATTAGAGCTAGAAAAATCCACTGAGTATTTATTGCTTAATGAGCTTAATATGATACTTAATAAATACTTAATAAATGAGTATTTATTGCTTAATGTGGGAATTTGAAAGATAATGCTGAGAGAAATATAGAGGATAGAAGTCTGGTTGATGAAGTTTCAGAGAGAAGCAATACTCTCAAAGCTGTTCATTTAATGTTTTAGATAAGAATCTGGAAGAGAAACCTTTGCTTTACAGGGACAGTAAATGTTGGTTAGTTGGGGCTGAAAAATTAGCTGTGATTAATAAGGGACCAGCTTGATTTGAACTCTTTCTCCTCCTCCACTTCCTCCTCCTCCTTTAATGTAAGCTGGCACAATGATAGTGCTAATTTAAGGATCGCGTTTAGTGAAGTAATTGTCCTTGAAGATTAATTCAGGACTTGGCATATAATAGCTGCTCACAAGTGGTAGGTATTTATTCGTAAGTGCCAAAACAAGTAGTAGAGATAATAAATACTGCAGGCATCTTTGAAGGTCACTTAAGCCAGTTCTTTGGAAGCCCAGTAAGAGTTTGAACAGGCCAATGTCAAGAAGGAAAAAAGAAAGCCAGGTGGTGGTGGCTCACGCCTTTAATCCCAGCACTCGGGAAGCAGAGGCAGGTGGATCTCTGTGAGTTCACGGCCAGCCTGGTCTACAAAGTGAATTATAGGACAGTCAGAGAAACCCTGTCTCAAAATCAAACAACAACAAAAACAAAACAGAAAAATATTTTTAAGCTAAGAGTAACAAAACCTTTAAACGGTCATGCCAGGGACTGCGGAGATGGTTCATTTGATAAAGTGCTTGTCATACAAGCATGGAACCAGGAGTTCCATCCCTAGAACCCATGCAAAACTGCCAGGCACGCCGGGTTTAATGACTGGAGGAGGCAGATACTCTGTCCTATCATACAAGGTGGAAGTGTGTAAGATGGGTCACAGGTGTTTGCCCACAAGTCTGGTGACCTGAGCTCAACCTCCAGAACCCACGAGTTGGAAGGACAGAATGGAGTCCTCAAGTTGTCCTCTGACTCCGACCTCCACACTTGTGCAAGCGCCACCCCTACATAATTAAATCAGTAAATGTAACAAAAGTAAGGTAGGTGGCTCTTATGGAATGGTACCCAAGGTTGGCCTCTGGTCTTCACGTGTGCATGCACTCTACATACCTGACCCCCACACACTCACTCATCCACAAACTCAAGGGCATGCCAAAACAGTAGTTCATTTTCATTTCTACTTTTTGTAAAGCTCCAACTGCCTTTTAAAGGCGCCATTATTTAAAGTTGAATCTGCTCTCCTCATTTCAGTTTGCAGCAGACTTGAACATGAACAGCATGCTTTATTATGTATATGAGAGAAAAACATTTTGAGTCAGATTCCATGCTATTTGTCTTTAAGGCTCCTCGGTGGCTTCTCCAGCCCTCGTAGATTTGTGTGTGCGTAGCTGCTCTTTTGCATCTTAATTTGACCCTGCCTTTTTTATTTATTTTCACTTATTATTAGAATGCTTTTTAAAATTAAATATTTTGTGTGTTTCTTATACTGTATTTGAGAGCTGTTTGTTATTGTAATTCACTGTTTGGAAAAATGGACTACATGCTGTATTCATCATTCTTCACTCCATTCTCCAGGCATTTCGCATCATTAAGTGAATCTGTCACTTGGGAACCAAATGAATTGGAAGAAAGAGAAAGGGCATCCATACATTCATAGGTAGGAGCAAGGGAGGGAGGCAATGGAGTTACCAGAGCACCCTTGCCTGCAGGAGCCTCACATCTCAGGCCTCCCTCAGACTTTCTCTCCCTTCTCTATGCCTCTTCTGCCCTCCTAGGTATATGCGCTGTTGCATCCACATACATACACAACCAGTAAGTAAATGTAATCTTGGAAACTTTTAAATAAAGGGGCTAGAGAAATGGCTTAGGTGTTAAGAGCACTGACTGCTCTTCCAGAGGACCCAGGTTCAATTCCCAGCACCCACATGGCGGCTCACAACTGTAACTCCAGTTCCAGAGGATCTGACACCTTCACACAGATATACATGCAGGCAGTACACTGTGTACATAAAAATAAATTATTAAAAAATTAAATAAAATGATAGGAACTGGAGAGATGGCTCAGTGATTAAGAATGCTAGCTGTTCTTTCAGAAGACCACAGTTCAGTTCCCAGCACCCATGTCAAGACAACTTACAACCCCCTGTTACTCCAGCTCCAGGAGTTCTGATGCCCTCTTCTGGCCTGCATACATTCACACAGATGTACACATATAAATATGATGTGGAATTCCCCTCTGTATGCTGTGAATACCATTGGTTAACAAAGAAACTGTCTTGGGCCTGTGCAGGGAATAGAGGTAGGTGGGGAAACTAAACTGAATGCTGGGAAAAAGGAGGCAGAGCCAAGGAGAAGCCAGGTAGCCCCACCGGAGACAGATGCCAGAACTTTACCCGGTAAGCCACAGCCACGTAGCAATACAGAGATTAATGAGATGGGTTAAATTAAGATATGAGTTAGCCAGAAATACGCTTAAGCTGTGGGCCAAGCAGTGATTTAAATAATATAGTTTCTGTGTGATTATTTTGGGACTGAGCAGCTGGGAACTAACTAGTGGCCTCCCTCCAACAAAAATAAATATTAAAATATAATACATCTTAACAAAAAATAAAGAAAAATGATAACTTATTGGAGAATTCCAGAAAAAGATATGTGCATGTGTGTATATAAATCATACACATACATCTTTTATGAGGTTTTATTTTATTTTATTTTTTTTTTGGTTTCTCTGTAGCTTTTCATGAGGTTTTGTTTTTGTTTTGTTTGTTTTTGCGACAAGTTCTTAGATAACCTAGGCTGGCCTGGAACTCACTATGTATCACTGTGTAGCTAAAGATGACCTTGAATTCTTGGTCCTCCTGCCTCCACATCCCAAGTGCTGGGATTACAGTCACATGTCACCACGGTGGTCTCAATAGTTTGTTTTAAATGTAAATACTGATGAAAATTTTGAGGTTTCACCCTACTTGCAAGCTAACAAGGCATTGAACCACCAAATAGCCAAATGCAGACAGAGGCTCCAAATTCAGACTCAAATTTCTCTGGATGCTAGCACATGGCTAGTATGGATGGCCCATGTTCAATGTTTGGGACTGAGTGTCTATCCCTCATTACTAGGGCTGTTGCCGAAGGCATTGGTTCCATAGCATTTCCAGTCCATTGGCCACTCTACCACAGTCAGTGGCCAGAACCAGTCTTAGGCAAGAAGTGGATCATGGTGGCACCCGCCTTTAATCCCAGCACTCAGGAAGCAGAAGCAGGTGGATCTCTGTGAGTTCAAGCCTGGGCTACATAGTAAGACCCTGTCTCAAAACAAACAAAAGTGGACTTGGCTTTGGTTTTCTCTTTCCCTTCTCTGAACTTCCTCAAAGCCACTACCTCCCTCTTCTGCAGGAGAAAATGGATCCTTATCTCTTGGGTCGTGTTCTCATTTTATTCCTGTGCTGACTAGATTTTTGTCAATGTGACACAAAATAGAGTTACCTAATAGGGGGTGTTCCAGCCCCCAGACACAACTGATGAAAGTACCAGTCAAGCCATCAAACCCAGCACGCAGACAGCACCACCTGCCCAAATGAAAACAAAGACCAATCCATCCAAGCTCGGGGAAAGTCCCTAAATGTACTAAGCTTGCTTTTTGGCTTCTGCAGTTCCGCTTCTGGCTAACTGTTCTTGTTAAATGAAGTATGTGAACCCAGGATGTGATTTTTGTGCTTAAAAGCTCACCCCATGAAAGGCTTGGGAGTGCACTGGAACTCCAAACACCCAGTGTAGTTGCTGACCAGCTAATAAAGACTTTCTATTGGCTTGAACCTGTGTCTGGGCAGTCTTCTCTGGTGGATACCAACACGGGAACTGGTAACTGAGAAAATACCTCCATAAGACTGGGCTGTAGGCAAGGTTGGAAGGTATTTTCTTTATTACTGAATGACACGGAGGGCCCAGCGTATTGTGGATGGTTGTTTAGGCAGGTGGTCCTGGGGTATATAAGAAAACAGACTCAGCAAGACAGGAGATGCAAGACAGTGAGCAGCATGTCTCCATAGTCTCTGCTTTAGGTTCTACCTCTAAGTTTCTGCCTGATTGTCCTTCATGAAAATGGACCTGACCTCCTTCATGGTCCTGGCAGCAATAGAAACTCTAACTAAGACAAGTCCCAATACAGCCAGCCATTGGAAACTCTTCATTTGTACTAGGGCTACAACGGGCTGTGTAACACTGGTCTTGGGATTAGTAAGCACCAAGTGTCTTATCTGGGAAGACTTCCCATTCCAGATAACAAATACTAACAAACAGAAGAGATGATAGCTTAGGAGTTAAATACCCACTTCAGCCGGGCTGGGATTTGTAGGGTGATTCTCAGACAGCCCAGTAAAGTCAACTGTCCTGCTCTGCTAAGCGCAGCCTCAAAGACGTTGGAAAGGATACAGTGACATAGTCATAGCTTTGGTCACTCTGACTCAGCGCTGCACCCAATTGCTTTGATCTGTCTTAGTTTTAGTTTTATTTATTTGTGTGTGTGTGTGTGTGTGTGTGTGTGTGTGTGTGTGTGTGTGTGTGGCGTATGCACATGTGCCATGTGGAGGCCAGAGATCCATATCAGGTTTTCCTCCATTACTCTCCATCTCACGTTTTGGAGACAAACTCTCTCACTGAACTTGACTAGACTGGCTGTCCAGCAGGTGTCCTCAGAGCCACCAGTCTCTGTTCCCCAGAGCTGGGATTACAGAGGTAGGCCACCACACCAGGCTTTTACGTGGGTTCTAGAGATCAAATCTCAGATTCTCATGGTTGTGAGAGAAGTGCTTTACCCACTGAGCCAATACTTCTCAACTTTCCTGACGCTGCGACCCTTTAACACAGTTCCTCACACTGTGCTGACCCCCAACCATAAAATTACTTTCAGTGCTACTTCCTGTCATTTTGCTACTGTTATGAATCATAATGGAAATATCTGCTATGCAGCCCCTGCACAAGGGTCACTTGGTCCACACGTTGTGACCCCTCCCTGCGCTCTCCAGCTAACATATACGAGGCCCAGCAAACTGCCTGCATTTAGACAGTGTCCATTTTCCTTTCCTTTTTCTTAAATGATCAATCCCTGGATAAAAACAAACTTTCCTTGTTCTAGACAGATGGGTACCAGCGTGACAAAAGTAACTTCATCCCAGCACATTCCAGACAAAGGCCCTACCCCCTTCTCTCATGACTCCCAGCTCAGCAGATGCCCCCAAACGACAGCTCAACTCCAGCAAGCATATGTCCAGACCTGGGGAATAGCAGGAGTGGAAGGAACCAGACCTCAGTCCTTGAAACAATCAGGCCAAAGGACAATGTCAGATGGACTTTTTTTTCTCCGGTACCATCCTTTCTGTTTCGGGACAAGGCTAGGTCTGCTGGCTGTGGTGCCCCAGGGATTGGGACAAGGCTCGTTAGGCTAGGTCTGCTGGCTGTGGTGCCCCAGGGATCGGCCTGTCTCCAGGTCCCCAGCATTGCCATTAGAAACACCACTTGTAGGTTTTTTCTGTCTAACTCAGGTCCTCATGAATGCATGGCCAACACTATACCAACCAAACTGTGCCGCAGTCTTCCGTGTCCTTTCGTTTACCCCACCTGTCTTGGATCCAGGCTGTCATCTTCTTTTCCCAGTGACTTCTGCATCTATAATTATTTAGGGCTCTTAGGACTTTCCAGTTACTCTCATTCTTGTATCACATGACTGTTAGTAGGATAATTAGTACGCTTAGGACCTCCTAGCTGCTGTTGTTAGTGTGTCACATGACTGTTAGTGGGTTGGGATTGAAACAGTTTCTCACTATACATTGCTGCAGCCCTGGCTGGTGGAACTCACAGAGATCCCCCTGCCTCAGCCTCCTGAGTACTGGAATTATGTGCGCTACCATGTCTGACCCTAGACTTTTAAGAAAATATGTGACATTTAACTCTGGTCAATTTGCATTGGTTATCTCGGGCCATTTCTAATTGTCTTTTCTAAACCACCAGAGGCCAAGGCATTCATCTTTGTATCCCAGGTCACTCTGCTCTGAACTAGTAAGTGTTCGGTTAACATTCTTTGGTAAAGCTCACATGTTTTCAGATATGATTTAGAGAGGTTAAAAAGGTTGCTGGAGAATGATGCTCTTGACTTCTTCTAGTAAAACAAACCGAAAACAGCACATACAGTGGACTGGGGCTGTGATCAGTCAATACAATGCTTGCCTCCCATGATGCCATCCTCCTCAGCACCACAGAAGCCTCAGATGTTGGAGGAATACACCTGGAGTCAGGGTACTCAGGAGATGGAAGCAGGAGGCATAGGGAGAAGAAGGCCAGGCTGGGATACCTGTAACCCTGTCTCAAAACCCCATGTGGTGAATCCTTCAAACAGAGAAGGCTTTAATGCTGGAACAGAGGAAGGGGTTAAGGTTAAAGGAGCAAAGGGGCTGGTGGACCCCAGACACAAGGGAACAGCGGCTCTCCTTGTGTAAGGAAGTACTTTCAGGGCCTGAAGGTCACAAGCCAAACTCACTACTGACATCTCCTGGCCAGGGCTGTCACTACCACCCTGAGAGCTCTACCTTCTATTTGGACCTGACAACATCCTATCCAAATCCAGCTGGCAAAGCCATACTGGAAATAGTCCGTAGGCTTCCAGCCCCATGGTAACTGAAGCTGAAGTTCAACAGACATCTAGGCTAGATGGTTGAGACAGTGCTGAGCCCCTGAACTCCCTGTAGTGTGCAGAAAGGGAATTGTCGAGCTGTTATCAGTACGAAATCCCACAGAACAGAGTCAGGTTGCAGCAGAGCTCCCAGTCCAACCAGTGCTGCGCTCACACTCATGAGAATACTGGCTTCAACTGTACCCCTGACTTTTGAGAGGACAGAACTGAATTCTCAAACTTGTCCTCTGACTGCCACATGCGTGCTGGGGCATACAGACGCACACACCAAGATAACTAAAGGTAAAGCAAGAGAAATGGTGAGGGGGCACAGCAGGGATTGGCAGCCCAGTCAACTGAGAGTATTCTGTTTAAGCCATTTAGGAACCACCAGGGTGGCCCATACACTTGGGAGATAGAGGATGAGGGATTGGGAGTTTAAAGTCATCTTTAGCACCGTGTGATACATAGTGAGTAGTCCCAGACCAGCCTGCGTTACATGACACCCTACCTCGAAATTTACCAGAAAACGGGAGCGGGGGAGTGAAAGAAAAAAATAAGAAAAGCATTTAGGCATTTGGACCATAGCAATCCTTAGCTTAGCCACTTTTCTATATCTTGGGCACTGGGAAAGTTGGCATTCAAGGATGAATCTGGGCTGTGGAGAAAGCCAGGTCTATGGAGAAGGCACACTTATTGACCAGAATTATGCCGTCAAGTTGTGGGTGTCCAGCTTATCTCTTCACACAACTGTGAGGGCTTTCCTTGACACTGCCCAGATGGCCAGAATTTTGCGGAAGCAGTCCTGGTTTTCTGTGACTATGGTGGGAAAGGCATTACTAGGCATGGATCCCAGGCAGGTCAGTCTAGTTCTCGGTTGTGATAAAAATACCCAAACAAAAGCAATTTAAGGAGGAAGAAATAGTTTATTCGGCACACAGTTCTCGGTTACAGACCCATCATTGTGATGCAGGCGGTAGAGTGGGGAGTCAAGGGGCAGGAACTTGAAGCAGTCAGTCATATCCACAGTCAAGAAGAGAGGTCAAGGAATTAATTCATACATGCTCAGCTACCTTTTCTCCACTCTTGTACAACCAAGGCTGATGTCCAGGGAATAGTGCCACCCACAGTGGCAAGGTCTTTCCACCTCAATCCAAAGAAAATTCCTCAGAGGCATGCCCACAAACTAGCTTAATCTAGATGCATCCCCCACTAAGGCTCCCATCCTAGTTAATTCTACATTGCATAAAGTCCACAGTCCAAACCAATCATCACAGCTGCTATTGTGAGCAGAGGCAGCTACCCCTTTTTGTGTCTGCTTGCTTCTCAGCCTTGGCTAGCAAGTCCAAATTGATCTAGAGGCTAGAGACTAGAGAACTATGGGACCACACGGCCCACATAAACAGTTCAAAAATGGTTCCTGTCTGTCACCCAACACTAAGGAGGTAAATACAGGAACTTTCTGTTCAGATTCATCCTCATCTGTATAGGGAGTTCAAAACCAGCCTGGTATATATGAGATCCTGTCTTTGAAAAGGGGGTCGGGGATAAATTTGGCATGGTCCTTTATGTTGTACCTCCAGAAGGTACTATGCAGAGGGGGGGGAGGGAGGGAGGGAGGGAGGGAGGGAGGGAGGGAGGGAGGGAGGGAGCTGAGATCCAAGGCATGTACTTGGAACTATTCATATTTTCAATGAACATGTTATAGAGTCCAGTGTGAATGAAAATGCCTCCTATTATTGGGAAATTTGGTGATCCTGCATTATAAGAGAAGAGGTTTCTATTAAATGCCCCACTTTGGCATGTGCTCTGAACATAGTTGCTTTCCTTCAAACAAAGATGTTCAAAGAATTGAGTGATACTATTGTACCAAAAGACCTTCTGTTGCTGTTTACTTGAGACATTCTTCTGAGTGCTTGCAGCTCTAAAAATGGAAAATAGGGATCAAATTGATATTGAATACATCTCAGCAGAAATACTGGTCATCTATGGATACTGCGAACTATTTAAAGAGCCTATCCAATTTATTAACTGATGGATGGCAAATAAAAGTTTAATAATTGATTTTTACTGCTGGGTGGGGTGGCACATGCCTTTAATTGGGAGGCAGAGGCAGGTGGATCTCTGAGTTTGAGGCCACCCTGGTTTTCAAAGCAAGTTCTAGGACAGCCAGGGCTATACAGAGAAACTCTGTCTTGGAAAAAAAAAACAACAACAACAACAAAATAGGGGCTGGAAAGAAGGCTCCGTGGTTAAGAACACTGGCTGATCTTTCAGAGGTCCTGGGCTCATTTCCCAGTACTTCCACACGGCAGCTCACAGCTGTCTGTAACTAGTTCCAGGGGATCTGACAGCCTCACATGGACATTTAGGCAAAATAGCAATGCACATAAAATAAAAATGAAGATAAATAAATCATTAAAAACCAAAATGATTATTAGTAATGATAGATTTTTAAAGCCTATAATAATTTTATGTTGTTTTGATCACTTGGGTACAACTCATTATTATAATGAATAATGCACAATAGTGTGGATAATCCCCAAACTGGAAAGACTTGTCCATAGTCACATAAACGGGACCCTTTTCTAACCTTCCTCAGCCTATATACTCTGGTATATAGAAGGAGGAATTCCCCATGTGGCTTGTTTTCCAAAGTACCGAGAACAAAATCCTAAGTTTCCCTAGGTCTTGTAACACAACAAGGCTTGTGAATGGAAATATAGTGCCCAAGCACATACCGCTCTAAAGGTAAATACAGATGAGATTTCAAAAGAGAGAGAGAATTTTGTACTAGGAAGAATAGCTGGATGCTCAGGTGAGGATCCAAAGACTCCTTCTCAGAGGGAGTGTCAACAGTGCACAGGTCAGCTCCCAGTGGTCTCCTGCAAGCAGGCACAGCTGATCTGATGGAGATGGCGGCTGTTTTGGTGGGAAGATAGTGCTTGTCTTAATCAGTGTTGTATTGCTGTTAAGAGACACTGTGACCAAGGGAACTCTTGTTGGGGAATATTCAATCACACCATGAGGGGTTGAAGAGATGGTTCAGTGGTTAAGAGCACTCACTGCTCTTCTAAAGGTCCTGAGTCCAATTCCCAGCACCCATATGGTATCTGATGCCTTCTGGTATGTATATGTGTGTGTAGTCAAAGTACCCATATGCATAAAATATATGAATAAATAATTTTTTAAAAAAAATCACACTGTGAACCCTGAGTTTGCATTTGTGTTAATTAGCTAGAGGTTTAGTTAAAGCTACCTTTAGTGGCAGTGCCAGGCAGGTGCTTGTAGGAACAGAATTCCCACCAGGGCCAGGCCGCTGTCACAGAAGCAGGCTGGTGACCGCGAAGTCACAATTGCTGGCTAAAATAGCAGTAGATTAAGATGTACCCACTATGCCAAAGATAAAACAACAAACTTTTTTTTTTTTTAGCTTTTTCGAGATGGGGTTTCTCTGTAACTTTAGGGCCTGTCCTAGAACTCTCTCTATAGACTAGGCTGGCCTCGAACTCACAGAGATCCGCTGCCTCTGCCTCCTAAGTGCTGGGATTAAAGGTGTGTGCCATCACTGCCCAGCAACAACAAACTTTCCGTTTTTTTTCTTTCTTTTTTTTGGTTTTTCAAGACAGAGTTTCTCTGTGACTTTTGGAGCCTATCCTGGAACTAGCTCTTGTAGACCAGGCTGGCCTTGAACTCACAGAGATCTGCCTGCCTCTGCCTCCCGAGTGCTGGAATTAAAGGCGTGCGCCACCACCACCCAGGTAACAACAAACTCTTAAGAGAGAAAGCATCTCATTGGGGATTGCTTACAGTTTCAGAGGTTTAGTCCATTGTAGGAAGCATGGTGGCAGCAGGCAGAGTGGGTACTAGAGTGCCAGCTGAGAGTCCTACATCTGATCTACAGGCAGCTGCTGAGCCTGGCACGGGCCTTTGAAGCGTCAAAGCCCACCCCTAGTGACACACTTTCTCCAACAAAGCCACACCTCCTAATCCTTTGGAATAGCCCCACTCCCTGATGACTAAGCTTTAGCATCTATGTGCTCATGGGGTCCATTCTCATTCAGAACATCACAGTGCTGTACAATAGATGACAAAAGAAGCTGAAGTCATGCCAAGAGAGAGAAACCACAAGTTAGTACTGGGGACACAGGAGCTAGAACACTTCCCGCAAAAAAATAAATAAATAAGCAGAAAATGAGTTGGCAGAAGCTAGAAGTTTAAGGACTATATTGGAAAGAAGAAGCATAACCAAGGAGGCTGCTATCTGCTGCACACCAACTTAGAACCCCTCACCTACAAATACCCAAAAAATCTGTATAAAATCCAATAGCTATCCCTTAGCATGAATAGTTGAAATAAAATGAATCTGGAGAGCAGGTAGGACAAAAGGGAAGTTGAAATCAAAAGTGGTAAGCTTGAAAGTGCAGTGTGACTCAGTTGGCTTGTCTAGCATGAAGACCGCCCTTGGTTGGAACTCCAGCGGCACATAAAACTGGGAGCAATGGTGCACACTTGTAATCCTAGCATTTGGAAAGTGGAGGCGGGATAATTAGAAGTTCAGAGTCATCTTCAGCTGTTGTAATAAGAGCAGCGGGGCTGCGTCCCCGGCACCCGGCTGTCCGCATGGCTTTACCCAAAATAATTACACGGAAACTATATTTTTTTAATCATTGCCTGGCCCATTAGTTCCAGCCTCTTATTGGCTAGCTCTTACATATTGATCTAACCCATTTCTAATATTCTGTGTAGCACCACGAGCTGGCTTACCAGGAAAGATTTTAACTTGCATCTGTCTGGAGTGGGAAAATCATGGCGACTCACTGACTCGGTTTTTTTCTCCCAGCATTTTGTTTTGTCTATTTTGCCTACCTAATTTTCTGTCCTATCAGGGCCAAGCAGTTTTCTTTATTAATTAACCAATAAAAACAACAGATAAATACAAGACCCATCCCCATCAAGCAGCTACATTGTGAGTTTGAAGGCAGCTTAGGCTATATGAGACTATTTCAGAAGAATGATAAGTAGGTAGGTGGGTAGGTAGGGAGGGAGGGAGAGAGTGATAAGCTTACATACACAGTGCTTAGTGCTGTTTTTGGCTCATGGTTTCAATCCACCGTGGCAGGGAAGGCAAGCAGAGTGGCTCAATTTATAGCTATGGAAGTGCGAGCCTGGGGTTTACTCATGTGATAGAAGATAGAAAACCAGGAAAAGGGGGCCTGAACCAGACGTGAGTATCACCTTCAGCCCATTCCTAGTGACCTTCTGCCAACCAGACCCCATCTATAGTTTGGTCCTATGCTTGTTCCTTCCCAATCCGGCTGGAGTTGGTGAGCTCCCATTAGCTCAGGGAACTATTTTAGTGGGTGAATCCATCATGGTCTTGACCCCTGTGCTCATATTCTCGTTCCTCCCACTCTTCAACTGGACTTTGGGAGCTCAGTTCAGTGCTCCTTTGGGAGCTCAGTTCAGTGCTCTGATGTGGGTCTCTGTCTGTTTCCATCAGTTGCTGGATGAAGGTTCTATGGTAATATTTAAGATATTCATCAGTCTGACTACAGGGTAAGTCAAGATCGGGCCCCCTGTCCTCTATTGCTTAGGGTCCCAGCTTCGGTCATCCTTGTGGATTCCTGGGAGTTCCTCTTTTAAAAGGGCCCTGCCCACCTCCTATCTTTCTTTCTCTCTGTCTGCCCCCCCTCCTTCTCTGCCTGTCTTTCTGTCTCTGCCCCTTCTCTCTCCCTTATCTCTCTGCCTCTCTCTTCTCTTCTGCCGCTCCTGTCCCCAGAGGCTGGTCTCAACTCTCCCCTTCCCTCTTTTTACGTTCCCTTTTCCCTAATAAAAACCCCTTCCCATGAACTCCGTCACGTAGTAGCTTTCTCTCGTGTGCCGCTTTCTTTTTTTTTAATTACAAGGGGTGTGTACCAGATGTAAGACACACAGGCGTCGTGGTGTGAAGACAGACCAGAAGCAGGTGAGAAAAAGAGGTACACAGACCATTAGTGAAGGGGTGGACCATTATTCTACCCACCAGCAAGATGAGGACACTTGTCAGTCAGCGAACACAGATGAATGGTGTGTCCAGTGTGGCCTTCTGGGAACACCTAAGGGGTCCCAGCTCTATTTGAATATTCGAGGCTCGTGCTCATTTTTGGAGCGCTTGTCTGAGGGCAGTCAGTCTACATTACCTGTAGGGGCATTTTTGTCACTTGATGGAATGACTAAGTAATGACCATGGAAATAGACTTAGGCAGACATCTGGAAGTGTTGACAGCTATTTAGGGTGAAATTTTATCAGCTGGGTCCTCTCTGTTGTGTTTTTTTTTATTCTTTTTTAATTAAAATTTCCAACTGCTCCCTGTTTCCCATTTCCCTCCCCCTCCTCCCACACATTGCCCCCTCCCCCCACTCCCCTCCCCCATCCCCACTCCTCTTCTCCTCCCCCCAGTCCATTCCCCCTCCCTCTCGATACTGAAGGGCAGTCCAAATTCCCTGCCCTACAGGAAGACCAAGGTCCTCCCACTTCCATCCAGGCCCAGGAAGGTGAGCATCCAAACAGGCTACGCTCCCACAAAGCCAGTTCATGTATTAGGATCGAAACCTAGTGCCATTGTCCTTGGCTTCTCATCAGCCTTCATTGTCCGCCATGTTCAGAGAGTCCAGTTTCAACCCATGCTTATTCAGTCCCAGTCCAGCTGGCCTTGGAGAGCTCCCAATAGATCAGTTCCACTGTCACAGTGGGGGGGTGCACGCCTCGTGGTCCTGATTTCCTTGCTCATGTTCTCCCTCCTTCTGCTCCTCATTTGGACCTTAAGAGCTCAGACCGTTGCTCCAAATTGGGTCTCTGTCTCTCTCTCGATCCATCGCCAGATGAAAGTTCCTGTGCCATTCTCCTTGGCCTCTCGTCAGCTCTCACCGTCCGCCACATTCAGAGAGTCCGGTTTTATCCCATGTTTTTTTCAGTAGCAGTCCAGCTGGCCTTGGTGAGCTCCCAATAGATCGGCCCCACTGTCTCAGTGGTTGGGTGCGCCCCTCATGGTCCTGACTTCCTTGTTCATGTTCTCTCTCCTTCTGCTCCTCATTATAACCTTGGGAGCTCAGTCCGGTGCTCCAGTGTGGGTCCCTGGCTCCATCTCCATCCATCGCTAGATGAAGGTTCTATGGCGATATGCAAGACATTCATCAGTATGATTATAGGATAGGTTCATTTCAGGTTCCCTATCCTCAGGTGCCCCAATGAACTAACTGGGGACATTGCCCTGGGCATCTGGTAACCATTCCAAGTTCAAGTCTCTTGCCAACCCCCAGGTGGCTCCCCTATCCAAGGTATGAGTTTCCCTGCTCCCCCATCCAACCCTCCTCTATCGCCACTCACCCCGATTCCCCCAGTTCCCCCCATCTTCTCCTTCACACTTTTCTCTCCCCATCACCCCTCATCCCCTTCCCACCCCACCCCCAAGATTCCAATTTTTTGCCCATCAGTCATGTCTATTTCCCATAGCTGGGAGGATATCTATATGTTTTTCCTTGGGTTTACCCTCTTGTTTAGCTTCTTTAGGATCACAAATTATAGACTCAGTGGCCCCTATCCATGGCTAGAAACCAATTATGAGTGAGTACATCCCATGTTCTTCTTTTTGGGTCTGAGTTACCTCACTCAGGATCGTATTTTCTATTTCCATCCATTTGCATGCAAAATTTGAGAAGTCATTGTTTTTTACCGCAGAGTAGTACTCTAATGTGTATATATTCCACACTTTCTTCATCCATTCTTCCATTGAAGGGCATCTAGGTTGCTTCCAGGTTCTGGCTATTACAAATAATGCTGCTATGAACATAGTTGGACAAATGCTTTTGTCATATGATAGGGCATCTCTTGGGTATATTCCCAAGAGTGGTATTGCTGGGTCCAGGGGTAGGTTGATCCCAATTTTTCTGAGAAACCGCCACACTGATTTCCAAAGTGGTTGCACAAGTTTGCATTCCCACCAGCAATGGATGAGGGTACCCCTTTCTCCACAACCTCTCCAGCAAAGGCTATCCTTGGTGTTTTTGATTTTAGCCATTCTGACAGGTGTAAGATGATATCTCAAAGTTGTTTTGATTTGCATTTCTCTGATCGCTAAGGAGGTTGAGCATGACCTTAAGTATCTTTTGGCCATTTTAACTTCTTCTGTTGAGAATTCTCTGTTCAGTTCAGTGCCCCATTTTTTAATTAGGTTAATTAACCTTTTAAAGTCTAGTTTCTTGAGTTCTTTATATATTTTGGAGATCAGACCTTTGTCTGTTGCAGGGTTGGTGAAGATCTTCTCCCAGTCAGTAGGCTGCCTTTTTGTCTTAATGACAGTGTCCTTTGCTTTACAGAAGCTTCTCAGTTTCAGGAGGTCCCATTTATTCAATGTTGCCCTTAATGTCTGTGCTGCTGGGGTTATACGTAGGAAGCGATCTCCTGTGCCCATATGTTGTAGGGTACTTCCCATTTTCTCTTCTATCAGGTTCAGTGTGTTCAGATTGATATTGAGGTCTTTGATCCATTTGGACTTGAGTTTTGTGCATGGTTATAGATATGGGTCTATTTTCATTCTTCTACAGGTTGACATCCAATTGTGCCAGCACCATTTGTTGAAGATGCTTTCTTTCTTCCATTGTATACTTTTAGCTCCTTTATCGAAAATCAGTTGTTCATAGGTTTGTGGGTTAAAATCCGGGTCTTCTATACGATTCCATTGGTCGACTTCTCTATTTTTATGCCAGTACCACGCTGTTTTCATTACTGTAGCTCTGTAATAGAGTTTGAAGTCAGGGATGGTAATGCCTCCAGAAGTTCCTTTATTGTATAAGATTGTTTTGGCTATCCTGGGTTTTTTGTTTCTCCATATAAAGTTGATTATTGTCCTTTCAAGATCTGTGAAGAATTTTGATGGGATTTTAATGGGGATTGCATTGAATCTATAAATTGCCCTTGGTAGAATTGCCATTTTTACTATGTTGATTCTCCCAATCCAAGAGCAAGGGAGATCCTTCCATTTTCTGGTATCCTCTTCAATTTCTTTCTTCAATGCCTTAAAGTTTTTGTCAAATAGATCTTTCACTTCCTTGGTTAGAGTTACCCCAAGATATTTTATGCTGTTTGTGGCTATCGTGAAAGGTGATGCTTCTTTTATTTCTCTCTCTGCTTCCATATCCTTTGTGTATAAGAGGGCGACTGATTTTTTGGAGTTGATCTTGTATCCTGCCACATTACTAAAGGCGTTTATCAGCTGTAGGAGTTCTTTGGAGGAGTTTTTGGGGTCGCTCATGTACACTATCATATCATCTGCAAATAATGCAAGTTTAACTTCTTCCTTTCCAATTTGAATCCCCTTTATCCCCTTATGTTGTCTTATTGCTATTGCTAAAACTTCGAGAACTATATTGAAGAGGTATGGAGAGAGTGGACAGCCTTGGCGTGTTCCTGATTTTAGTGGGATGGCTTTAAGTTTCTCTCCATTTAATTTGATATTAGCTGTCAGCTTGCTGTATATAGCTTTAATTATATTTAGGTATGACCCTTGTATCCCTAATCTCTCCAAGACTTTTATCATAAAGGGATGTTGAATTTTGTCAAATGCTTTTTCAGCGTCTAATGAAACGATCATATGGTTTTTTTCTTTCAGTTTATTTATATGATGGATTACATTGATAGATTTGCGTATGTTAAACCAGCCCTGCATTTCTGGTATGAAGCCTACTTGATCATAATGGATAATTTTTCTAATGTGTTCTTGGATTCGGTTTGCCAGAATTTTGTTGAGGATTTTTGCGTCGATGTTCATGAGTGAGATTGGCCTGTAATTCTCTTTCTTGGTTGGGTCTTTGTGTGGTTTTGGTATCAGAGTTACTGTAGCTTCATAAAAGGAATTTGGCAATGACTCTTCTGTTTCTATATTGTGAAATACATTAAGGAGAATAGGTATTAGGTCTTCTTGGAAGTTCTGGTAGAATTCCGCATTGAAACCATCTGGTCCTGGACTTTTTTTGGAAGGGAGGTTTTTGATAACAGCTTCTAATTCTTCACGACTAACAGGTCTATTTAGGTTGTTCACCTGGTCCTGGTTTAACTTTGGTATATGGTATTTATCTAAAAAAGCGTCCATTTCTTTTACATTTTCCAGTTTTGTGGCATACAGGCTTTTGTAGTAAGATCTAATGGTTCTCTGAATTTTCTCTGTGTCTGTGGTTATGTCCCCCTTTTCATTTCTGATCTTATTAATTTGCAAATTCTCTCTCTGCCGTTTGATTAGTTTGGATAGGGGTTTATCAATCTTGTTGATTTTCTCCAGGAACCAGCTTTTTGATTCATTGATTCTTTCAATTGTTTTCTGTGTTTCTATTTTGTTGATTTCAGCCCTCAGTTTGATTATTTCCAGTCTTCTACCCCTTCTAGGTGAGTCTGCTTCTTTTTTTTCTAGAGCTTTCAGGTGGGCTGTTAAGTCTCCAATGTGTGCTTTCTCTGTTTTCTTTAAGTGGGCAGTTAGTGCTATGAACTTTCCTCTCAGGACTGCTTTCATAGTGTCCCATAGGTTTGAGTATGTTGTTTCTTTATTTTCATTGTCTTCAAGGAAGAGTTTAATTTCTTTCTTTATTTCTTCCTTAATCCAGGTATGGTTCAGTAGTTGACTATTCAGTTTCCATGAGTTTGTAGGCTTTCTGGGGGTAACATTGTTGCTGAATTCTAGCTTTAATCCATGGTGATCTGATAAGATACAGGTGGTTATTAATATTTTTTTGTAACTGTGGATGTTTGCTTTGTTACCGAGTATGTGGTCGATTTTTGAGAAGGTTCCATGAGCTGCAGAGAAGAAGGTATATTCTTTCCTATTTGGGTGGAATATTCTATAGATGTCTGTTAAGTCCATTTGATTCATTACCTCCATTAATTCTCTTATTTCTTTGTTAGGTTTCTGTCTAATTGACCTGTCCATTGGTGAGAGAGGAGTATTAAAGTCTCCTACTATTAATGTGTGCGGTTTGATGGCTGCCTTGAGTTTTTTTTTAATATTTATTTATTTATTATGTATACAATATTCTGTGTGTATGCCTGAAGGCCAGAAGAGGGCGCCAGACCTCTTTACAGATGGTTGTGAGCCACCATGTGGTTGCTGGGAATTGAACTCAGGACCTTCGGAAGAGCAGGCACTGCTCTAAACCACTGAGCCATCTCTCCAGCCCCTGCCTTGAGTTTTAACAATGTTTCTTTTACGTACGTAGGTGCTTTTATATTAGGGGCATAGATATTCAGGATTGAGACTTCATCCTGATGAATTGTTCCTGTTATGAGTAGAAAATGTCCCTTTCCATCTCTCCTGATTGATTTAAGTTTGAAGTCAACTTTGTTAGAAATTAGTATGGCCACCCCTGCTTGTTTCTTAGGTCCATTTACTTGATAAGCCTTATCCCAACCCTTTACTCTGAGTAGGTGCCTGTCTTTGTGGTTGAGGTGTGTTTCTTGTAAACAGCAGAATGTTGGATCCTGTTTTCGTATCCAATCTCTTAGTCTGTGCCTTTTTATAGGAGAGTTGAGTCCATTGACATTAAGTGATATTAATGACCAGTGGTTGTTAACTCCGGTCCTTTTTTAAGTTGTAAATTTTGTGTGTTCCCCTTCTTTGTGTTGCGCTGGTGAAGGGTCTCTAGTTGTCTGAGATATTGTGGTCATTGTTGGACTCCTTGGTTAGTGATTTTCCTTCTATTACTTTCTGTAAGGCTGGATTTGTGGCTACGTATTGTTTAAATTTGTTTTTATCCTGGAAAATTTTGTTTTCTCCATTTATAGTGAACGAAAGCTTGGCTGGGTATAGTAGTCTGGGCTTGCATCCATGGTCTCTTAGTTTCTGCAGAACATCTATCCAGGACCTTCTGGCTTTTATGGTTTCCATAGAGAAGTCAGGTGTAAGTCTGATAGGTTTACCTTTATAAGTAACTTGGCCTTTTTCCTTTGCTGCTCTTAGTATTCTTTCTTTATTCTGTATGCTTTGTGTTTTGATTATTATATGGCGAGAGGATGTTTTTTTTTGATCCAGCCTATTCGGTGTTCTGTATGCTTCTTGAACCTTCATAGGTATATCTTTCTTTAGGTTGGGAAAGTTTTCTTCTATAATTTTATTAAATATATTTTCTGGACCATTGAGCTGCGCTTCTTCTCCTTCTTCTATTCCTATTATTCTTAGGTTTGGTCTTTTTATTGTGTCCCATATCTCCTGAATGTTTTGTGATGAGAATTTGTTGGCCTTGCTGTTTTCTTTGATCAGCGTGTTTATTTTCTCTATGGTATCTTCAGAATCTGAGATTCTTTCTTCTATCTCTTGAATTCTGTTGGTTATGCTTGCTTCTGTAGTCTCTATTCGTTTACCTAGATTTTCCCTGTCCAGTCGGCCTTCTGTTTGTGTTTTCTTCTTTGCCTCCATTTCAGTTTTTAAGTCTTGAACTGTTTCCATTATCTGTTTGATTGTTTTTCCTTGGCTTCCTAGGGTATCATTCACTGATTTGCTCAATTCTTCAAACTTTCTGCTATACTTCTCATCCATTTCTATAAGGGCATTTTTTACATGTTGTTTAAGGGCGTCAATCACTTTCATAAAGTCAATTTTATCTACTTCTTCATGATTAAGGTGTTCATGTCCTCCTGTTGGGAGGTCGCTGGGTTCTGGTGGTTTCATATAGTTTTTCAGATTGTTAGGTGAATTCTTGCATTGGCGCCTGCCCATCTCTTTCTCCGAATGCTCCCCTATGGATCTTCTTTTACCGGATCAGGTCTCCTTGCCTACTGATGTACCTTCCCAGTGATGGCTCTCTGCAGTGATAGCTCTCCTGGTGCTCCAGTGATGTCTCTCCTTGCTTGTTGCAGGCAGGCCAGTGAAACAAAGGAAGTCTCGCCTGCCTACTTGCCCTGAGGATTTGCCCCCAGCGCCAGACAGACTGAGCTGGATGGTGTTATGTGCCCAAAGAGGAAAGGGGGCAGAAGGAAGAAGGGTTCTGGATGCAAGCTGGGTGGGACAAGAAGAGAGAGGCAGTATGCGGGGTGTAGAGCCCCTGCAGGGAGCCCAGGGAGTATAGGGAGGGGGATGAGGAACTTCAGAGTTCCCTGTCCAGGGCTGCTTCCGCCGCCGCTGGTCACAAACTCACCCCACTGCTGTCTCTCCTGGTGCCGAGATCAGATCTCTGTGCAGGTTGGGTAGTTTGTAAACAAAGTGCCTACCTTGGTTGGTGCAGGCAGGCCAGTGAAACAAAGGAGGTCTCGCCTACCTACTTGCCCTGAGGATTTGCCCCCAGCGCCAGACAGACTGAGCTGGATGGTGTTATGTGCCCAAAGAGGAAAGGGGACAGAAGGAAGAAGGGTTCTGGATGCAAGCTGGGTGGGACAAGAAGAGAGAGGCAGTATGGGGGGGTAGAGCCCCTGCAGGGAGCCCAGGGAGTATAGGGAGGGGGATGAGGAACTTCAGAGTTCCCTGTCCAGGGCTGCTTCCGCCACCGCTGGTCACAAACTCACCCCACTGCTGTCTCTCCTGGTGCCGAGATCAGATCTCCGTGCAGGTTGGGTAGTTCGTAAACAAAGCGCCTACCTTGGTTGGTGCAGGCAGGCCAGTGAAACAAAGGAGGTCTCGCCTGCCTACTTGCCCTGAGGATTTGCCCCCAGCGCCAGACAGACTGAGCTGGATGGTGTTACGTGCCCAAAGAGGAAAGGGGACAGAAGGAAGAAGGGTTCTGGATGCAAGCTGGGTGGGACCTCTGTTGTGTTTTTTGTAGCAGTTGCTTTGTTTTGTTTGTAGTAGCCCAGATTAGCCTTGAATTCTTTTTTTTTCAATTAAAAATTTATGCATATGGGTGCTTTTTCTACATGTATGCTTCATGCATGCCTGATGTTCTCAAAGGCCAGAGAAGGTATCAGAGGATTTTTGGGAGTTACAGGCAGCTGTGAGCTGCCATGCAAATGCTGAGAACTGAACCTGGATCCTTTGGAAGAGCCAGTGCTCCTAACCCCTGAGCCATCTCTCCAGCCTGGTTTTTTATCAGTATGAATTATGTCTGTGCTGTGTCTAGGTATGCCGCTTTTTCCTTATCTTCAATGGCAAACACAAACTATCTTGGCTGGTGGGCTAAGCACAGCTCCCCCTAAAAAGACCCTAGAGTGCTGAAGCTTCACTTATCTTCAGTATCCTCTTGTTGGACTGTTAGGGGGAGCCCACTAGGGTTGACCACTCAGACACAGTTTATAGTTAATTGAAAGTTAATTAATATAGTTAATAAATTTAATAATATAGCTAATTCCAACTGGCTGGAACCATACTCAAATATTCAGAGACCCAAGTGTAGCACCGAGCAGCTACTGAAGGGGTTTTTCAAGAGAAATTCCACATCCTGTTATCTTACTGGGCAGCTGCATGGGAGAGATTTTGGGCAGTCTGAAAGCAAGCAGGTTCAACATAGCTAAGACAAGCAATTAGCTGGAGGGGGAGGTTTGTACACGCAGTTTAACAGAAGCTAAGATAACTTAGCTAGGACAGCCTGGCCTTTGGTTCCTAGGATAGAGTTGGATAAGCTTCCATGGGATTCATCATTAAGGAGATCAGATTCTAGTTAAACCTGAAATGCCCGCCGGGCGGTTGTGGCGCACACCTTTAATCCCAGCACTCGGGAGGCAGAGGCAGGCGGATCTCTGTGAGTTCGAGGCCAGCCTGGTCTACAAAGGGAGTTCCAGAACAGGCTCCAAAGCTACAGAGAAACCCTGTCTTGAAAAACAAAAACAAAACAAAACAAAACAAAAAAAAACCCTGAAATGCCCTTAGCAAGAATATAAGATGGAGGAACCTCTGCATTGTCTTGCCCTGTCACAGGACTTTCCTGGAACTCCCTTTGTAGACCAGGCTGGCCTCAAACACACAGAGACCTACCTGCCTCTGCCTCCCAAATGCTGGGATTAAAGGCATGTGCCACCACCACCCTACCCATAATTTTTTAAATATTTATTTATTTATTTATTATGTATACAATATCTGTCTTGTGTGTCTGCCTGAAGGCCAGAAGAGGGCATCAGATCTCATTTCAGATGGTTGTGAGCCACCATGTGGGTTGCTGGGAATTGAACTCAGGACCTTTGGAAGAGCGCAGGCAATGCTCTTAACCGCTGAGCCATCTTTCCAGCCCCCCATAATTTTTTTTAAAAACTGGGGCAATCTCTTTTCTAGGCCAACTGCATTCAGTGGCAAACTGACGTACTAAAGCTGGTAGAGCTGGGAGGCGGCGGTGGTGATGAGGAGGAAAGTAGTCAGAATCCTTTAAAGATTCCTGGGAAGCTAGGAATATGGGTTCCATCTTTTATCACACCATTGGTGAGGGCTTTTTAAAGGAGACTGGTCAGACTCCACCATATCAGATGTCTGTGGATGTCAGGAGCCGTGTCCCCCCAAAATTTACAGGAAGCACCGCCGTGAGGAGTTTTTGCAGAGGGCTTCACTTCCAATTGTATTGAGAATAGTCTTATTGAGCAAGCCTATCCCACACCCAAATTAACTGTTAATAGAAGAGCTATCTGTTAACGGAACCTGCCTCACATTCCAAACTATCTAGACAACTAGGTGTGTCACCTTGTGACTTCCCGACCAAGGAATCATGACCTGACCCATCGTAACCTCTTGGTTTACGTAACGGGCGTAGACCACGTGGCAAGACCCCGTGCTCCAGCCCCCCAAGCTCCCCATTCAGGGGCTATATAAGCTGTAACCATGACTCTAATAAAGGGAGGCTTTGACAAATACGCTTAGCCTCCTTCCCCTTATCAGCCTATGCCTTTCAGGTGGTGCCTCTCCGTGACCCTGGAATAACTGGCCAGCCAGGCGGGTTACAAACCCTAGACAGAGTAACCCGTCGAGGCGGCGACAGTGGCGCCCGAACCAGTGACTCGGAGCACGGTTAACTTTCCGGACGACGACGCGCAGTCCTGGGACAACAAGAAGAAATAGAAGATTCTGCAGCTGTAGAACTCGGACAGATCTGCAGGATGAGGTAGGCGCAGGTTCGCTGTCGTTCAATAAGACATAGGCCAGTAGCTCTCAAGGAAAGAGAAATTCATAAAGGAATTTCAGCAATCACTCAGGGTAAGAGGAGTAAGAGTAAAAAAAAGAGATTTAGTTGCATTTTTTTTGTTTTATAGATAAAATATGCCTCTGGTTAGTTTTAACCGGCCCAGAAATACACCCTGTTCTCCGTGTCTTCCTTAGTCAGCCAAAAAGGACTCCGCAGCCACCGCCCTGTGCTCTGACCGCTCCCGATAGCATGCCTTTGATTCAGGAATTGTTCAATACAAAGCTGCCCTTAAGGCCCAAATAGGAGGTCTCAAACAAGTTCTTGCATTGCAGCATGAACTCTCAGACCTTTCCTCTCAGATTTGGGACTTACAATTCACTATGGAAAAAGGCATGATTTTAGACAAACGGGCAAACGGAGCTAGACAAGCAAAAGACACCCTAGGGCTAGAGAGCCTGTGTCTTAGCCGCCTGCCATGTGGAGTGGAGGCTGCCAGACAGTTTGCTTTAAGGAGGTCTGGACTCAGAAAGTTACAGCTTCAGGATAATAAAAGGAGATAAATGTGCTTCTTTTCCATTCTAAAATTTTGCTTCTTGGTCAAAAATCTTTAGTTTGTAGGCATATAAATTTATATCTAAGGTAGATTAATTTCAGTACTGTGGTTCTGTAAAAAAGTTTTAAAATCAAAGATTGTTATACATTCAGAGGATTTTTAAAATTGTTTAGGATATCCTGAATTTTTATTTCTTTCTTATAAAGTTGAGGATTGTTCTTTCAAGTTTTGTGAGAAGTTTTGCTATAATTTTAATGTGCATTTATAGTAAATCTGTATGTGAGTTCTGTGAGGAATGTTGCTATAATTTTTAATGGACATTTACACTGAATCTGTAGACTGCTTTCAGTGAAATTGTCATTTTTGCTATGTTTTCTTCTACTTTGCCAAGAAAATAAGAGATCTTTATTTTCTAATGTCTTAATTTTTTTCTTAAAAGAGTTAAAGTTCTTATCATACAAGTTTTTTCATTTGTACGCCCACTCTTGGGTGGGAGTCGTATTGTCTCAGCTTGTGGTCCTTTACTGCTGCCAGGTGTAGCTTGAGGGTAAACTGCTGAGACTCAGGCCTCTCACTAAATTTATCGAGGGCCAGAGTTATACTCTAACAAGTGATAATGGTTAAAAATAAAAAAATATTTTTGCCTTCACAAGCAGAGGTAACAAGACCCAAAAACTTCTGTCCTGCTTGCTTGGAGTTACTCCAAGATATTTTATGATATTCATGGATATTTAAAAGGATGATGTCTCATTTATCCTAGGTGTAAAAGAGATACACTTGGGTTATTTTCAGATTTTGGCTATGATAAAGTAGTTCTGCTATAAACATAGCTGAGCACATGTTTTTATGGTCAAAAAAAACTTTTGTATTTAGGCCCAACAGGGGTATTGATAAGTTTTAAGGTAAATATTTGCCTAATTTTAAAAAAATGGCTGTAATGAGGGACTCCCAATGCTGGGGAGACTCTCACTCAGGTCTCGGGAGGGCACGGCCCCCCCAATGACTTGCAGGAGACCGTCCTTGCTGCAATCGCATGAGGCTCATGACCCACGTGGGGGAAGAGTTTGGCCTCTAGTGACCTGTAGAGGAAATTTTTAGAAAAAAGACCACAGCCCTGTGGTCCAGGAGGGTCATAAAAATTCCAAAAATCCAGTGATGGTCGCAGGGGGACAGCTCCCTGCCTCTCGGGACCACTCCCAGGTTCCTAGAGCAGTGTGATGATAATCACAGGAGGAAAATTCCTTGTTTTTTGGGATTGTTTATCAGGATTGCAATCTGGTTTTGTCTTCAGCTGGTTCTTAGGGCAGGGTCGCTGAACAGACTAGCCCTAGATTTTTGATTCTTTTCTTCCTGCTGGGGAAGTCTGGATTTATCCAGGTTTTTCAATACTGTGTATGATCCAAAAGTGACTGCCAGTTTACACTTCCAACACAAGTGTACACTTCCAGCAATGAAGTTTTTTCTTTACCCACATTTTCTTAAGCATAAATTGTTAGCAATAATTTTTAATCTCGGTCATTTTTACAAGGATAAAATGAAATCTCAGAGTTTTAATTTACATTTCTCTGATGGCTAAAGGATATTATGTTTAAACATTTTTTTAAACTTTCTCTCAGTCATTTTTAGGTTTGTCTGTTGAGAATTTTCAGTTTAGGTCTGTAACAAATATTTTTATTGGATTAAATTTTTTAATAACTAATTTTCTGAGTTCTTCATATATTTTTAAAATGGGTTTATGATAAGTAAGGATCTTTTCTCACTCTATAGTCTTGTTATACAAAAGTTTCTCAATTCAGGAGATATAATTTATGATTTCTCCAAATGTTTGTGCCACTGAGGCTGTGTTTAAGATGTGGCAAAGTGTACTTCAAAAATTTTTTCTCTAGGAGGTTCAACAAAATTTTTATATGCTGAGGCCTTTGGCTCATTTAAACTTAAGTTTTGTACATGGAGATGGATATGGATTTATTTTTATTCTTCTACATGGTGGTGTCTAATGACACCAACATCATTAGTTAAAATGCTTCTTTTTCCATTTTCTTATCTGCGGGGCAGACTTGCAACTTAAGAGAATAGCTTATAAGCTTTTAGATATTCAATGGTTAAAGCTCTAGTTATAATATTCTTATGGGAGACCTTGAGCCGATAGGTAAAATCCTTACAAAACAGTTTCCAATAGAGAGCTTAAAAAGCTGCCAAGCAGGTACTCAAACAGGTAAAATATAAATCAACAGGTACAATATATTAATTATAATACAGCTATGGCAAGTGTGTATATTAAATATAAAACTTAGTCTACAACAGTTTTATAAAAAAAATGCTGTTTGTGGCTAAACCTTCTCAGTTTTGCCAGTTAAGATATTAAACTCTTAATTTAGAACAGTAGCCTGTCTAGTACAAAAGGGCAGGATAAAATCTGGGAGATGGTTTAACAGAATATTGACTATGATCAATGTTTCTTATACTAAACAATAAATTCATTGATAATTTTAAGATTGATTCCTGGACAATTGCCTTTGCTCAATTCAAAGGCCAAAACAATAATCTTTTCCCAGATGATCATTGCTACAATTCACACACCTGCATTTTGCTAATGTTATAGCTAAAAATCCCCTAAAGGATTTTCTGCTAAATTTTACAAATGGCTCTTCCAAGGAAGAACTGCACATATGGCTAATAATTAATAAAAAGAAAATATGGAGCGTACCAAGGCTCCTTGAAAGCAACTTATAACGGTTGCACACAGCAACTTATAACAGTTGCACACAGATCCTGATGCAAACGGATCTAGCATGATGACACCAAGCTAACCTTTACTAAGGCAAGGTAAAAAGGCCCTTGCAATGCATTATGAAAAAACCCGACCTATATATATTTGGGGTCGAGGATATGTTTATGCTTTTTTCACAGAAAGAAAATATAAAAGCTAAACCTGATGTCGTGGCTGCAGACACCCCACAGAGGACTTCCCGGAGGAGATTGGAGAGGAATGCTTGGTCCGGTCGGTCTTCTCTGCCCCCAAGGAGGAGTGCCTGATAACAGAACCTGCTACGCCACTCTGCAGGACATCATGCTGCCTTTAGAGGGTCCAGGGAGACCGGATAATTGCCAGGATGCGCTTCAGATAGCTGACTCCAGCTCACCTCACCCAGGAAGCCCACCTGCCCTGAAGCACAAACGTTGAGCTGCTTCTGCAGTCTGCATTCTGTTTGCTTTGCAGCTGAGGTGTAGACTAAACATCTGACTGTTTTAAACTTTGGGACACAAAAACTCATTTTAATTAAAATACTAACCCCTCTTTACTTAAGAAGGGGGAAGATTGGGGTTTTGACTGTTGCTCAGAGACTGGAACTGGTGATATTTGATAACAAAAATGTCTGTCATTGTATGTATTCTTACTGGAATTGACTTAATGATATTTGTAACTGCTTATAGATGTTGGAAAAGGTTTGACACATGCTGTAAAGTGTTCAGGTTTAATGCATATGTTAAAAATTTTAGATTTTGATCCCCTTTACACTGCCCTAATTTTTGGCAGGCAGCACTCATAATCTTATTGTGGAGTAGGCATTTAGGAAGGAGGATATACCTTAGGCCAGACTAAAAGGTGAATACTGGGTTTGGAAAACGCCCTTTCTTCTTGTCTGGAAGATGGAGCTATTGGTGCCAAAATTATATCATTATATCTTTTATTTGAGGAGCTCCTCACAGTCTTTTCATTAATGATAGATACAGGGGCCCAATGACGGGAGTTAGTGTGGACCCTCGCCTGAACAGCACACCATACAGAGGTTGTAAAAACCGGCTCAACATGGCATGGTGCCAGGCACGAGGATCGCCCTCCACATGGCCTAAGACAGGGTTGCCCTGTGGTCAAAGACCTGCTTACTTTAGGTCTTGCTAGATACCTTTTATTTGAGGACCTCCAAGGAACTAATGCTACTTATAAGGCACCCCTCTGTTCTTAGGAGAGAAAAATTGTTCCACCATTCGAGAGGAGGGTCCTTCCTTGTCCCAGTCCCTTCTCATTTAGGTCTGACACCAGGGTTAGACTCTGACCTGGTGCCCTCCACTTGATAGATGCCTGCTTTTATAAAAGGAAGGGGGATATGTCAGGAGCCGTGTCCCCCCAAAATTTACAGGAAGCACCGCCGTGAGGAGTTTTTGCAGAGGGCTTCACTTCCAATTGTATTGAGAATAGTCTTATTGACCAAGCCTATCTCACACCCAAATTAACTGTTAATTGAGAGCTATCTGTTAGCGGAACCTGCCTCACATTCCAAACTATCTAGAGAACTAGGTGTGTCACCTTGTGACTTCCCGACCAAGGAATCATGACCTGACCCATCGTAACCTCTTGGTTTACGTAACGGGCGTAGACCACGTGGCAAGACCCCGTGCCCCAGCCCCCCAAGCTCCTCATCCAGGGGCTATATAAGCTGTAACCATGACTCTAATAAACGGAGGCTTTGACAAATACGCTTAGCCTCCTTCCCCTTATCAGCCTATGCCTTTCAGGTGGTGCCTCTCCGTGACCCTGGAATAACTGGCCAGCCAGGCGGGTTACAAACCCTAGACAGAGTAACCCGTCGAGGCGGCGACATGTGGATATTGGGCACCATGGGAGGCCCATTAAATACCTTAATAAGAGCTCAATGTGTGTCTTAGAAGAAAAGGGGCACTATTGTCAGTCTGCAAATAGACTGGGTGTTCATCACGTGACACAGATCAGTCTCAAGCGTCCCAGTGAATTGCTCAAACTCAGCCAGAGTAGAGCAGCAACACCACAGCCTGGGACAATCTCAGCTGCAGTGAGCAGCCCATAGACTCAAAGAGGGGCAATGATCCGTTGTGAGGCTGGAGCAGTCGGTAGCTCCGTCACTAAAAAGATTGCTGCACAAGCATGAGGTTCGAGCCTGGTCTGGTTAGCGTCCACTGTCCACTGGACACAAGTCTGCATTACCTGAGAAGCGGGAACCTCAACTGAAGAACTGCCTACATCAGATTGGCCTTTGGCCATGTCTTTGGGGCATTTTCTTAACTGCCAATTGATGTGGAAGGCCTGAGCTCATTGTGGCTGTGCCATCCTTAGGCAAGTGGACCTGAACTATACAAAAAAGGTAGGTGAATAAGGCGGAGGAAACAAGCCAGTAAGCAGTATCCTCCATGGTTTCTGCTTGCCTTCAGGTTCTTCTGCCTGCCTTGAGCTCCTGCCCTGGCTTCCCTCATTGATAGACTGTCACCAGTAAGCCAAAAAAAAAAACAAAACAAAACAAAAAAAAAACCTTCCTCTCACTGTTGGTTCTGGTCACTGTCTAGTCACAGCAACAGAAAGCAATGACAGTCACGGCACTCTAACCCTCTGAAATTGTAAGCAAGCTCCCAATAAACTTTTTTTTTCTGAGACAGGGTCTCTTTGTGTAGCCCTGGCTGTCTTGGAACTCGCTCTATAGACCCTGATTGGCCTCCAACTCAGAGATCTACCTGCGTCTGCCTCCTGAGTGCTGGGATTAAAGGTGTGCGCCACCATGCCTGGCAAACTCTTCTTTGATTGCTTTGGTCATGATGTCTCTTCATAGCAATAGAAAGGTAACCAAGACAACAACCAAGACAACTTAGAAAAGAAATTGTTTAATTTGGGGCTTCCAGTTACAGAGGGTTAGAGTCCATGACCATCATGGTGGGGCATAGAGCAGCATGTAGGTGGGCATGGTGCTGGGCCAGTAGCTCACATCTTGATCCACAAGCAGGAGGCAGGGAGCAAGCACACTGAGTATGGCAAGATCCTTGGAACCTCAAAGCCTTCTCCCAGTGACACACCTTCTCCAGCAAGGACACCCCCAAATCCTTCCCAAGCAGTCCCACAAACTAGGGGCCAAACATTCAAATATAGGAGCCTATGAGGGGCGTTCTCATTTAAACCAGCACAGCTGCAAATGGGGAAACCACCGTAGACAGTCCCAGGACCTCCATGAATGACGTGATAAGCTTTTGCTACTGTTGCTTGCATGGATAGGGAAGGCGCTCCTTTTTAACCACAGTCCAGGAACAGGCTAAGGGCTTTTTTCCCCCCAAAGGATTCTGTCTAGTAGCCATTGTCACACCAAATGCCAAGGGGCACTTCTGACTGAAGCTCTCTCCTTTGCCAGCATCTTTCTGTACTAGGGACCACACACACTCAGCAATCACTCTGCCACTGAGCTCTATCCCTAGCCCTTGCCAGAATCTGCAAACCACCAAACGTCCGTAGAGACCATTAAGTTACAGGGTCCTGATGGTGATGTGCACACCACAGCTTGCCAGACCGCTTCAAACACAGATGTCCATTTAAGCCCCATTCAAAGGATGCTGCTTCAGGGCATGAACTGATTCAAAAGACCAAGCACTGTGTCTGAATGAAGCATATACAGCCTCCAGTACCCAGGAGCACATCTGTGAACTCTTGCCATCCCCTAAGAGAAGGAGGGGTGCAGAGGGACACTGGAGCCTCATCTGAGGAGTCAGTTATTCCTTCTAGTACACAATTCTGTCATCACTGCTGGTGGCCTCAAGATCTTAGGAAAGGGCTGCAGTATATTGGATGGGGAAGACTAGAGGCCAGGGGATCCATCTATAAAGCTACAGGGCAGTCACGCTGTGTGCATACCGCAAAATGTGGCTGCTTTGGTGGTCACTCATATTCCTGTCAGTAACTCCTCATCCATGCTGGGTAAGTAAATAAACTCATTTGTTCCCCCAGAATGAACTTTGTGGAACTATACTTTGGTTTTGTTGATGGGACCTTAGAAGAAGTGGGTAGAAGTCATTTATGTCTCTCCCAGGGAAAGAATATAAGTAACAAGGACCAAGAGGCAGACTAGGTGTTGTAATTCCATCCCAAGAAACTTTGCTTAATGGGTAGACCCCTAGAATTTGTCAAGGGTCCTTAGCCACAGGCTACTCCAGTGCCGTGACAGTCTGGCAACCAAGGCCACTAAGACTTGTCTATAGCTGCTCCAGCAAACATCAGCCACATAGTAACAGCTTTGGACACTGAAGGAAGTCAGTCACGCCACATCTTGAATTGCCCACTGGTAGCAAATGGCAGGGAGCTTTGAGAACCTGGGGACATTCTCTGGTTTATTTCAGAAGCTTTGCTTCATGAATTCATGTAAGTGTGACCAGGTAGGTTGCCCATTCTCCAGCAGGGCACCACTGCCTGCATCGTAGACCCAAGTTAGGGCACTGGTTTAGGGGCCAGGCAGTGATGGCGCACTCAGGAGGCAGAGGCAGGTGTTTTTTAGGCCAGCCCGGCCTACACAGTAAGTTCCAGGACAGCCAGGACTGTTTCACAGAGAAACCCTGTCTCGAAAAACCAAACAACAAACAAACAAAAACAACAGCCACTAATTTGGAGTCAGTGAGATGACTTAGTGAATAAAGGCACTTGCCACCAAACCTGACGGCCTGAGTCCCATCTCTGGGACCTACGTGGTAGAAGGGGAGAACTGACTCCTGCGGGTTCTTCCCTGAGCTCCGTATGCGTGCCATGGCAGGCACTGATGGATACACATATACACACACAGAGGAAATCAATGTCATTTTAAAAAGTGGCCTGAAGAGATGGCTCAGAGGTTAAGAGCACTGGCTGCTCACCAGAGGTCCTGAGTTCAATTTTCAGCAGTGACATGAAGCTCGGAACCATCTTATAATGGGGCTCTGATGCCCTCTTCTGGCCTGCAGGCATACCTGCAGAGCATTCATACATAAAAAAATATAAATAAATCAAATTTAAAAAGTAAAGCCTGTAATGTTTCCAGAGCGGAGTAATACTGCACTGACCTCACACTGGGTTCGCTATAGATAACACCACAGCACTGTGGGTCATGACAGCAGTTGCCTAGGTACCATTCAAACACTTGAAGGTTGTTTTCCTGAAGCCACCAACTCCTCACTTAAGCCTGTCTGATGTGTCACATTATCAAAAATTCTGGATTCTGGGTCTCAATATGCACCTTAGGCTGACCTTGAACTTCATGTGTAGCCAGGCTGACCTTGATCAGAATCCTCCTGCCTCTACCTCCCAAGTCCTAGGATTATAAGTACACCTTGCTTCTTTTTTTTTTTTTAATAAAAAAACAAAAACAAAAGCATTTATTTAACTTTATGTGCATTGGCATCAGATCTCCTGGAACTGGAGTTACAGACAGGTGTGAGCTGCCATATGGGTGCTGGGAATTGAACCTGGGTCCTCTGGGAGAGCAGCCAATGCTCTCAACCACTGGGCCATCTCTCCAGCCGTACCACATCTTGCTTCTTTTTCCCACAAATATTCTGTTCTCATAGAAGTGTATATGAAACGTGATTTCTTACCTCCCTCATCTACCTTGTGAAACTCATTACTGACCTGTGGGTAAAATGGGCCTGCTTGGGTGAGAGCAAGAGCATCAACAGGGGCTAAGGTTATAGCTCTGTTAACAGAGTGTCTGCTTAGCATGCACAAATACCTGGGTTCAGCCCCCAGCACATCATGACCTTCAAAAAGAAAATGGGGGCACATGCCTTTAATCCCAGCACTCAGGAGGTACAGGCAGGTGGATATTGGTTTGAGGCCAGCCTGGGCTACAAGTGAGTTCCAGGATAGCCAGGACCTGCTGCTCCTATCTACCCCAGGACCTTTGCCCACGCTACATGTGATGTGTGGACTGCCTTTTCCTTCCTTGGCCTAGTTAATTTCTGCAACTCTGAATATCTTAATCAACTGTTAAGCCTTTAACCACTGCAGGTCCACTGTTGGAGCTGCAAAAGAATGGTACTCAGGTTCCATCCCCACTCCTTCCACGAGCTTCTCGGAAAGCAGAAGCTACAGGTAGAGATCACAATCCCAAGGCTTCCTCCGTGTCAGAGGCAGATACGCTTCCTGGAGTCTGCGAGATGAGAGTGAGGCAGATGGTTGGCAGCTGCTACCAAGCAAAGTCATGGCCACAGTTATTACCTCTTCCATGTTTGTGGCGCTCCTCCAGTGTGCTCCTCAGGCTGGCCAAAAGACTATCCTGCTGTTAACAGTACCCCACCCCCAACTCCATATCTCAATTCACAAATCACAGCCAGATGGTCTAGCAGGGACCTCCTGATCTCTCCCTTTCTGAGTGTAGCAATGTTTGAAGATTCCCTAGCAGATTTGTCTCAGAATATTCTGGAAGCTATTCTTGGGGGCCTCCAGCACGTTCAACTAGTTCATAAGAACCTAATTCCCTGTGTCAAATAAGTGTCAGCCTTCAAAGCCTAGAGGGCCTTGTCTTTCTGGCCTTGAGCGCTGACTGACAGGCACTTCAGTGCCACCACTGGGCATTCGCTCCCTTGCCTGGCAGTATTCGGGGTGTTTAGTTTTTTCCCTGTGCTTTACACAAAAAGGTGCACAGATACATTGGGGCTGACTGGCTTGGTTAGAGCTCAAGCCATGTTCAGTGAGCTTGCTGTGGTGGGGCAGACCTATAACCCCAGCCCTCAGCAGGCAGAGGTGGGGAAATTGCTTCAAATTCCAGGATAGTGTGAGCCTGGAGGCAGGTAGGATGGGGAGAGGAAGGAGAAAGGAAGGAGGAAGGTTTGGTCTGAAAATAGGAAAGAAAATCTCAAAACAGGGCAAACATTGACGTTTCTGGTTGCAGTCACAGGCATGACAATGAGACACGTAGGGATGGGCATAAGTAGCCCAGAAGCCTGGGTTTGGAGTCTTGTCTGCACCCCTTCTGAGCTTGGGCAATCCTCTTCACCCCTCTGAACCAGTGCATGTGTGTGTGTGTGTGTGTGTGTGTGTGTGTGTTGTGTGGTGGTGGGGGTCCTTATCTCAAAGTAATTGCATTTAGTAACCCTTGGTCAGAAAGTCTGAGGAAGGCTAGAGAGATGGCTCAGTGGTTAAGAGTGTTTACCTCCCCAGTGGAGGACAGGAATTCAGTTTCCGACACCGGTGCTGGGTGGCTCACACCTGCTGGTAGCTCCAGCTTCAAGGAGATCTGATGCCCCCTTCTGGCCTCTGAGGGCACTTGCACACGCTTGGCACTCACTTAATTGAAAGTGATTTTTTTAAAAAACAAAATAAGTGTGGGGGAGCACGTGACCAAAGGAAATTATTCTGCCAATAGAATAGATGGGTCCTGGCCCCTAAGGCAGCCCTTTACTCCCCAGTACAGCCCTTTTTCCCATCATTTTCATTTTGTGTTATTTTTGTGTACCACAGGCTAACCTCAGACCGATTCACTTCCCCAACACGGGCCTGATTTGCATTTAAAAGCCAAGACTGAAAAGGAGAATTTCTTTTGCCAAAGAGGAATTTCAAGCTTTGTCGCAGGCGAGATGAAGGGGGAGGGGAGGGAAAAGAAAAAATTTAAAGGGCCCGAGGCATTTTGCATAGAGCTACTACCAAATCATTCCACAGAAGCAGGGAATTTTATTTTGATTCTAACTAGGAAAGACAGCCAGCCTGTGGACTTGGACGAAGTCCCTAAGGGAGCTGGAATTTGGAAAGACGATGCCAGCGAAAGGGGCGTTTAAGGAGCCGCAGCCGGGCTCCTGCTCCAGCCCAGTCTCTCCCTACACACACCACACACACACACACACACACACACACGTTTAAGCACTGGGCTGCTGCCAGCGCGTCCAGGATCCGGTCCAAGCAGCGTGCTGTCAACACCACCAGGCGGCCAAGCTGCAGGGTCCTCCCACCCTTTGCTCTTGGGTGGGCATTATAAGCTAGAAAAATGCTCCGCGTTTTTCTTGTTCGTATGGTGTAACCTGCTCGCTGCAGACGCGCAACCTTTCTCCAGTAATTACCTCCTACGCTTCGGAAAATTTCAATCTCTCTTTCCTTCTCCTTTTTCATTATAGCATCCAATTCAGGAAACTAGTTTGTGTCTCCCAGGACAAAGAAGCAGCCTTTCCGATTGTAATGACACGATTCTTTCTTCTCACCATTCCTCTAGTGAAAGGGGCGTGATGACCTCCAGTCTCATCATTTCTGAAACCAAAAGTCAGGCTGCTCTCCTTTTTCCACTCTGAAAATCTGGTGCTAAATTGATGGGCAGCTAATGACCATTGACCGGTTTCTCGGAATAGAGGGAAGGTGCGCTACAGAAATATCCATTTGTAGCCGGCCTGCTAGTCAGGAATAAGGATATTGTAAAGGGACTATGACAAACAGACTACTGAAACAATAGACAGCCCTAAAATTACAATTTTCCTAGGAACCTCACGCTCTGAAAAGGAAAGGCTGGAACCCTGGAATGGAGGGGGGAAAAAATTCTCTTTTGTCAGGTGACCTTGCAGGAAAGACAGGAGCTGGAGGCATGGGGGCGGGACCACGACCGCAGGAGAGAGGAACAGATTTCTTTGTCCCCTTTCCCAAGGTGTTCACATTGAATAAATCTTTTTCTGACCCCCCCCCTTTTTTTTTCTTTTTGAGACAGGGTCTCGCTACATAGCCCCTGGCTGTCCTGGAGTTATGTAGACCAGGCTGGCCTCAAATTCACAGAGAAACTACTGCCTCTACCTCTGGATTAAAAACCTGGGCCACCACAGCCAGTTCTCCGGGCTCTTTTCCTTGACTTATTAAGAACTGGTCACTGGCCCTGGCTTGGGGCACAGGTTGTGACCCCCAAGTTTGATAATAAAGCGAAGCACAAAGCTAGCTCGTGTGCCATACTACACCCTAGTTCTAGCCAATGAAACATGTGGAAGGTTCCTTTGTATGCCAGTTCTCTGGGGCCTACGGAGCTGAATAATTGAGTTCTGCCAACTCATATTGAAGTTCACAGGGAGCTGACTCTAAGATTTTAAAAAAAAAAAAATCAAAAGCCCTACTTTAACTAGCTCACTGTGGTCAGAAAGAAGTCTAGAAGCAATTATAAAACAAGACCTTGCCCATCACAGTGATAAGGGTGGGCAGAGCAAGAAAGATAAAACTTCATGTGAGGGATGGGGATCTCAAGCTCCTTAGGGAGCACTTTAATAGCATGCAAATCTTCTGCCTCTTCCTACAGGAAAAAATAGACTCCGTTTTAAAGAAATAGGCTTTTAATTGACTTTTTTTGAGATGATTGTGGATTCATTAGTAATTATAAGAAATAACGTTAACAATAAAGGCCCATTAAGGGCAAACTTCTAATCAAGAAAATAAAATCTAGGCCAAGTGGTGGTGGCACACACCTTTAATCCCAGCCCTTGTGAGACAGAGACAGGCAGATCTCTGTGAGTTCAAGGCCAGCCTGGCCTACAGAGCGAGTTCCAGAACAGGCTCCAAAGCAACAGAGAAACCCTGTCTCAAAGAGAAAAAAAAACAGAAAAGAGAAGGAAAAATCTCTTCCAAGCAAGGTAGAGCCCTAACATTCCAGTTGGGTTGGGTCAGTCACCTAGCCAAGGAACCATCACCCCTGGGAAAGTAGGCTCACTTTAGGCCATGCTACAGAAAGGGGTGGAAAGCCCTTTAATCACTGTGTTTTCCTTCCTGAAGCCCTGCGCCTAGCACAGCAGCTTATGAGGCCAAAGTCATGCAGCTCTGTAAGTCTGCCTCCTCCTTTCTCAATAGATCTCTCCTTCTCTTCTTTCTATGCTTCTCTGACCATGCTTTCCTTAACACTTTGGCTCTCCCCACTGGCTTAGTTAGGGTTTCTGTTGCTATGATTCTTTTTTGTTTGTTTGTTTGTTTGTTTGTTTGTTTGGTTGGTTGGTTGGTTGGTTGGTTGGTTGGTTTTTCAAGACAGGGTCTCTCTGTGTAACAGCTCCGGCTATCTGAACTTTGTAGACCAAGTTGGCCTTAAACTCTCAGAGATCCACCAGCATCTGCTTTCCGAGTGCTGGGATTAAAGGCTTGCGCCACCACGCCTCACAACCACAGCAGTTCTTATAGAGGAAAACATTTATTTGGGGTGACTTACAGTTTCAGAGTTTTAGTCCATTATCATCATGGCGGGGAGCATGGCGGCATGCAGGCAGACATGGTGCTGGAGAAAGAGCTGAGAGTTCTACATCTGGATCCACAAGCAGCAGAAGCAATTGTGTGTACTTAACTCTTTCTCTAAAGCCTTCCTGACTTTATGTGGCTGCTTCTCCATGTTGTGTCTGAGGGCCACAGCAGCTTAAATAGAATGGCTTTTCCCTTCCCTTCTTCATTATCCTTCTCTGGGCAGCTGCTGAGATTTGCAGCTTGCCTGACCGGAAAATTTTTTTTTCTTTCTTTCTTTCTTTCTTTCTTTCTTTCTTTCTTTCTTTCTTTCTTTCTTTCTTTCCTTTCTTCCTTCCTTCCTTCCTTTATTTATTTATTTATTTATTTATCTATTTTTATTTTCTGTGTATTGGTGTTTTACCTGCATGTATGTCTGTGTGAGTTATAGACAGTTGTGAGCTGCCATGTGGGTGCTGGGAATTGGACCCAGGTTCTCTGGAAGAGCAGCCAGTGCTCCTAACCCCTGAGCCATCTCTCCAGCCTGAATTTTTCTTTTAAACTGTAATAAAAATTGTCCTTGTGCTCCTGTTTAAATTCATTCTTAAATTCTTTTATTAATGAGACTAAGAACCTCAAGAGGGGACCTCAATTTTCCTGTATACAGAGAGATTTTATTTTGAGGAGGTCTGGAGGGTGGCTGTGCTTGCTGCACAAACACAAGGTCTTGAGTTTGGAGTCCCAACACCCAGAAAGCTGAACATTGGCAGGGGAGATGAGCCAATGGGTAAAAATGCTTGCGGAGCATATCTGGATGCCTGAAACCCATGTAAAAGCCAGATTATATGATTCCTGTCTGCAATACCAGTGAGTTGTGCCAGGGAGCAGGGGCGTGGGGATCACCTGCAAGCCCTCAAGCCAGCTAACTGTTGTTAGACATTTTGGGGAGCCCCGCCTGAGTAACACATAGTACTGGGGAAACTGAGAACCCCTCTTGGAATTTTTAGTCTTGCTAATAAAATAACTGAAGAATTGAAGAGAAAAGGCAGCAGGGCAGGAAACCTGGGAAGTTTGATTGAGAATTTCATTGTTTGCTTGGAGACAGGGTTTCTCTGTGTAACAACCCTGGCTGTCCTGGAACTACTTGCTTTGTAGACCAGGTTGGCCTTGAACTCAGTATTTTATGTTTCTTTTATACTTATACAGAAGTATAAGTACTTTTACACACTGCTTTCTGTTCTTTACTAATTATACAGGCTGGGTGGTGGTGCACACCCTTAATCCCGGCAGTTGTGAGGCAGAGGCAGGCAGATCTCTGTGAGTTCGAGGCCAGCATGGTCTACAGAGTGAGTTCCAGGATAGTCAGGACTATTACACAGAGAAGAATAAAAGGCATGTTTATACTTCGGAATCAGTGCTAACAGACTTCATGGGAGCTTGTCCTTAGCAACTGCACTGGGGAGGGCAAATACATTAGCTGATTAAAGGGTTCACCTGTCCCTTAGCATGGCTTCCAGTGAACCAGACTGAGGGCTGATCCCTTGGCTGGGTCATAACCAGACCAACTGGATTAACTCAAGGGAGCAGGCAATGGCGTGCCTCCACCCAGAGGTCAGTTCCATTCTCTTGACCACAGATAGTTTTCCCTTAATAGACTTTCAATGTTACTGTAAGTCACAAGGGGAAGTCACCAGAGGTTGTCCTCTGAGCACCACATGTGTGTTCATACATGTACCCTCACACATAAACATGAACACACGCAGAATACACTTAAAAGTATTTTTTAAGTTGGGTGGTGGTGGCACACACCTTTAATCCCAGCATTTGGGAGGCAGAGGCAGGCGGATCTCTGTGAGTTCGAGGTTAGCTTGGTCTACAGAGCAAGTTCCAGGACAGCTAGGGCTACACAGAGAAATCCTGTTTTGAAAAAAATAAACAAAGAAAAAAAGAAAGGAAAGAAAGAAAGAAAGAAAGAAAGAAAGAAAGAAAGAAAGAAAGAAAGAAACTTAAAGCTGGCTGTCCATATACCTTTAACTTAAGTGCTGGGGTGGGAGTCACGTGGTGCACAGACATACACAAACACTCATACATATAAAATAAAATATTGTTTGGTTTTTTTAAAAATATTTATTTATTTATTATGTATACAATATTCTGTTTGCGTGTACGCCTGCAGGCCAGAAGAGGGCACCAGACCCCATTACAGATGGCTGTGAGCCACCATGTGGTTGCTGGGAATTGAACTCAGAACCTCTGGAAGAGCAGGCAATGCTCTTAACCTCTGAGCCATCTCTCCAGCCCAAAATAAAATATTGTTAAAAACGGGTGGGGGAGGTGCAGAGAGAGAGAGTAAAGTGCGCTGGGATAGGACAAGTGTGGGCTTCTCAAAGGAGAGTCACATCTGGTTTTTTTGTTGTTGTTGTTTGGTTTTTGTACCTTTGGAGCCTGTCCTGGAACTCGCTTTGTTGACCAGGCTGGCCTCGAACTCACAGAGATCCACCTGCCTCTGCCTCCCAAATGCTGGGATTAAAGGCGTGTGCCACCACAGCCCAGCCACAACTGCTGTTTTGTTTTTATTTTAAAATTGTTTGAGAATTTGTTTGTTTGTTTGTTTGTTTGGAAACAGGGCTTCTCTCTGTAACACCCCAGGCTCTTCTGGAACTAGCTGTGTAGACCAGGCTGGCCTCAAACTCACAGAGTCTTCCTGCCTTTGCCTCCTGAGTGCTGGGATTAAAGGTATGAACCTCCATGCCTGGCATTTGAGAATTTCATAGGTGCATATACTGTGCGTTGATCAAATAGCACTCCCATTCTTTGCCCTCCAATTTCTCCCCATCTCCCCACAACTTTTCTTTCCCAGCTTCATGCATTCTTTTCCTAAAAACCCACTGAGTCCACATAGTGCTGCTGGTATATGCATGGCTGCAGGGCCATCTATTGGAGCACCCTTGATGAACACTGGCTCTCCCTCAACAGCCAGAAGTTGTCAGTAGCTCCTCAGTTAGGGTAGAACTGCCTGAGCCTCTCCCATCTGTGCTGGGATTTTTGGCTGGCTTGATTTGTGCAGAACATGTGTACATAGTCACAGCTGCTGAGAGTCACATGTGCAAAGGTCCTGTCAATCCAGCAAATACAGTTTCACAGTAGCCAACAAGGGCTTCTAGTGATGAGTCTGTAGCTACCCACTAACCTCTAGCTCTTCTACTTCCTGCATCCTCCTCTTCTGCTCTTCCTGCATCCTCCTCTACTCTTCCTGCATCCTCCTCTACTCTTCCTGCATCCTCCTCTGCTCTTCCTGACTCCTCTTCTGCTCTTCCTGCATCCTCCTCTACTCTTCCTGCATCCTCCTCTACTCTTCCTGACTCCTCTTCTGCTCTTCCTGCATCCTCCTCTACTCTTCCTGACTCCTCTTCTGCTCTTCCTGCATCCTCCTCTACTCTTCCTGCATCCTCCTCTACTCTTCCTGCATCCTCCTCTACTCTTCCTGCATCCTCTTCTGCTCTTCCTGCATCCTCCTCTACTCTTCCTGACTCCTCTTCTGCTCTTCCTGCATCCTCTTCTGCTCTTCCTGCATCCTCCTCTGCTCTTCCTGCATCCTCCTCTACTCTTCCTGACTCCTCTTCTGCTCTTCCTGCATCCTCTTCTGCTCTTCCTGCATCCTCCTCTGCTCTTCCTGACTCCTCTTCTGCTCTTCCTGCATCCTCCTCTACTCTTCCTGCATCCTCTTCTGCTCTTCCTGCATCCTCCTCTGCTCTTCCTGACTCCTCTTCTGCTCTTCCTGCATCCTCCTCTACTCTTCCTGACTCCTCTTCTGCTCTTCCTGCATCCTCCTCTGCTCTTCCTGCATCCTCTTCTGCTCTTCCTGCATCCTCCTCTACTCTTCCTGCATCCTCCTCTGCTCTTCCTGCATCCTCCTTTACTCTTCCTGACTCCTCTTCTGCTCTTCCTGCATCCTCCTCTGCTCTTCCTGCATCCTCCTCTGCTCTTCCTGCATCCTCCTCTACTCTTCCTGCATCCTCCTCTGCTCTTCCTGCATCCTCCTCTACTCTTCCTGCATCCTCCTTAGCTCTTCCTGCATCCTCCTCTACTCTTCCTGACTCCTCTTCTGCTCTTCCTGCATCCTCCTCTGCTCTTCCTGCATCCTCTTCTGCTCTTCCTGCATCCTCCTCTACTCTTCCTGCATCCTCCTCTACTCTTCCTGCATCCTCCTCTACTCTTCCTGCATCCTCCTCTACTCTTCCTGCATCCTCCTCTGCTCTTCCTGCATCCTCCTCTACTCTTCCTGCATCCTCCTTTGTTCTTCCTGCATCCTCCTCTACTCTTCCTGACTCCTCTTCTGCTCTTCCTGAATCCTCCTCTGCTCTTCCTGCATCCTCTTCTGCTCTTCCTGCATCCTCCTCTACTCTTCCTGCATCCTCCTCTGCTCTTCCTGCATCCTCCTCTGCTCTTCCTGACTCCTCTTCTGCTCTTCCTGCATCCTCCTCTGCTCTTCCTGCATCCTCCTCTGCTCTTCCTGACTCCTCTTCTGCTCTTTCTGCATCCTCCTCTACTCTTCCTGCATCCTCCTTTGCTCTTCCTGCATCCTCCTCTACTCTTCCTGACTCCTCTTCTGCTCTTCCTGCATCCTCCTCTGCTCTTCCTGCATCCTCCTCTACTCTTCCTGCATCCTCCTCTGCTCTTCCTGCATCCTCCTCTGCTCTTCCTGACTCCTCTTCTGCTCTTCCTGCATCCTCCTCTGCTCTTCCTGCATCCTCCTCTACTCTTCCTGACACCTCTTCTGCTCTTCCTGCATCCTCCTCTGCTCTTCCTGCATCCTCCTCTACTCTTCCTGCATCCTCCTCTGCTCTTCCTGCATCCTCCTCTACTCTTCCTGCATCCTCCTCTACTCTTCCTGACTCCTTTTCTGCTCTTCCTGCATCCTACTCTGCTCTTCCTGACTCCTCTTCTGCTCTTCCTGCATCCTCCTCTACTCTTCCTGCATCCTCCTCTACTCTTCCTGCATCCTCCTCTGCTCTTCCTGCATCCTCCTCTGCTCTTCCTGCATCCTCCTCTACTCTTCCTGCATCCTCTTCTGCTCTTCCTGCATCCTCCTCTACTCTTCCTGACTCCTCTTCTGCTCTTCCTGCATCCTCCTCTGCTCTTCCTGCATCCTCTTCTGCTCTTCCTGCATCCTCCTCTACTCTTCCTGCATCCTCCTCTGCTCTTCCTGCATCCCCCTCTACTCTTCCTGACTCCTCTTCTGCTCTTCCTGCATCCTCCTCTGCTCTTCCTGCATCCTCTTCTGCTCTTCCTGCATCCCCCTCTGCTCTTCCTGCATTCTCCTCTGCTCTTCCTGCATCCTCCTCTACTCTTCCTGACTCCTCTTCTGCTCTTCCTGCATCCTCCTCTGCTCTTCCTGCATCCTCCTCTGCTCTTCCTGCATCCTCCTCTACTCTTCCTGACTCCTCTTCTGCTCTTCCTGCATCCTCCTCTACTCTTCCTGCATCCTCCTCTACTCTTCCTGCATCCTCTTCTGCTCTTCCTGCATCCTCCTCTACTCTTCCTGCATCCTCCTCTACTCTTCCTGCATCCTCCTCTGCTCTTCCTGACTCCTCTTCTGCTCTTCCTGCATCCTCCTCTACTCTTCCTGCATCCTCTTCTGCTCTTCCTGCATCCTCCTCTACTCTTCCTGCATCCTCTTCTGCTCTTCCTGCATCCTCCTCTACTCTTCCTGCATCCTCCTCTACTCTTCCTGCATCCTCCTCTACTCTTCCTGCATCCTCCTCTGCTCTTCCTGCATCCTCCTCTACTCTTCCTGCATCCTCCTCTACTCTTCCTGACTCCTCCTCTACTCTTCCTGCATCCTCCTCTGCTCTTCCTGCATCCTCCTCTACTCTTCCTGCATCCTCTTCTGCTCTTCCTGCATCCTCCTCTGCTCTTCGTGCATCCTCTTCTGCTCTTCCTGCATCCTCCTCTACTCTTCCTGCATCCTCCTCTGCTCTTCCTGCATCCTCCTCTACTCTTCCTGACTCCTCTTCTGCTCTTCCTGCATCCTCCTCTGCTCTTCCTGCATCCTCTTCTGCTCTTCCTGCATCCTCCTCTACTCTTCCTGCATCCTCCTCTGCTCTTCCTGCATCCTCCTCTGCTCTTCCTGACTCCTCTTCTGCTCTTCCTGCATCCTCCTCTACTCTTCCTGCATCCTCCCCTGCTCTTCCTGACTCCTCCTCTGCTCTTCCTGCATCCTCCTCTGCTCTTCCTGCATCTTCCTCTACTCTTCCTGCATCCTCCTCTGCTCTTCCTGCATCCTCCTCTGCTCTTCCTGCATCCTCTTCTGCTCTTCCTGCATCCTCCTCTACTCTTCCTGACTCCTCTTCTGCTCTTCCTGCATCCTCCTCTGCTCTTTCTGCATCCTCCTCTACTCTTCCTGCATCCTCCTCTGCTCTTCCTGCATCCTCCTCTACTCTTCCTGCATCCTCCTCTACTCTTCCTGACTCCTCTTCTGCTCTTCCTGCATCCTCCTCTGCTCTTCCTGACTCCTCTTCTGCTCTTCCTGCATCCTCCTCTACTCTTCCTGACTCCTCTTCTGCTCTTCCTGCATCCTCCTCTACTCTTCCTGCATCCTCCTCTACTCTTCCTGCATCCTCTTCTGCTCTTCCTGCATCCTCCTCTACTCTTCCTGCATCCTCCTCTGCTCTTCCTGACTCCTCTTCTGCTCTTCCTGCATCCTCCTCTACTCTTCCTGCATCCTCCTCTACTCTTCCTGACTCTTCTTCTGCTCTTCCAGCATCCTCCTCTACTCTTCCTGCATCCTCCTCTACTCTTCCTGCATCCTCCTCTGCTCTTCCTGCATCCTCCTCTGCTCTTCCTGACTCCTCTTCTGCTCCTCCTGCATCCTCCTCTGCTCTTCCTGCATCCTCCTCTACTCTTCCTGCATCCTCCTCTGCTCTTCCTGCATCCTCTTCTGCTCTTCCTGCATCCTCCTCTACTCTTCCTGCATCAGCCTCTACTCTTCCTGCATCCTCCTCTACTCTTCCTGACTCATCTTCTGCTCTTCCTGCATCCTCCTCTACTCTTCCTGCATCCTCCTCTACTCTTCCTGCATCCTCCTCTACTCTTCCTGACTCCTCTTCTGCTCTTCCTGCATCCTCCTCTACTCTTCCTGCATCCTCCTCTACTCTTCCTGCATCCTCTTCTGCTCTTCCTGCATCCTCCTCTACTCTTCCTGCATCCTCCTCTACTCTTCCTGCATCCTCCTCTACTCTTCCTGCATCCTCCTCTACTCTTCCTGACTCCTCTTCTGCTCTTCCTGCATCCTCCTCTACTCTTCCTGCATCCTCCTCTACTCTTCCTGCATCCTCCTCTACTCTTCCTGCATCCTCCTCTGCTCTTCCTGCATCCTCCTCTACTCTTCCTGCATCCTCTTCTGCTCTTCCTGCATCCTCCTCTACTCTTCCTGCATCCTCCTCTACTCTTCCTGCATCCTTCTCTACTCTTCCTGACTCCTCTTCTGCTCTTCCTGCATCCTCCTCTACTCTTCCTGCATCCTCCTCTACTCTTCCTGCATCCTCTTCTGCTCTTCCTGCATCCTCCTCTACCCTTCCTGCATCCTCCACTACTCTTCCTGCATCCTCCTCTACTCTTCCTGCATCCTCCTCTACTCTTCCTGCATCCTCCTCTACTCTTCCTGCATCCTCCTCTGCTCTTCCTGCATCCTCCTCTGCTCTTCCTGACTCCTCCTCTACTCTTCCTGCATCCTCCTCTACTCTTCCTGCATCCTCCTCTACTCTTCCTGCATCCTCCTCTGCTCTTCCTGCATCCTCCTCTACTCTTCCTGCATCCTCCTCTGCTCTTCCTGCATCCTCTTCTGCTCTTCCTGCATCCTCCTCTACTCTTCCTGCATCAGCCTCTACTCTTCCTGCATCCTCCTCTACTCTTCCTGACTCATCTTCTGCTCTTCCTGCATCCTCCTCTACTCTTCCTGCATCCTCCTCTACTCTTCCTGCATCCTCCTCTGCTCTTCCTGACTCCCCTTCTGCTCTTCCTGCATCCTCCTCTACTCTTCCTGCATCCTCCTCTACTCTTCCTGACTCCTCTTCTGCTCTTCCTGCATCCTCCTCTACTCTTCCTGCATCCTCCTCTACTCTTCCTGCATCCTCTTCTGCTCTTCCTGCATCCTCCTCTACTCTTCCTGCATCCTCCTCTACTCTTCCTGCATCCTTCTCTACTCTTCCTGACTCCTCTTCTGCTCTTCCTGCATCCTCCTCTACTCTTCCTGCATCCTCCTCTACTCTTCCTGCATCCTCTTCTGCTCTTCCTGCATCCTCCTCTACCCTTCCTGCATCCTCCACTACTCTTCCTGCATCCTCCTCTACTCTTCCTGCATCCTCCTCTGCTCTTCCTGACTCCTCCTCTGCTCTTCCTGCATCCTCCTCTACTCTTCCTGACTCCTCCTCTACTCTTCCTCCATCCTCCTCTGCTCTTCCTGCATCCTCCTCTACTCTTCCTGCATCCTCTTCTGCTCTTCCTGCATCCTACTCTACTCTTCCTGACTCCTCTTCTGCTCTTCCTGCATCCTCCTCTGCTCTTCCTGCATCCTCCTCTACTCTTCCTGCATCCTCCTCTACTCTTCCTGACTCATCTTCTGCTCTTCCTGCATCCTCCTCTACTCTTCCTGCATCCTCCTCTACTCTTCCTGCATCCTCTTCTGCTCTTCCTGCATCCTCCTCTACTCTTCCTGCATCCTCCTCTACTCTTCCTGCATCCTTCTCTACTCTTCCTGACTCCTCTTCTGCTCTTCCTGCATCCTCCTCTACTCTTCCTGCATCCTCCTCTACTCTTCCTGCATCCTCTTCTGCTCTTCCTGCATCCTCCTCTACCCTTCCTGCATCCTCCACTACTCTTCCTGCATCCTCCTCTACTCTTCCTGCATCCTCCTCTGCTCTTCCTGACTCCTCCTCTGCTCTTCCTGCATCCTCCTCTACTCTTCCTGACTCCTCCTCTACTCTTCCTCCATCCTCCTCTGCTCTTCCTGCATCCTCCTCTACTCTTCCTGCATCCTCCTCTGCTCTTCCTGCATCCTCCTCTACTCTTCCTGCATCCTCTTCTGCTCTTCCTGCATCCTCCTCTACTCTTCCTGACTCCTCTTCTGCTCTTCCTGCATCCTCCTCTACTCTTCCTGCATCCTCCTCTACTCTTCCTGCATCCTCCTCTACTCTTCCTGCATCCTCCTCTGCTCTTCCTGCATCCTCTTCTGCTCTTCCTGCATCCTCCTCTACTCTTCCTGACTCCTCTTCTGCTCTTCCTGCATCCTCTTCTGCTCTTCCTGCATCCTCCTCTGCTCTTCCTGCATCCTCTTCTGCTCTTCCTGCATCCTCCTCTGCTCTTCCTGACTCCTCTTCTGCTCTTCCTGCATCCTCCTCTACTCTTCCTGCATCCTCTTCTGCTCTTCCTGCATCCTCCTCTGCTCTTCCTGACTCCTCTTCTGCTCTTCCTGCATCCTCCTCTACTCTTCCTGACTCCTCTTCTGCTCTTCCTGCATCCTCCTCTGCTCTTCCTGCATCCTCTTCTGCTCTTCCTGCATCCTCCTCTACTCTTCCTGCATCCTCCTCTGCTCTTCCTGCATCCTCCTTTACTCTTCCTGACTCCTCTTCTGCTCTTCCTGCATCCTCCTCTGCTCTTCCTGCATCCTCCTCTGCTCTTCCTGCATCCTCCTCTACTCTTCCTGCATCCTCCTCTGCTCTTCCTGCATCCTCCTCTACTCTTCCTGCATCCTCCTTAGCTCTTCCTGCATCCTCCTCTACTCTTCCTGACTCCTCTTCTGCTCTTCCTGCATCCTCCTCTGCTCTTCCTGCATCCTCTTCTGCTCTTCCTGCATCCTCCTCTACTCTTCCTGCATCCTCCTCTACTCTTCCTGCATCCTCCTCTACTCTTCCTGCATCCTCCTCTACTCTTCCTGCATCCTCCTCTGCTCTTCCTGCATCCTCCTCTACTCTTCCTGCATCCTCCTTTGTTCTTCCTGCATCCTCCTCTACTCTTCCTGACTCCTCTTCTGCTCTTCCTGAATCCTCCTCTGCTCTTCCTGCATCCTCTTCTGCTCTTCCTGCATCCTCCTCTACTCTTCCTGCATCCTCCTCTGCTCTTCCTGCATCCTCCTCTGCTCTTCCTGACTCCTCTTCTGCTCTTCCTGCATCCTCCTCTGCTCTTCCTGCATCCTCCTCTGCTCTTCCTGACTCCTCTTCTGCTCTTTCTGCATCCTCCTCTACTCTTCCTGCATCCTCCTTTGCTCTTCCTGCATCCTCCTCTACTCTTCCTGACTCCTCTTCTGCTCTTCCTGCATCCTCCTCTGCTCTTCCTGCATCCTCCTCTACTCTTCCTGCATCCTCCTCTGCTCTTCCTGCATCCTCCTCTGCTCTTCCTGACTCCTCTTCTGCTCTTCCTGCATCCTCCTCTGCTCTTCCTGCATCCTCCTCTACTCTTCCTGACACCTCTTCTGCTCTTCCTGCATCCTCCTCTGCTCTTCCTGCATCCTCCTCTACTCTTCCTGCATCCTCCTCTGCTCTTCCTGCATCCTCCTCTACTCTTCCTGCATCCTCCTCTACTCTTCCTGACTCCTTTTCTGCTCTTCCTGCATCCTACTCTGCTCTTCCTGACTCCTCTTCTGCTCTTCCTGCATCCTCCTCTACTCTTCCTGCATCCTCCTCTACTCTTCCTGCATCCTCCTCTGCTCTTCCTGCATCCTCCTCTGCTCTTCCTGCATCCTCCTCTACTCTTCCTGCATCCTCTTCTGCTCTTCCTGCATCCTCCTCTACTCTTCCTGACTCCTCTTCTGCTCTTCCTGCATCCTCCTCTGCTCTTCCTGCATCCTCTTCTGCTCTTCCTGCATCCTCCTCTACTCTTCCTGCATCCTCCTCTGCTCTTCCTGCATCCCCCTCTACTCTTCCTGACTCCTCTTCTGCTCTTCCTGCATCCTCCTCTGCTCTTCCTGCATCCTCTTCTGCTCTTCCTGCATCCCCCTCTGCTCTTCCTGCATCCTCCTCTGCTCTTCCTGCATCCTCCTCTACTCTTCCTGACTCCTCTTCTGCTCTTCCTGCATCCTCCTCTGCTCTTCCTGCATCCTCCTCTGCTCTTCCTGCATCCTCCTCTACTCTTCCTGACTCCTCTTCTGCTCTTCCTGCATCCTCCTCTACTCTTCCTGCATCCTCCTCTACTCTTCCTGCATCCTCTTCTGCTCTTCCTGCATCCTCCTCTACTCTTCCTGCATCCTCCTCTACTCTTCCTGCATCCTCCTCTGCTCTTCCTGACTCCTCTTCTGCTCTTCCTGCATCCTCCTCTACTCTTCCTGCATCCTCTTCTGCTCTTCCTGCATCCTCCTCTACTCTTCCTGCATCCTCTTCTGCTCTTCCTGCATCCTCCTCTACTCTTCCTGCATCCTCCTCTACTCTTCCTGCATCCTCCTCTACTCTTCCTGCATCCTCCTCTGCTCTTCCTGCATCCTCCTCTACTCTTCCTGCATCCTCCTCTACTCTTCCTGACTCCTCCTCTACTCTTCCTGCATCCTCCTCTGCTCTTCCTGCATCCTCCTCTACTCTTCCTGCATCCTCTTCTGCTCTTCCTGCATCCTCCTCTGCTCTTCGTGCATCCTCTTCTGCTCTTCCTGCATCCTCCTCTACTCTTCCTGCATCCTCCTCTGCTCTTCCTGCATCCTCCTCTACTCTTCCTGACTCCTCTTCTGCTCTTCCTGCATCCTCCTCTGCTCTTCCTGCATCCTCTTCTGCTCTTCCTGCATCCTCCTCTACTCTTCCTGCATCCTCCTCTGCTCTTCCTGCATCCTCCTCTGCTCTTCCTGACTCCTCTTCTGCTCTTCCTGCATCCTCCTCTACTCTTCCTGCATCCTCCCCTGCTCTTCCTGACTCCTCCTCTGCTCTTCCTGCATCCTCCTCTGCTCTTCCTGCATCTTCCTCTACTCTTCCTGCATCCTCCTCTGCTCTTCCTGCATCCTCCTCTGCTCTTCCTGCATCCTCTTCTGCTCTTCCTGCATCCTCCTCTACTCTTCCTGACTCCTCTTCTGCTCTTCCTGCATCCTCCTCTGCTCTTTCTGCATCCTCCTCTACTCTTCCTGCATCCTCCTCTGCTCTTCCTGCATCCTCCTCTACTCTTCCTGCATCCTCCTCTACTCTTCCTGACTCCTCTTCTGCTCTTCCTGCATCCTCCTCTGCTCTTCCTGACTCCTCTTCTGCTCTTCCTGCATCCTCCTCTACTCTTCCTGACTCCTCTTCTGCTCTTCCTGCATCCTCCTCTACTCTTCCTGCATCCTCCTCTACTCTTCCTGCATCCTCTTCTGCTCTTCCTGCATCCTCCTCTACTCTTCCTGCATCCTCCTCTGCTCTTCCTGACTCCTCTTCTGCTCTTCCTGCATCCTCCTCTACTCTTCCTGCATCCTCCTCTACTCTTCCTGACTCTTCTTCTGCTCTTCCAGCATCCTCCTCTACTCTTCCTGCATCCTCCTCTACTCTTCCTGCATCCTCCTCTGCTCTTCCTGCATCCTCCTCTGCTCTTCCTGACTCCTCTTCTGCTCCTCCTGCATCCTCCTCTGCTCTTCCTGCATCCTCCTCTACTCTTCCTGCATCCTCCTCTGCTCTTCCTGCATCCTCTTCTGCTCTTCCTGCATCCTCCTCTACTCTTCCTGCATCAGCCTCTACTCTTCCTGCATCCTCCTCTACTCTTCCTGACTCATCTTCTGCTCTTCCTGCATCCTCCTCTACTCTTCCTGCATCCTCCTCTACTCTTCCTGCATCCTCCTCTACTCTTCCTGACTCCTCTTCTGCTCTTCCTGCATCCTCCTCTACTCTTCCTGCATCCTCCTCTACTCTTCCTGCATCCTCTTCTGCTCTTCCTGCATCCTCCTCTACTCTTCCTGCATCCTCCTCTACTCTTCCTGCATCCTCCTCTACTCTTCCTGCATCCTCTTCTGCTCTTCCTGCATCCTACTCTACTCTTCCTGACTCCTCTTCTGCTCTTCCTGCATCCTCCTCTGCTCTTCCTGCATCCTCCTCTACTCTTCCTGCATCCTCCTCTACTCTTCCTGACTCCTCTTCTGCTCTTCCTGCATCCTCCTCTGCTCTTCCTGACTCCTCTTCTGCTCTTCCTGCATCCTCCTCTACTCTTCCTGACTCCTCTTCTGCTCTTCCTGCATCCTCCTCTACTCTTCCTGCATCCTCCTCTACTCCTCCTGCATCCTCTTCTGCTCTTCCTGCATCCTCCTCTACTCTTCCTGCATCCTCCTCTACTCTTCCTGCATCCTCCTCTACTCTTCCTGACTCCTCTTCTGAGATGTTGGGGAAGTTTAGGTGTGTGATATATTATTGAATAGCAGTTTCTTCTGACATTAAAACATTTATCTTAGAGAGAAACTACTTAAGACATAGGGTCTGGGGACTGGAGAGATGGCTTAGTGGTTAAGAGCAGTGACTATTCTTCCTGGGGACCCGGGTTCCATTCCTAGTACCCAATGGCAGCTCACAACTGTCTATAAATCCCATTGCAGGGTATCTGACACTCTCACACAGACATACATCCAGGAAAAGACACCAAAACACATAAGTAAAAATAAATAAATTATTAAAAAACCAAAGACATAGGATGTGGAAAGGACAACAGGGTATCCTAAGCTAGGCAGCTTAGAGGGAGATGAAGCAACAGGATGTTCTAAGGAACATGGGATATTCCTTTGCCTCCTTAAGACAGGAAGTAAACAATTTACAATAGCTTCAGGAAGCCCTTGAAACTACCACACTCAGTGGGTCCATCCATTCCCAAGAGTGTCTAAGCAATAAAGACTGCTAATAGGCATCTCAGAGAAGCGGAGCCACTTAGAAGAACCTGGGAGAGACAGAGCCTTCAGAATCAAGTAGCCTGCCGGGAGGTGGTGGCACACACCTTTAATCCCAGCACTCGGGAGGCAGAGGCAGGCGGATCTCTGGGAGTTCGAGGCCAGCCTGGTCTACAAGAGCTAGTTCCGGAAGAGGCACCAAAGCTATAGAGAAACCCTGTCTCGACAAAACAAAACAAAACAAAACAAAAAAAGAATCAAGTAGCCTAGAAGGAACAGAAACCAGCCCAGCTGCCTGGAAGGGGCTCAGACCAACTGAGTCACTTGGAAAGAACACCGTCCAACCTTTTGAGCTGCCTGTAGGCTGTGCAGTGTGCTCCAGGTTCCCAGCTTTCATGAGCTGTCATGCATGCTTGGGTGAGCTTTGATAATGCAGCTGCTTTTGAGTCATTTCTGCTCCTGTAACTACAAAAAAATCTCATTGCTTTACCAAGTTGGACTTTGGTGACATCCATACTTTAGTCTGTTTTTGGTTCACTCTCTGAGATGAGATGTTTGTCATGTCACCCCAGAAATAGAGCCACATACATACGTACACACGTACATACATACATACATACACACATACATACGTACACACGTACACACATACATACATATGTACATACATACATACAAGCATATCCCATTTAGGGCTAAGCATTTCACAGACTCCTGTCCCTCTTGACTAGTTGTAGGTCTCTGTATTGCTCCTCTCTTACTGCAAAAATGGAGGTTTCCTGGGGATAGTTGAAAGACACTAACCTATGGGAAGCCTGCACAGCGGTGTGCCCAGTCCTCAGGTAGAAGGTGCTGGGGCCTGGGGGACAGGGCACAATTTGGTTTCCTTACAATGGGTATACATGGAATTTTGGTGGCTTTCAAGGTACATCTCTAAAAGTTGCCAAAAAACCACCTGTCTTTCTAACATTGACCAAAGGCTGTAATTTGTAACAAGGTTAAAAGTTCAAGAATCTTTCTCAGCAAACAAGTGTGAGGTAGCATTTTGAAGAGGCGCCGTCTCAGTGTAGGAGAGGAAGTGCTAAGAACCCGGTTCTGCATCATTTTTGTTCCTAAGTTAGACATCCTTGATCAGGTGTCTCTGGGAAAGAGCATCTGGCGCTAGGAGTGAGCACAGTTGATTTCTTGTCTTTCACAAGTCAATTTTTTTTCAGGGATGTGGTCCTTGAAAAGCTATTCCTGCTCCTGTAGATGGTTCTACATCCATGCACATACCGCATACAGGTAGCACGAGGGGACTCAGCGGGAGCCCTCTCTCCAGACCTCCTCTCTGCTCTTGACTGTGACTGTGACCAACTACTTCACATTCATTCCTGCAATGGTGGACTATAACCTGGAACTGCAAGTTAAAATAAACCCTTTTCTTCTCTAAGTTGCCTTTTGTCAGGGTAACAGTAACAAGAATGGATCTACAGATCTTTTGTTTTGTTTTGTTTTTTGAGACAGGATTTCTCTGTGAAGCCCTGGCTGTCCTGGAACTAGCTCTTGTAGACCAAGCTGGCCTTGAACTCACAGAGATCCGCCTGCCTCTGCCTCCTGAGTGCTGGGATTAAAGGTGTGCACAACCACCGCCTGGCCACCTTTGCCTACTTTTAAGCGAGTTACTTGTTCTCAAACTGCTGGGTTTTCTATTCCAGGGCTGAGGAGAGGGCTCAGTAGATAAGGCCATACCAGTGTGAGGGCTAGAGTTTGGATCCCCAGAATCCATGTTGCGGCGAACTCCCTGACCAGCAGGAAAAGACGACCACCAGACAAGGATTCTTCCCAAATAACGCTTTATTGGAGCCTCTTGGTTGAAGGGAGAGTGGAAGCGAGGGGCCCTGAGTGCCAAGCAGCAGCTGCTTATATAGGGGGTAAGGGAATGAGTCGTGCCTGGATTGGCCGATGCGCACCTGCCGATGCTCCTGGCCACGGGATTGGCCCTAAGCACATCATCGTCACTGCACATGCGAGAGGCACGGTTCCACTGCATTGCCTAATATGGAGCTGTCCACCAAGCGAGGCCGGGGCCAAGCGCCATCTTGTAATGGCGGCCACTCGAATCGGCTCCCAGCACCATGTAAAGTCAGATGCGGGTCATGAGCATGCATCTTTCAGTCCAGCTGCTGAAACAGAAAGTGAAAATAGTGGGATTCCAAGAAGCTTCCAGGTCAGCTAGCTTGGCACACGCAACAGTGAACAAGAGCCCCTGCCTCACACAAAGTGAAAGATGAAGGACCACATAAGGCTGTCTTCTGACCTCCAGAGGGGCACTAGCACCGTGACACGTGCATATAAGCACTCCTGCACAAACACTCATGTAAAAAGGTGTGTGTGTGTGTGTGTGTGTACATATTTGAATATGTTGTGGTAAATGCTTGTTATCCAAGCACTTGGGAGGCAGAGGCAGAAGGATCAATAGTTCGAGGCCAGCTTGGGATATATGTGACCCTATCTCAAATAAAATAAATCCAGATGGTAGTTGTGTGTTAGATATTTGCTTCCTAAGTGTTTTTGCCCAGGCTGTAGCTTGTCTTTTGTTGTTATTTGTGTTTTCTTTGGCGTGTTTCTTTGACACAGGGTCTCATAATGTCACCCAGGAAGGACCCAAAACTCACAATCCTCTTACATCAACCTCCTGAGTGCTGAGGTCTCATGTGTCTGCCTCCACACAGACCTTTTAGCTTAGTTTTATATGACCTTACAGAACAGGTTTTTATTTTGATAAGGTGCAAATTTTCCTAGTGCAATTCATGCTTCTGGTGTTAAGCCTGAGGATTCTGCCTCCTTCTAGATCCCAAAAATTTTATATGGTGTGGTATGAGTATGTGGGGTGTGGGGTATGGTGAGGTGTGGGTATGTGGGGTACGGGGTATGTTGTGGTGAGGGTATGTGGGGGTGGGGGTATGGTGTGGTGTGGGTATGTGGGGTACGGGGTATGGTGTGGTGTGGGTATATGGAGGTGGGGGTACGGTGTGGTGTGGGTATGTGGGGTATGGTGTGGTGTGGGTATGTGGGGTACGGGGTATGTTGTGGTGTGGGTATATGGGGATGGGGATATGGTGTGGCGTGGGTATGTGGGGTACGGGGTATGGTGTGGTGTGGGTATGTGGGGTACGGGGTATGTTGTGGTGAGGGTATGTGGGGGTGGGGGTATGGTGTGGTGTGGGTATGTGGGGTACGGGGTATGGTGTGGTGTGGGTATATGGAGGTGGGGGTACGGTGTGGTGTGGGTATGTGGGGTATGGTGTGGTGTGGGTATGTGGGGTACGGGGTATGTTGTGGTGTGGGTATGTGGGGATGGGGATATGGTGTGGCGTGGGTATGTGGGGTACGGGGTATGGTGTGGTGTGGGTATGTGGGGTATGGGGTATGGTGTGGTGTGGGTATGTGGAGTACGGGGTATGTTGTGGTATGGGTATGTGGGGGTGGGGATATGGTGTGGTATGGGTATGTGGGGGTGGGGGTATGGTGTGGTGTGGGTATGTGGGGGTGGTATGGGTATGTGGGGGTGGGGGGTGTTTTAACCTAAGGGCAATCCATGAAAATCTTCATCATTTTCAGAAAAAAACATACCAGCATTTAATGGAAGGCAGGCAGTGAGTTAGTGTTCAGTGATGGAGTGTTAGTCAGCTTGTGCCACCTTGGATCCCAGGGGCTGAAGGGCTAGAGCAACAGATGTCTAATTTCCTGCTCTTCTTCTGGAGCTGCATATCGAAGATCAAGAGGCCATCAGGATGGCTTTCCTAGGCCCTCTCTTCCTGGCTTGCTCATAGACACTCGTTCTCTGCAGTCTGATTCAACTCTTCTTACTTAACAAAAAATGAAGGGATGGAAAAAATGAGGGGAGAGGGCAGTGGAGAAAGCACTGGCACCTTTTCCTCTTCACAGACACACACCAATCCAATGGAGATACGTCCCCACTATGACATCATTCAACCTTGTTACCTCCCTAAGGACTGATCTCTGTCTGTCTCTCTCTCTCCCCGTGTCTCTGTCTCTCTCTCTGTCTCTGTCTCTCTGTCTCTGTCTCTCTGTCTCTCTCTGTCTCTCTGTCTCTCTCTCTGTCTCTCTCTCTCTCTCACACACACACACACACTAAATGTGGGACCTGGAGAGATGGGTCAAAAAAGGAAACTTTTCAATCTACCTTCCATCCCCCTTCCTCTAAAACATGTAATGAGGGCTTCCATCCATCCACCTGGCCCAGGACCCCTTAGAGCCCCCTCCATAAGGCTCTCTGCTTGTCTGTTTATGACATTAGGACCTCTTTCATAAATCTCATTGTTTCTCTTGAATCTCAGGCTGAAACCTTCTGAGCACCTTGTTGCTCTGGTTACCATGGTTTCGCCACTGTGGTTCCTTCATAAATCTCATTGTTCCTCTTGAATCCCAGGCTGAAACCTTCTGAACACCTTGTTGCTATGGTTACCGTGCCTTCGCCACTGTGGTGAACTAAAATCCCTCTGAAACTGAACCAGAACAACTCCTTCCTCCCTTCAGGGGCCTTTGTCACAGCAAAAGGAAAAATTGGTCAAGACAACTACCAAGTGCAGAAAGGCTAAGAATAAAGTCTCCACAGCGTTAAGTAGAAGGGAAAAGGGCATCGCCTTCTGATGACATCATCTGAGCAGCTGGATTTCCCCATGCCTGAATGAAGGTGGAATGCCACCCTTAGCACTCATGTGATTTTCATTGAAGCCAGGCTAACTCAGAAGTCTGCCCCTTTAGGGGCATTGGTAAATAGGGGCTGGCAAGATGGCTTCATCAGTGAGCACTTGCTGTGCAAGCATGAGGCCCTGAGTTCAGACCCTCAGCATCCGTGGAAAAGAGCCAGGCACATAGGCATGCCCTCCCCTGTAATCCCAACACTGGAGAGGTGGACGAAGTGGACCCCTGGAGTTGACTGGCCCCCTGGGCCATTTGAATCCTTCCACTCCATGGTCGGTGAGAGACCCTGTCTCAAAAAACAAGGTGGAGTGGTGAAGTGTGATTGAGGAAGACATCCCATGTTGTCCACTCTCCTGCCCCTGCCTCCTGAGTGTGGGGACTAAAGGCAAGTGCCACTACACTCAGAGTATTGATTATTTTTTTAAGATTTGGTTTTATTATTTTAAATTATGTGTATGTGTTGGCTCTCGCCTTCCTCCTTTACTCTGGAGAGGAGGGAGGGGAAACTGGTTGGTATGTAAAATAAATGAAAATTTTTTATCTAAATTAAAAAAAGAAAAAAGAAGGCGGATCTCTGTGAGTTTGAGGCCAGCCTGGTCTACAAGAGCTAGTTCCAGGACAGCCGGGGCTACACAGAGAAACCCTGTCTTGAAAAACAAGAAAAGAAAAGAAAGAAAGAAATTGAACTCTGGTCGTTAGGCTTCCAAGGCAAGTGCTTTTACACACTGAGCCAAGGCTGGCCCCCAAATTTTCTATTTTTTAGAACAATGTTTCTCAATTTGGGCTAAGGAGGAGATCTGGAAAAAAATATCCAGACATCCAAACCATGTAAGTGAGGTGCACTAGAGGTGAGACCCAGGGCCTATATTTGTAGTTTGACACCTTCCCCAGGTGAGGCCAGTTTTGATAGAAGTATGCCGGAGGCCGGCCTTCATGTGCCGAAGTGCATTTGTGCTGACAAGATTCAGATCTGATAGGTCTGAGTGGGGCCCGGAGCTGAATGAGTTAAATGTGTTCAGAGGCTAGTGTTCTTTCCAGTTCATCCAACCAGACTTCCAGGAACTAAAGACCTTGGGCAGCTCGGTGTGGTCCAGACTTTGTGACTGCACAGGTATGACACAGGATGGAGCGTGACCAACTGTCTACTTCCGCTAGGTCTCAGCTGTCTTCAAAGATGAGGCTTTCGGCACTAAACTGGGAAGTCTTGGGGAAACTGGTCGCCCTTCCCACCTCCGACCTTGTAGTCAGTGACATTCTCACTGTTACATATTTTAACTGGACAGACACAGGGTAAAGAATAGGGGCAGAGGGGACCTCGGAGGGTGATGCTGGGGAAAGACAAGGCAGGACGTGGGCCAGGTAGGGAACAAGAAACAGAAAGCCCCTCCCGCCGCCGAGGACGCGGGTCCGATGCCGTTTGTTTGTTCTGTTTTGTTGTTTTTAAGACAAAGTCTCACTCTGTAGCCTATGCCAGTTTCCACTTTTTATATCCCTTGCTAATCTTGAGTTACGGGATTACAGACATGAACCACCAAACCCAGATCAAAGATCTAATTTGGGGGCTGGAGAGATGACTAATAGATAAGAGCACTGGCTACTCTTTTGATTCCCAGCACCCTGCCCACATGGTGTTTCACAACTGTCTACAACTCCAGTTTCTGGAGATCTGACGCCATCTGCTGGCCTCTGTGAGCATTGCATGTATGTAGTGTACATGCAGACAAAATACCCACACAAAATAAATGTATCTTTTCTAATTGTTCACTTGCTTCTTATTTTTGCTATGCAAAGAATCAAATCAAGAGCCATTATATGGAGTGAAAACATTCTGCCACTTTAACTGACTTTTATTAGAAACTTCCTGAACTACAGAACCCCGGATCTGCAGGATGGAAATGAGCTCTGATGAGCTGGGTAGAGAGGGACAGACAAAAGGCTGAAGAAGTTAGGCCTGATGCTATGAATCTGGAATTATAGTTATTCAGGAGGTGGAGGCAGAAGGATCGCAAGTTCTAAGGCTTGTCTGGGTAATTTAGTGAGACCCTCTCCCAAAGTGTGTGTGTGTGTGTGTGTGTGTGTGTGTGTGTGTGTGTGAGGGGGCATTGGAAGACACAGCTCACTGGTGGCTTACTTGGTTAGCACCCATAGGTTTAGGCTACCACAGTGCCACAAAAACGAAACACACTAAACCAAAAGGATTGAGGAAATCAAAAATAAGGAAGAAGAAAGGATCATTATTCGTTCATTTAGAGCTATCTACATTCCTACTACCTTCCTAGCTATGATGTATTTTTATGTTTTTTGAGACAGGGTCTCACTGTGTTGCCATAGCTGGCCTGGAACACAATATGTAGACAATGTTGGCCTCAAAATCCCTGAGATCTACCTGTCTCTGCCACCACACTCTGCCAGATTGGTGGTTTTGAAATTACTTTCTTTAGGGAAAAAACGTTAGGGAATTTTGTTGGCTTTGTAGGAGTTGGCTATTATTTCTCTCTTGATTTCTTGGAAGGTCAGCTCTTACCAATAAATAGCCTGAGTTTCCTTTGTGACATGGAACCCATGCATGAGTAACTCCATCTTGGATTAGTCTTTTAGGACATAGTATAGGAGAACCTTAGTCCAAATAGCACCCCATAAGTTTTATCCAGCACATCTATTTTGTTGAGCAGATCAGGGGGATCCTAGAGATGTGATAGTCTTTGTTATAGATTGAATACTTGTGAACCTCCTTCCTAAATCCATGTTTTGAAGTCCTACCCCTTGATGTAGTAGCATTAAGAGTGGCTGTTTGGGAAGTGATTAATTAGGTCATGAGAGCAGAACACCCTCATGATTGGGAGTAGTTCCCTTATAACAGAGGCCCTGGAGGCTGAGAACAGAGCTCATCTGGTAGAGTGTATTTCATTCAGGAAGCCCTAAATTTAATCCCTGGCACCAGCTAAACTGAATGTGACGGTGTAAGCCTGTTATCTCAGCACTCTGGAGGTAGAGGCAGAAGGTTCAGAAGTTCAAGGTCATCCTTAGCTACATAGCATATATAGTCATCCTGAGCTATGTGAGGCCCTGCCAAAAAAAATGGAAAGAAGGAAGGGAGGGAAGAAGGAAGACAGAAAGTAAAGGAAGCCTCAGAGAGTGGCACCCACCTGCCATGTGAGGACAGTGACAAACAGCTGCCTATGGACCTGGTAGCAGGTCGTCATGAGATACCATGATTTTGAACTTCCTAGCCCCCAGAACTGTGAGCAACACATTTCTGCTGCCCAGAAGTCACCCAGTCTGTAGTATTCCGTTCTAGCATCCCAAACAGACTAAGACGTCCTTATCCTTTATTTCATCACAGGGATAACGGGTTTCTTGTTACTGTGGGCAGTTGAACTAGAGCAGATGGGGTTGCCAAGGGAGCTCATTACAAATGCAGACTTGGTTCCTCGCTGTAGAAATTTTAATTCAAAAGGTCAAAGGGCCTTTTAGCTGGTATCTTAGATCTTACCAGTTCCTACCCTGAGCAACACTCAACTAAATAAAGAGCCCGTCAACTGGTGATCTGGTCTGTTCAGAACGCTTTCATTTGTTTCTTGGTTTGTTTGAGACAATCTCTCATGTGGCCCTGACTGGCCTGGAGCTCACTATGTAGACCAGGCTGGCCTGGAACTTGCAGTGATCCTCCTGCTTCTGCATCCAAATGTCATGTTTATAGCTATAAGCCAACACACCCAGTTTAAAAATGGATTTGTATCCCTATCCAAGACATTGTGCTGATTTTGTCTCTTAAATATGTGTCCCATTTGTCCCCTTCTCTGTTTCACCATTGCCACTACTGCCTCTCACCTTAAAGGACCTTCCACAGACACCTCTGTAGCCTGCTCTCCATATAGCAGCCAAGAGCTCTCTCTGAGCATGCTCCATGCCCTAGTTGAAGGCCCTCCGTGGCATCCTGTTGCTTTGGGGACAGGAGAGTTATCTGTTTTGGGGCTTCAAGGCTCAGGTAGGGCCCGCTCTGCTCCTTCTGCCTGAGTTGGTCACACGCCTTTGTTCTGCTCTGCAGATGCCCCAGGTGCCATCTTATAATCCTGCCCTAACCTCCAAAGCCCTCTCATCCTGATTTGCTGCAGTGTTACCCTCCTTCCACTGCCAGCCAGAACCCCACCTCTTCCAGGAAGCTCTCTGAGATAGTTTGAAGGAGAATGGCCCCCATAGCCCCGCATCTTTGACTACTTGGGCCTCAGTTGGTAGAACTGTTGGGGAAGAACTAGGAGGTGTGGCCATGTTGGAGGAGGTGTGTCACTGGGGGTGGGCTTTGAGATTCAAAAGATTCACGCCATTCTCAATGCCCCCCCCCCCCCCGCTAGGTGATTGTATCTCAAGATGTGAACTCGCAGCTGCTGCTCCAGCATCATGCCTGCCTGCCACCATGCTGCCCGCCATGACTGTAACCCTCTAAAACTGTAAGCCCCAAATAAACTCTTCTCTAACTTGTCTTGGTCATGGTGTCTTATCACAGCATCAGAAAAATAATTTAGACACTTTCTCTGACCTGTATAAGTATGACTGGTAACATTAGGATTTAATATCTGTGTGATTGGTTTATTAACGTTGGTCACCTCTGGCTCCCATCCACTGTCATGCAATCTTCAAGAAGGTATAGGCTATGTCAAGATTAAAAAGGGGGGTTTTGTTTTGTTTGTTTGTTTGATTGATTTTGGCTTTTTGAAACAGGGTTTCTCTGTGTAACAGCCCTGGCTATTCTGGAACTCGCTTTGTAGACCAGTCTGGCCTTGAACTCACTGAGATCCACCTGTCTCTGCCTCCCAAGTGCTAGGATTAAAAGCATGCGCCACCACCACCTGGCCTTGTTTTGTTTTTTAATATTAAAGTTTTGTGTATGTGTCTATGCATAGTTAGAAGTATGTGCATATAAGTTCAGGTGACCATGAGGATCAGAAGAGAACATCGAATCCCCTGGGGGAGTTGTGAGCTTCCCCACTTGGGTGCTGGGAACTGAAGTCGGGTCCTCTACAAGAGCAGAATGTCCTAGTCGCTGCACCATCTCTCCAGCCCCCATGGTTTTTGATTGTTTTACTGCTGTTTGCTTTTGTTTCAAGTCAGTGTCTTGATACATAGACCAGGCTAACCCCAAACTTATAGATATTCACCAGTCTCTGCCTCCCTATACTGGAATTAAAGTTGTGTGCCACCATGCTTGGCCCTGGTTGTTTTGGTTTGGTTTGGTGTTTGATTTTTGTTTTTTCGAGACAGGGTTTCTCTGTGCAACATCCTGGGCTATCCTGGAACTCACTTTGTAGACTGTCCTGGAACTCACTTTGTAGACTGTCCTGGAACTCACTTTGTAGACTGTCCTGGAACTCACTTTGTAGACTGTCCTGGAACTCACTTTGTAGACTGTCCTGGAACTCACTTTGTAGACTGTCCTGGAACTCACTTTGTAGACTGTCCTGGAGCTCACTTTGTAGACTGTCCTGGAACTCACTTTGTAGACTGTCCTGGAACTCATGGAGCTCCATCTGCCTCTGCCTCCCGAGTGCTGGGATTAAAGGTGTGCGCTGCCACTGCCCAGCCAACTTGGCCCTGGTTTTTAGGGGAGTTTTAACACATAGTTTTGCTACATCACCCTGCCTGTACTTGAACTCTCTGTGAGCTGAAACTGATCTCGAACTTACGGCAATCCCCTAGCCTCCGCACTCCTGAGTACCAGGATCACAGCAGTGTGTCACCACTGGTTTTGGGTATCACTGTGTTCCTACTGCCCCGCCTAGAATCTGGTCTACCCTAGGCATCTGGCACCTCTTTATGAAATGAACAAATGATCCATCAGATTTTGAACTAGACCATCTCAGGAACTCATGTTAGCCTGAACCTCCTGGGTTTCCTCTTCAGTTACTGCTTATAGGATCAAAGAACGATAGAAAGACTGAGCTATGAGAAGCCTTGACCCGCTTAAAACTCAAAAGAGCCTTCACTGATGTGGCTAAAAACAATGTGGCAGGTGGACTACCTTGATGGTTCTCAAGGAATGTTTGACACGGGCCAGAAAACTGAGTGCCAGAAATCCCCAGGAAATTCCCTGCCTAGTGAGCCCAGAGAGAAATGGCTGTTCTTTCACTGAGTACTCTGCTTCTGCCCCCCCTTCGAGTCTTCACATCCCACACCCCTTCTAGAAAGGCCCCAAGTGACAACGGGCTTGCTGCAGTCTGCTCAGGTGGCTTGCAAGGCTGATGTCTGAAACACCCTCTGTCTTGTGCTGGGGGCTGGGGCTCCGGGAGGACTTAGAGCAGTGACCCAGCTCTTGTGTTATGTGGTTCTGCATTCCGAGGACTCTTTGCTCCTTTTCAATGGGCAAACTAATTCACCACTGACAGCCTGAATTGGACATCATCCCCTGGATGTTCGGAACTCAGTGACCTGAGTCACTTTGACACCACAGCCATTCTGTAACAAGGACAAGAGCTTGCTCCAAGTCGGGTAATATTCTGAATTCGTCACATCAAACCACCAGCAGCAGCTACTGCTGTCTTCCCCCAAGGTCCAAGACAGAGGACTTGGATAAAGGACATGAATATTTGCTCCTAATAAAGGGCATCCCTTTAATTATGAACTAAGAGTTCAGCATCCTGGGGGCTGCAGCGGAGTGTATGATTGGGTCCTGTTTGGATGGGTAGAGAGAATGTGTCTGTTGAGGAAATGGGTGAAATGCTAGCTAGCAGTTAGAACAGATGTCTCAAATCCTCCTGTCCAGTGTTTAAAGTGTGCTGATGAGGAAAAGCAAGTTTCAGAAGGTCATGTTGAATGTGCTCGTGTTTATAAAATAACGAAATATGCAAAAATCTTACTAATCATATCCTTAATGATTTCTGTTCTGGTGGAAGTACCACCTCAATCCCCCTCCCCCATCTCTCTCACCCCAAACTTTACCTCATTTCAGAAAGCCCCCAAACATGGCTCCTCCCCAGAGATGCTCAAGATCACTCCCACATGTTGGGAGCTGTGAACCCCCAGATCCTGAATTTCTTTTTTTTTTTTTTTGGATTTTTGAGACAGGGTTTCTCCGTAGCTTTTTGGTTCCTGTCCTGAAACTAGCTCTTGTAGACCAGGCTGGCCTCGAACTCACAGAGAATCTTGTTTTCCCCTGATCTGAGTGCCTACAGCTGCTCTGAGCATGAGACCCTCAGGAGTTCCTGGTGGCAAGGGAGTGGTTTCTGGTGCATTTGTCTGGGGCATGGCTATCAGTTAAGGATCCCTATATAAGCTGTCCCTGAACACAATAAGGGGGACAGTCTTGCATCAAGGATGACCTGTGTCTCTCTCTGTCTCTGTGTGTTTGTGTGTTTCAATCTCCAGCCCCTTGCCCGGCTCGCGAACTGTATGGTGGCGCATAGAGTGCAGGTGGGTGTCTTTAAACTGCCCCCCAGAAAACAGACATGTGATTTTTTTTTCTGTCTCTCTGTCCCTCATCTCTGGGAGCCTGGAAAGCACCCGAGAGCGTTTTACCCTTAAACCTGGGCTTTTTCTAATTTGGTTTGATTTGGTCTGATTGGATTGCTGCATCGGCAGAGAGGCTTATCAGGGTGCAGAAACCTTTCAATTTCAAGTGGGATATCACTTATATGGTATTATAGTTTAAATATGGTTTTAGCGTGTCCCCAAGCGATAATGTGTTGAAAGTTTGGGCCCCAGTGTGGCTATGCCGAGAGGTGGCTGAACCGGTAGAAGATAAGCCTCATAGGAGCTGATTAGGGGCACTGTCTGCACGAGACTGTAAGTTTATTCTTTGAGAGAATGAATTGTTCTGAAAAAGCAAGGTCCAGGCCCAAATGATTTTCTGTTCACTGTTTCACTCTGTGAGCTCTCCTTTTGCATGTGCTTCCAGCATGATGTCCTCTGCTATGTATGATGTAGCCAAGGGGGCCCTTGCAGCAGCTGCTGCCATGCTGTTTGAATATTCAGTCTCCAGACTTGTGAGCTAAACAAACCATTTGCTTTTACAAACAGTCAGCCTTAGGTATTTCCTTATAGCAATCCAAAGTAGACTAATACATTTAGGATTGATAAGATGAATATACGTATAGCAAAACAATAAAAACCCACATGGAAATAACAATACCATTCAAAAGTTGTGTTTGTTTTGGGGGTACACAGAGGCTGGCTCCAACTCTGTCTGAAATATTCTCTATTTGTATTGTTATCTTTTGTGCGTGCAGATGTATATGATACCTGTGTGTATCTGTCCAGATGTGTGAGTGCAGTCACACAGATACTAAAGTGCAGGTGTGGAAGTCCAAGGGCAACCTTGGGCACCAGTCCTTACCCTCCACCTTATTTGAGACAAGGTCTCCTGTTTGCACTGGGTATCCCAGGCTAGCTGGCCTAAGAGTTTCTGCGGATTTTCCTCTCTGCTTCTCACCTTGTTGTGGGAGCTCTTGGATGACAGACACATGAGGTGCTGTGCCTCGCTTTATGTGGGTTGAGGGGGGATCTGAGCGCAGGTCTCCATGCTTGCATGGCAAGAATTTTATATGGAGCAGTGCCATCTCCCTGGCCCTATTTTCTTTCTCTCTGGTTTTTGTTGTCATTTGTTTGTTTTTTGAGACAGAGTCTCTCTCTCTATAGACCTGGCTATCCTGGAACTCACTTTGTAAACAGGCTGGCCTCAAATTCACAGAGATCTGCCTGCCTCTGTCTCCCAAGTGCTAGGATCAAAGGTGTGTGCCACCATGCCTGCCCCCAGGGCCTATTTTCTGTCTGAAGCCAGATGTTTGCTGTATTGTTTTGTATCCCTTGTGTATGCCTTAAATATCCAGCGAGGATTTGTTTCAAGATAAGAACAGGGTTAGGTAGGTTTCAGTAAAATGTTAAACCAGCAATTTGTACATTAACTTGGAGAGTATCTCAGTTATTACCAACTACTCCATTGCCAGTGTCCCATAGGCAGGGACTTTCCTTCTTTTTTTTTTCTCCAGAGTGAGGTTTAATATTTATTTAGTGGGTTATAGAAGGGAAACAGGAGAAAGGAAAAGAGCAGAGAGAGAGAGAGAGAGAGAGAGAGAGAGAGAGAGAGAAACAGAGAGGGTGGGGGAAGGGGAGAAGTGGGGAGAAGGGAGAGAGGCAGAAGCTGCCTCTTTGGGAGAGAGACAGGAAGGGAAGAGCGGGACTTTCCTCCTGATGGCAGCTGACACTGTAAATGTTCCCTGCTCTGCCCCGCCCCCCTTCTCATTGTGGGGCCCACTTTTCCCTTTCTCTTTCTGTTAGTGCTGGGAAGTCCCCAGCTCTGCTCATAGCCTTCCGGATGCCTCAGACCTTCTTTTCCTCTCCTCACTATAGGCAGCCATCTTCTGCACAGTGGGAGGAGGGGAGGGAGGGAGCAGGAGGAAGACTGTGTTTGTGTTCCTCCAAGATGGCATCTCAGGTGGAGGTGACCAGTGACCAGCCTCTTCACTGTCAACGATAGCAAACTCTCCCTTCCCATTGGTGACAGGGGCTCAAGTGGCCTGCTTGAGAACAAAAGCCAGGCAGAGAACTGAAGAAAATCAGGTCTGAATTCTAAGACAGATTTCCTAACAAATTTTTGGAAAGCCACTGTTTCTCCCTTGTCAGTTCCCATGAAAGCCCCTCAGAAATGGGGTGAGGGTGCAGCTAAAGACAGGGAATTCAAGGAACCAAGGTTGCTCCTGGCTAATGTCAGATTGGGTGCTTCAGGAGAACTCCAGAATTTCCTGGGGGAAAAAATGACCTCGTGACTACCTCTCTTGCTGTTTCCAGCCCTTTTCTCTCAGCAGCCTTACATTTTAAATGAACAATAGAATAGCAAAGCCCTCATTCACCACATGACGTGATTTCTGATTGCTTGAACAACTCCACTCTTCGCAATCATGTCCTACCCAGGAAGAATCATTTCTCTTTGCTTAGTGATAATATCCTGTTGAAATATAATGCCGTTCCAGACAGTGACTGCATAATGTCTGGAGTCTTTTTCCCCTTCTTCCATATTTAACCTTTGAATACAAATGATAAGACAAATTCCCAGATGAAGAGAAAACATCTCGGGTCTGTGCTGAAATCTTTAATTACTGAACATCATCTGATAAGGCAGTGAGACAGTAAATGTATAATACGTGGAATGACCCTGGCTCTGTGCCTCAGACATCAGCTTGTGACAAGAATGGATATGGGTTTTCTCACAAGGCTGATACAATGCATAACAGCTATATCTGAACAAGCACATGTATGCACCGTGAAAAGTTTTAAAAATAAGCACCTGGCATTTCTTTTTTTTTCCCTTTGGTTTTTCGAGACAGGGTTTCTCTGTAGCTTTGGTGCCCGTCCCGGAACTAGTAGACCAGGCTGGCCTCGAACTCCCAGAGATCCGCCTGCCTCTGCCTCCCGAGTGCTGGGATTAAAGGCATGCACTACCACCGCCCGGCCATTTCTTTATTTATTTTAATGTGTATGGGTGTTTTGCCTGCATGTGTGTCGGTGCACATATGTGGGCAGAAGAAGGTGTCAGATCTCCTGGGGCTGTAAGATGCCATGTGCCATCTGGGAATCTGTCCCCATCCTCTGGAAGCATAGCCACTGGACCATCTCCCCAGCCCCCTACCATGTTAATTGTATTTCAGTTTTTTAAAAGTACATTTATTTATTTTGTGTGTATATATGTAGGTACATTCATGCCACAAAGGGCAACTTGGGGTGTTAGTTCTCGCCCATGTGGGGCCTGGGGATAAAATTCAGCTCGTTGGACCTGGTAGCAAGCACCTTTACCCATTAATCCACCTGTAGTCTGGGTGGGGAGGGGGGCATGTTATGAATTTTAAGGCACCAACTTAATCCTCTTTACATGTACCAGTGAGTGCATAAAGGCAGATGTTTCTGTAGAAATATCAAGTGGGAAAACTTTAGTTGTCCAGTGGCCCACTGCGCTGATAGGGACAATAAGAAGGGCAGGTGCTTACACAATATGGATGCTTATAATATGGGCTGTTAGAGCTCAAGGCGGGCTGGAAAGAAGCTCAGGGCTAAGATCATGTTCTGCTCTTACAGAGGAACTGCGTTTGGATCCCATGTTGGGTGGCTAACAAAGACCATAACTCCAGCTGCAGGGCATCTGATGCCCTCTTCAGACCTTTTAAAGCAGCAGCTCAAGGCAGAAAGGAACATTGAAGTGAGGCTCAGAGCGGGAGAGGACAACCTTCACAAGGTCACACAACCAAGCCAGAGAATTGGTCGTGAAGAAGCAGGTGTCCAGTCCTGCATCCTTCCTATCACCCATGCTGAGCTGGGGTGGCTGCTCTGCACAGGGCCTGTTCCTTGGCTCTTGTAGCAGTACCGTGACCCTGCAATGCCCCTCCCTCCACGTGGTTACCAAAAACCAGGGGTTCCATTGACCAGAAGTCTCCATAACACTTCCTGTTTGGGAATCTGCACAGGTCTCCCTCTGCTCTTTCCAGTTCCTCTATTCTCCGTCTAATGAATTCGGAAGAGACAGGAACTGCATGGGGCACACTCAAGGGTGATAGTGGGCACTGACTAAAAATGGACCGTTGTGAAGGTAGACACTTTCCCAGTATGGGAGAGGAAGAGGGCCAGAGACCGTCATCCAGAGCCATGTGTTGTCGCGCAGGTTTCAAACTATTGGAAAGTTTCTCAAATAGACAGCTCTCTGCAGAGCAGTTTCCTGTCCAGATGATTGACAGCCCCATTTGGATTAATTCTTAGGGGAGGGGACAAAGTGCCTTTGTTCTTTACCAGAAAGCTAGATAGAAATCCTATAATCTTCCTGACAGTTCAAAATTTTGTATCTCTATCCAGGGCTCGATCCATCCCATTCTTTTAACCAAAACTCATGTAACAGAATAAGTTAAAAAGAATCAAAGAAAGAAAAAAATTTACAACATAACTAAATCTGTTAATCCAGACCCCTCTAGCAGAAAGAATAGAGCCAAAAATCTAGCAGGAAAAATAGAGCCAAAAATCTAACAGGGAGAGAAGAACCAAAACTCTAGATTAGCCAGTTCAGTGACTCTGTTCCAGGAACTAGCTGACCATAAAGTTAGCTTATAATCTTGAGAATAATCTTGAGAAACAGGGAGTTACCCCCTTGTGATTGTCACTGGTATTTTCAGAATTTTCCAATGATCACTGGTATTTTTGGAATTTTCCAATGATGCCCTCCCTACCCGCTTTGGGCTGTGGTTTCTTCCCCTAAATACCCCTTCTCCCAGCTACTCGGGGTGGAACTCCTCTACCCCTGCGTGGGAAATGAGTTTCGGGCCCAGTGCACTGGTTCCTGTCCTGTCAATAAACCTCGTGTGATTGCAGCAAGAACGGTCTCTCGTGAGTTCCTGGGGTGGGGGGGGGCGGGGGGATAGTGTTATTCCGAGACTTGAGTGAGAGTCTTCCCACTCCAGGAGTCTTTCAAAAATAGTAGTCATATTTTACCAGGAAGAAGTAGCCTTCCCTTGATGGGCCTCGTCAAAGCCCTAATGTCTCTTGGGGCTGAGGAGATGACTCAGTGGATAAGGTGTTTATTGCACAAGCATGAGGACCTGAGTTCAGATCCCCAGAACCATATAAAAACCGGGTTAGGAGGCACACGCCTGTAACCCTTACAGTGAGGCACACATGAGCGTGCACCCACGTGAATGAAATACAAATCGTGCACAGGGGCATTATTCTCTCTCTCTTTTCACATGACATTTCAGAGTCTGTGGAGGGGCGATTGTGATGCTCCTCTCTCCTTAAAACTAGTGTATTCCAGGGAACATAGGAGGCGGGGCCTGAAGCCGAGGAGTAGTGAAGGTCATCCGCAATGACCTTCAAACCCACTACTCTCTTTCTTTTCCAAGACAGGGTTTCTCTACACAGCCCTGTAGGGACATAGCCCCACCCATTGGGGGCGTGTTCGCCTCGGGCTAATGTTTACGGATCCAGTGCTCCTCGGGAACCTGTGGTCCTGTAAGTCTATTTCCTTATTAAAGCTGTATATATCTATATAATCTGTCTGCATTCATTTGCGCCACCACACAGCCCTACCTGTCCTGGAACTCACTATGTAGATGAGGCTGGTCTCAAACTCACAGAGATCCCCCTGCCTCTGCCTCCCAAATGCTGGGATTAAAGGCACGTACTACTATGCCCAGAAAATCTGCTAATTTTTAAGTAAGTACTAACAGCCCCCATCAGACACTACCTGCCTTTGGTCATTGTATGTTGCCACAACAGAATATCACAGTCTGGGTATTTTTTTAAAAGAAAAGAAAAAAAGAAAAAGATTTCTGTCAATCCTGGAAGCTTGAAAGGGAAGTCCAGTATGAAAGGTGCCTGCCGAGGGCCTTTCTGTCCTGCTCTTCCATGGCAGAAAGCAGAAGAACAAAAGCCACAGAGAGATTGGGGCTGGGGAGAGTGCTCCGTGGCTACGAGGGAGCACTGCTCTTCCAGAGTTTAGTTGCGGGCACTCGGGTTTGTGGGTCACAGCTGCCTGAGACCCCAGTTTCAGGGACTCTGGTGCCCTTTTCTTGCCGTCACCAGCCCACTCCTAAGCACAACACACAATAATAAAATGCATTTTATAAGTAATATTTGAAAACAATAAAAATATTTTTGAAGAGAAGCTTAAACTTGGCTTTTATAACAGGCTCCCCCATAGTAACTAATCTAGTTCCATGGTAACAGCATCAATCCATCCCTGAGGGCTGAGCCTTCGTGACTTGATTCTGACCAATCTTCCAATGTCTCTGCACTGAACAAGTTTTTCCAGCATATGTGCTTCGAGAGACACAGGGCACTACTTAAGTGTCTGTCAGCAGCAGAACAGATAAACCATGGTATATTCCCGCAGCGGGATGGTACAACAGATGAGAAATTGAACAACGTACAGCTGTATGCACCAATATGGAGCTCATCCATCCAGGGTTGAGGAAATGCAGCCCGGTTCTAAACAGTGCAAGAACCCTAGATTCCATTTATGTAAAGAACAAGGTTCAGTCAGTAACGTGCTTGCCATGCAAACAGGCCATGCACTCCCAAGCCCCCAAACCCATGTTAAAAAAAAAAATCAGGAACAGCAGCAATTTTTTCTATAATCCAAGCACTGAGAAAACAAGAGCTAAGAGTCCCTGGCTATTGCTGGCCCGCTGATCAAGCCCAGTCCAAGAGCTTCAGACTTAGCAAGAGACTCTGGCTCCAAGTTAGATGGAGAGTCTTCTAGTTGCTTCTCTGCTGTTGTGATAAATACCATGACAAGGATCTCTCTTTATTATCTTGTAACTCTCAGATCACACTCCATAATGATAGGAACTGGGGCAGGAGCTCAAGACAGGAACCTGGAGGCATTAACTAAAGCAGGGTCCATGGAAGAACACTTTTTTTTGTTTTCTTTTGTTTTTCAAGACAGGATTTCTGTCTGTAGTTTTGGAGCCTGTCCTGGAACTCACTCTGTAGACCAGGCTGGCCTCCAACTCACAGAGATTTTCGTGCCTCTGCTTCCAAAGTGCTGGGATTAAAAGCGTGTGCCACCACCTCCCAGCTCAGTCTGCTTTCTTATACAGCCCAGGACCACATGCCAAAGGGTGGCACTGCCCATATGGGCTGGAGACCCCCTCCCACCCATCATTAATTAAGAAAACGCCTGCCTGAGGTGGGGGTTTTCTGTTTTGGGGGTTTTGTTTTGTTTTGTTTTCTTTGTCTGTTTGTCTGTTTGTCTGTCTGTTTGTTTGTTTGTTTGTTTGTTTGTTTGTTTGAGACAGGGTTTCTCTGCATAGCCTTCCCTCTCTTAGGGTCACTCTGTAGACCAGGTTGGCTTCAAACTCAGAAATTTGCCTGCTTCTGCCTCCTGAATGCTGGGATTGATAGGCATGTGCCACCACCTCCCAGCTGAGGTATTTTTTTTTAAGAGTTCCTTGTAAGGTGGGGAGGAGGTGGAAATTAATAATAAAAAAAAAGAGTTCCTTGTAATGATGCTAGTTTGTGTCAAGGTGACAAAAAATTAACCAGGATACTTGGTCTACATAGAAAGTTCCAGATGTAGCAGGGCGATGGTGGCGCACGCCTTTAATCCCAGCACTCGGGAGGCAGAGGCAGGCGGATCTCTGTGAGTTCGAGACCAGCCTGGTCTACAGAGCTAGTTCCAGGACAGGCTCCAAAGCCACAGAGAAACCCTGTCTCGAAAAACCAAAAAATAAATAAATAAATAAAAGAAAGTTCCAGATGTTATACTTGGTGGTAGAACAATACTCCAACGTGTTTGCTCCTTAACACCACGAACACACACACTCGAAAAGAAAATAAATAAAAAATAGAAAAGAAAAGAAAAGAAAACTAATTTGTGCTTTTAGGAGTTAGGATAATGGCTGGGTGGTAGTGGCGCACACCTTTATTCCCAACATTTGAGAGGCAGAGGCAGGTGGATCTCTATGAGTTCGAGGCCAGCCTGGTCTACAGAGTGAGTTCTAGGTTCCAGGACAGCCAGGGATACACACAGAGAAACCTTGTCTCAAAAAAAAAAAAAAAAAAAAAGTTAGGATAATGGTTCCCCTTGGTGGGTAGCAATGGCTGACAATTACAAAAGTGCCTAGAAATGTTGATGATGGATTTTCGAATTTCCTAAAGATGTTTGATTAAAAAATGTCGGGGGCTGGAGACATGGCTCAGCGGCTAAGACCTGCTTTTACAAAGGTCCTGAGTTCAATTCTCAGCAACCCCATGGTCGCTTACAACCATTTGTAATGAGATCTAGTGCCCTCTTCTGGTGATCAGGCATACACGCCGGCAGAACATTGTACACATAATAAATTAGATAGATGATAGATGATAGATAGATAGATAGATAGATAGATAGATAGATAGATAGATAGATGATAGATAAATCTTTTTTAAAAAATGTCATCAGACTGCAGACCTCTTCTTTGCATCCACTTTGATATGCATCTTGTATTTCCAGAAAGGTTAATGAAAGCAGGCTCGAGCTTGACTCGTCTTCCCTATAGCTTGCTCACTGAGGGGCCGGCTGTTGCCCCACAAATCTATTTCCCTGTCCTGGCTGTCTACTGAAGTTCCGGTTCTACCCAAGGCAAGAAACGCACGACAATCTATTTGAGAGGTCCCCTTCACACATTCATGACGACTGAGGTTAGGAGGCATCTGGCTATACCCGCAACAAGACCTCCTCTACAAAATCCTCATCCCTTAGGCGCCGTCTCCACATTCTTTTCTAATCAGAACTATGGAGGGCACCCCAGAGTCTTCAAGCACGTCCGTTATAACGTCTACCATGGTGGACCTGTTCACACTTGCTGCCTGGTATGGTTTCTCTTGCACTACTACAGTCGGAACTGGGAAGGTCCCATGTACCGTCTTACTGTGTAGTACATAATAAATCCATCTGTAATAATGGCTGTACTAGTTTGTTTCATTGCTATAACAAAATATCTGACAAGAAACAAGGGAGAAAAGGTTTCTTTTGGCTCACACTTTGAGAGTGCATTTTATCATGGTGGGGTGGATGGTGGGGAAGTCTGGGCAGCAGACAGGATTGGTCATGAAACAGCTGGCCATATTGAGGACCAACAAACCAAGGGACCCTCTTGTTTTTGCCTCCCCAGCCCCCAGTGGTGGGATTACAAGCCCATGTTACCCTGCCTGACTTTTTTTTTTTTTTTTTTTTTTTTAAATGCGGGTTCTGGGGCTCAAACTCAAGTCCTTTCCTGTGTGTAGTAAGCACTTTACTGACTGAGCTGTCTCCCTGGCCCTAGTTAACCTTTAAATTTAGCCAATTTCAGGGCTGGAGAGATGGCTTAGCAGTTAATAGTACTTGCTGCTCTTGCAAAGGCCCAGGTTTGACTCCCAGTACTAATAGGGTGGCTTATATCCATCCATACCTACAGTTCCCAGAGATCTAACACCCTCTTCTGACCTCTGGGGCACTAGGTACACATATATTGTACATACATACATGTAGGCAAACACATACATAAAATAAATCTTTTCTAAAAATTAAATTATAGGAGCCAGGCTTTAATCCCAGCACTCGGAAGGGAGAGGTAGGCGGATCTCTGTGAGTTCAAGGCCAGCCTGGTCTACAAGAGCTAGTTCCAGGACAGCCAGGGCTGTTACACAGAGAAACCCTGTCTAGAAAAAAAACCAATAATAATAATAATAATAATAATAATAATAATAAGAAGAAGAAGAAGAAGAAGAAGAAGAAGAAGAAGAAGAAGAAGAAGAAAAAGAAGAATTAAATTATATCCATTTAAAAATATAGGTTTTAAACAGAATGTGCTAAAAGTCATACACAAAAGACATATATGCTGAAAGTTCTGGAGGGCGGTGTGATCAATTTAGAAAACAAGAAAACAGAATGCTTAGATTATAATAGATGATATGGTCCCAGAAATCAGCACGCACACATTCTTCCCATATATTTGAAAGACTGTCATTTCTTTTGGCCTACTTTAGGCCTGGGATAAGAAAAGACCAAATAAAATTAGGTTTCCTTCATTTAAGAATTCTGACAAGGTCTCAATAACACTTAATTGTAAGCTCTGTACAATTAGCCTACCCATGCACGCAGTGCAGTCTCACAGAAGAACTCGAGGTGTGTGTCAGGCACTTATTAGTTATCTATTCATGTCTATTGTCAAAACTATATATCCCATATGCACTAAGCATTATTAAAGACACAACATGTCTGAGAGATATGAACAGCCAGGATTAGAAGAAAATATCTTTTAACTTTTTAAAAATATTTATTTAGCCGGACGGTTGTGGCACATGCCTTTAATCCCAGCACTTGGGAGGCAGAGACAGGTGGATCTCTGTGAGTTTGAGGCAAGAGCTAGTTCCAGGACAGGCACCAAAGCTGTCTAAAAAACCAAAAAAAAAAATTATTTATGAGCTGGAGAGATGGCTCAGAGGTTAAGAGCACTACCTGCTCTTCCAGAGGTCCTGAGTTCAATTCCCAGCAACCACATGGTGGCTCACAACCATCTGTAATGAGATCTGGTGTCCTCTTCTGGTGTGCAGGCATACTTGCAGACAGAACATTATATAATAATAAATAAAAAAACATTAAATTTATTTATTTATTTATTTATTTATTTATGGGACTAGAGAGATGGCTTAGGAGTTAAGAGCTCTGGTTACTCTTCCAGAGGATCCAGGTTTGATTCCTAGCACCCATATTGTAGGACACAACTAACTATAATTCCAGTTATAGGGGACCTAACACTCTCTTCTGGCCTCCTTGTGGACCATGCAAAAAGTGTTATGATAGATACAGGCAAAGCACCCAGATACGAAAATAATTTTAAAATATATTTGCACTGGGCGGTGGTGGCGCACACCTTTAATCCCAGCACTTGGGAGGCAGAAGCAGGCGGATCTCTGTGAGTTCGAGACCAGCCTGGTCTACAAGAGCTAGTTCCAGGACAGGCTCCAAAGCTACAGAGAAACCCTGTCTCAAAAAACCAATACACACACACACACACATGCGTGTGGAGGCCAGAGGACAACTTTCAGGAGCTGGTTCTCTCCTTGTACCATGTGGGTCCCAGGGACGGAACTCAGGTAGGACTCAGGTGGTCAGACTTCGGCAACATTCGTCTTTACCCATTGAGCCATCTTACCAGCCCTTCACCCAGGATGCTTCCTTGCAAAAATGAAAAATGATCAGGGTTAGGGTTATGTGTGAGTTGGTAGAGTGCTTGCCTAGCATGCGGAAAGCTCTGGACTTGGTCCCTGGCACTACACAAAAACCAGGTGGGGTGGTACATGCCCATTGCTCTAGCACTTTGGAGGTAGAGGCTCCTGAAGTCCAAGGTTATCATTGGATACATATAAGGCCAGTCTAAAACTACATAAGATTGAAGAGAGAGAAAGGTTTAAATTATTTTATGTGTAGATGTAGGAGTGCTTTTCCTGCATTGTATATATATGTGCCTGGTGCCTTTAGCAGTCAGAAGAGGGTTGTCAGGCCGGGCGATGGTGGCGCACGCCTTGAATCCCAGCACTCTGGAAGCAGAGGCAGGCAGATCTCTGTGAGTTCAAGACCATCCTGGTTTACAGAGTGAGTTCCAGGACAACCAGGGATACACAGAGAAACAAACAAATAGAAAGAATCCAAGCAATAACTAGATAGGCAAACACCCCCTGCAGTTTACCCGGCTTCCTTTCTTGGCAGTACCGGGGATCAAACCCAGGGACTTGTGAATGGTTGGCAGGCACTTTAACCACTGAGCTACATTCGTAGCTGCTGGCTGGTTTTTACTTGGGACATGGAAAAGGATTTCAGGGTGAGTAAGTATGAATCAAAGTTAGGGTTTACTAGGAAAGGGACATTAGCACACTCACAAAAGGCAGGTGTGGGCTTCTTTTTTTTTTTTTTTTTTTTTTTGGTTTTTCGCGACAGGGTTTCTCTGTAGCTTTGGAGCCTGTCCTGAAACTAGCTCTGTAGACCAGGCTGGTCTCGAACTCACAGAGATCCGCCTGTCTCTGCCTCCCGAGTGCTGGGATTAAAGGCGTGCGCCACCATCGCCCGGCTAGGTGTGGGCTTCTTATGAGAGTCACACTAGACTGTCTTAACAAGGGCTTTCTGTATGATTTTGTGGCTTTTTAAAGTTCTTCAAAGGTTGTAACCTGTATCTATGTTTAAATGACAGAGTAAAAAATGTTCATCTATATTTATATTCATCTGAAGATTTTTCTTTCACAAATGAAATTATATGGTTATATTGAAGGGCCTTGCATACATTTATAGACAAGAAAGAAGCAGCAGTAAGATAAAATCAGAAGTGAAAAATAGCAGAAAATTCTCAGCATATCTGGGTCACACTGAGTTCAAGACCCATGTTTTGACTGTAAGTGTGGTTCCTAATCTTGTTACTGAAAATTTGCAGGCAGTTTGGTTAGCTGTGGTGAAATTCTTGACACTCAGCCAGTGAGCAACTTAAACCAGTTCCCAGGGAGTGAGAGGCGCTTCCTTTCTTATGGTTCCCTCAAATTGCTATTCTAGCCGGTTGTGGTGGCGCGTGCCGGTAGGATTTGCTGAAGGAGTCAGAGGCAGGAGGATCACAAGTTTGAGGCCAGCCTGGGCTACACATTAAAAAAAAATTTCTATTCTATCTCATCTTTAAAAAATTATAGGGATAGAGTGATAGCTCAGTGCTTAGGAGCACTGACTGTTCTTCTAGAGGGTGTGGGTTTGATTCCCAGAACCCATATGATGGTTCACAACTCTCTGTTCGAGGTGATTCAATGCCCTTTACTGGCTTCTATGGAAACCAGGCACACACATGGTACACAGACATACATGCAGGCAAAACACAACATAGCAGAACTAGCATTTCCAGGTTCCTAGACTAAAGACCAAGCCTGTCCAGGAGCCTTCCAAGCTTCCAGTGTTCACTTGGGACTGCTGAGGCTCCCTGCCTTGTGAACTGAGCAACGAGTAACTGTTAGCTGCTCAGCGTGACACAGACATCTAACTGTTGAGATGCCCAGCCTTAAGGACCACAAAACTTACTGTTTTAAAGCTGACCTAATTAATTAGTTAATTAAAATAGAGTCTTGCCCATGGGTGTGGTGGCGCATGCCTTTAATCCCAGCACTTGAGAGGCAGAAGCAAATGGATCTCTGTGAGTTCAAAGCCAGCCTGGTCTACAGAGCAAGTTCCAAGACTACCAGAGAAACCTTATCTCAAAACACCAAAAACAGGGGCTAGAGAGGTAACTCAGAGCTCTGGCTGTTCTTCCAGAGGATCTAGGTTCCCACACCTGTCTGTAACTCTAGTTCCAGAAGATCTGACACCCTCACACAGACATACATGCAGGAAAACAGCAATGCCCACAAAATAAATAAATAAGTCATTTTAAAAATTAAAAACAAGCCAAACACCAAAACCAAACAAATAAGACAACAGGGTCTTGCTGTGTAGCTCTGGCTCTCCGGGAACTCACTCCGTAGACCAGACTGGCCTTAAATTCAGAGATCTGCCTGCTTTTGCCTTCCTAGTGTTGGGATTAGAAGTGTGTGCCACCATTTCTGACATTTATTTTTCTATTTCATTTTATGTGTATGCTTTGCCTGCATGTATGTTTTCTCTGCATGTATACTGCATATATACTTATATATGCATGCCTGGTGCTCTCTCAGAAGTGAGAAGAGGCCTTCACATCCCCTGAAACTGGAGTTATGAGGGAGTTATGTATCAATAAGTGGGTGCGGCAGGATGTGGGTGCTGGACTCCAAACATGGGTCCTCTGCAAGAGCACCACTGAGCCACCCCTCCAGCCATCATTTGTCAATTTAAAATGGGTTTTGATGTGAGCTAGGCATGGTGGCCTCGTGCCTTTTTTTTATTTTATTTTTGGTTTTTCGAGACAGGGTTTTTCTGTGGTTTTGGAGCCTGTCCTGGAACTAGCTCTTGTAGACCAGGCTGGTCTCGAACTCACAGAGATCCGCCTGCCTCTGCCTCCCGAGTGCTGGGATTAAAGGCGTGCGCCACCACCGCCCGGCTCGGCTCGTGCCTTTAACGCAAGTACTGGGGAGGCACGCCTGGCCCGTCAGCTCTATGAGTACCAGGCCAGTTTGATTCACACAGTGCATCCCATGTCAGCCACCTGTGGGGGGAGAAATGTGCGGCACCTGTGGGAGGGGGTTGTTTGTTTATTGTCTCTGGGACAGGGTCTCATGTAGCCAAGGCTGGTCTTGAAATCGTTTGTTTGGTGTTTTGTTTTTTGTTTTGTTTTATTTTGTTTTCAAGACAGGGTTTCTCTGTGTAGCTCTGGAGCCTGTCCTGAAACTCACTTTGTAGATCAGGCTGGCCTTGAACTCACAGAGATCCATTTGTCTCTGCCTCTGGAGTGCTGGGCTTAAAGGCATGAACCACCACAGCCAGCAGGTCTTGAAATCTTAATTCTTTGTCTGCTGGGATTATAGGCCTGTTCGAGTATGTCCAAATCTTGTTTTGTTTGGCCACAGGATCACACTGTATGTCATATTAGGCTGGAACTCACTATGTCCAGGCTGGTCTTTGTCAGGAGCCATTTCAGGCTTCTCCTTTCTCACGTCTCACAGGGCCTTGAGGTGAAAATCTTGAGATAGAAAAACTTAAAGTTAACTGAGACACTGTCTACTGACCTTGGAGATTCAAGCTCCAGACGGCACCTCAGAGTGTCTTCTTTGCTGTTTATCACTAACAGCAGGTGCTCTAGCCACTGACCTTGCAACTGCCCCGCTTAGCTGCCCAGGTACCGAGCCCCTCCTTTCCTTACCCCCTTTCCCCTTCCTCAGTTCCCCCCTGCCCGAGCTCCTCACCGAGGAGTATATAAGACATCAAACTTGCTTCAATAAACGGGGATGCCTTGACAAGGAATACTGCTTGGTATCCGTTTCTCTTTCCCCCCATGTCTTTCAGATAGTGCCTCTTCAAGACCCTAGAGTAACATAGGACCTGCTGGGCGGGTCAGGTCTTATACTTCATAATTCTGTTTTTGCTCCTAAGTGCTGGGATACAGATCTTGGCCACCATCCCTCACATTTTTTTTTTTTTGAGAACATTTCTTAATCAATTCTGAAACCTAAAGCTACATGTCCACAGTTACTGACTCTTATTAGGTGAATCAGTAACTCCTGTCATTGCTCTGACAAAATACCAGACAAGAAACAACATAAGGGAGGAAAGGTCTCTTTGTGCTGACAATTTGAGGCAATGGAGGTCATGAAAAAAATGTGGCAGGAAGAGCTGGAGGCTGATGTGGGAAGTCCTTCTGTATATGTGTTATTTTTATTGGTTAATGAATAAAGAAGCTGCTTTGGCCTGTGATAGGGCAGAATAGAGCTGGGGGGAGGGGAACGACACTAAACTGAATGGTGGGAGAAAGTAGGTGGAGTCAGTGAGATGCCATGTAGCCACAGGACACCGGAACCTTGCCAGTAAACCACAACCTCCTGGCAATACACAGATTAATAGAAATGGGTTAATTTATGCTATAAGAGCTAGCTAGCAATATGCTTAAGTGATTGGCCAAGCAGTGATTTAATTAATATAGTTTCTGAGTGATTATTTCCGTCTGGGCGGCTAGGGATGAACAAGCAGCCTCTGAAACCGAGAGGCCGCTGCTCACACTGTCTGTAGTCAGGAAACCATGAGTAGGCTGGGTTGGCTCTACAACCTCAAAATTGGTCCTGTAAGTGGCTCAGGGGTGGAAGCATTTGCCACACCATCCTAATGGCTTGAATTTGATCCTCAGAGTTCATGACGGAAGTAAAGAATTGATTCCCCAAAGTTATCTTCTGGGGGCTGGAAGGATGGCTCAGCACTTGGTGTTCTTCCAGTGGACCTGAGTTCAATCCTACACACATTTCATTCCTCTTCCCCCTGCCCATATCTCTCTCCCTCCCTCCATCCCTCAAGGCCAGCCCTACTTATTCATTTCGTCAAATGAGGCTCAACCTCTTAAAGGTTTCAAAACTCTCTGGAAGAGTGCCACCAGCAGGGACCACCAGCAGGGACCAAGTATTCGAACACATGACATGAACCGGTGAGGTACGTTTTGTATCAAACCTTAGCACTTGGGAGGTGGAGATAGGAGGCTCAGGAAGTCAAGACTACTCTATTTCAAAATAACCAAAGCAAATAAATAAGCAATTCATGAAGAAATAAAAAGAAAGCATGACTCAGCATAAACACAATAGAAATTGGTATCATCCAAGATACAGGTTTTTATTTTAAAATATATATAAAACAAAAGTTTGCAAACACTGAAATATAGCTCAGAAACCCTCATTCCAACCCTCAGTCTCTCTCTCTCTCTCTCTCTCTCTCTCTCTCACACACACACACACACACACACACACGATACAGATTTTAACTTGACCGTCATTGAAAGAAAGGCTAAGTAAAAGATCCAGCAAGGTGAAAAGTGAGGCTGGTTATGTAGGCTTTTTTTAAAAAAATAAAAAAAGGATTTATTTATTTATTATGTATACAGTGTTCCTCCTACATGTCTGCCTGTGGGCTAGAAGAGGGCACCAGATCACATTACAGATGGTTGTGAGCCATCATGTGGTTGCTGAGAATTGAACTCAGGGCCTTCGGAAGAGCAACCTTAACCTCTTAATCTCTAAATCATCTCTCCAGCCTATTTACGTAGGCTTGAACAATAACCTTTCCTTTTCTTTTTAAAATTTCTCCTATTTATATTTGTTTTTCCTCCAGCAGAGGGAGATGTCTATCCAAATGGAAATTTCTCTCTCAATATCTCTCTCTCTCTCTCTCTCTCTCTCTCTCTCTCTCTCTCTCTCTCTCTCTCTCTCTCTCTGTGTGTGTGTGTGTGTGTGTGTGTGTGTGTGTGTGTGTAGCCTTGGCTGCTCTGGCACTGGCTCAGCTGTAGACCAGGCTGGTCTTGCACTCACAGAGACCTACCTGTCTCTGTCTCCTGAGTACTGGGATTAAAGTCATATGCCACCACCGCCCGGTCAGAGATTTCTTTAAAAGAGTTTTAAAATGCCACTTGACAATCTGATCCTTTAGACCCCACTATGAGAAACTCCTTTTCTCAATCAGACTTGAACCCTGAATGATCAGGGCAAAGGGCAGTCATAATGCCCATTTAATCTAAGAACATAAGAACTCATTCAGCTCTTTTAGAAACAGCTTGCTCCAATTGAGGTTAGCAAAAACCCTAGGCTTTCTCAATTCAATTCCCCTTCTTCATAAAGGCACCTCTACTTCCTGAAAACTGCAGCCTTCTGTGCCACTGCTGGAGTCCATGCTTGGAACGGATTTGGGCTGTTTAGGGAGGGAATTCCTGAAGCTTTTTTCCTGCATGTTTCCAGATCAAATAGGTCAAGATGTTCCAGGAATCAATCGTTCTGGCTTACAGCAATCCATGCCCTTCACTCCCCACCCTTAAAACCAAAGTACCTAGGAAATGGATTGATTTACAATGTGCCAGAACTAGAGGGGAAAAGGTTCTCAATTTCTCTCTGCCTCGCTGCAGAAAAGATGACAGAAAAGCCAGGAAGTATGCATGTGTAGATTCAGCCTTTCCTGGGGGTGCTGGTTCCTGTGGGTTACCTACCTTCACCGTCCTGAAAGTCTATCCCTAAGGCCTCATAGGACCCTCCCTCTGGACAGTCACACTCTTATGTGTCTTCCCAGCACCCACGTGGTGATTCACAACCATTCAAAATTCTAGTTCCAGGGCATCCGGTGTCCTCTCCGGAACAAAGCAGGTGCCAGCACACACGTGGCACACACACACAAATGCAGGCAAGACACTTATACACATACAATTTAAAAAAAAAATCTAAAAAAAAGTGCAAGGCATGGTGACACACCCCTTTAATCCCAGCACCAGGGAGGCAGAAGCAGGTGGATCTTGGTGAGTTCGAGGCCAGCCTGGTCTACAGAGCGAGTTCCAGGCCAGCCAGAGCTGTCGGTATACAGCTGCACAGGCTAGAAGAGGGTATCAGACCATTTAGAATTAGAGTTACAGGTGGTTATGAGCCACCACTTGGGTCCTGGGACTCAAACTTGGGTCCTCTGGAAGAACAATTAGTAATCTTAACCACTGAGCCATCTCTCCATGCCCTGGACTTTTCGCTTTTAAAGGAAACAAGGTGGCCATGATCTGGAAGAAGAGAAACCAATTTAGATTCGCAAGAGGGCAGGAGAAAAAGGTCATTTCCAAAGCGAAATTCTGACAAGTGCTGTGGATCAGTAAGAGGCTATTTAAATGCATGGGACCTGTCCACAGTCACCATGGCAACCGGGCTGGAGTGAAAGTCCCTGATTAAAGAAAAAGCTTTTACCATCTTAGTTTTCTCCTGAGTTTTACTATACAGGAAATGACTCATCTAAATTCCCTCCTGTCTAAATCATTGCTCTAGGCTCTAGTTCTCCCTTTGTTAACAAAAACAAAATGACTTTAGTATTTGAGACTATGAAAGTCTGTACGTAATTGAGTGCATCCGTGGGGCTGGAGATGACTCAGTGGTTAAGAGCACTTCAGGGGATGAATTCAATTCCCAGCACCCACATGATGGCTCACAACTGTCTCTAACTCCACTTGCAGGGGGTGTGCTCTTCTGGTCTCTGTAGGGATACATGTGAAGCACAGCCAACATACATGCATACATACATGCATACATGCATACATACATACATACATATTGTTTAGAGAGAGAGAGGGAGAGAGAGAGAGATCTTAGAGCTTGCCGGTGTGCTTGTTAGGTTGCTGTGCTGAAGAAGAAAGATTTTTCTTTTTGATACAGGGTCTCTCTGTGTAGCCCTGGCTGTCCTGGAACTCACTCTATGGACCAGGCTGGTCTGAATGCACAGAGATCCTCCTGCCTCTGCCTCCTGAGTGTTGGGATTAAAGGCGTGCACCACTACCGCCCGGCTTTCTTTTTTTTAAAAGACACAAATCAATGCCTATGGCTCATCCACTTCTGGCTTCTGGCTAAGCCTCTGCCAGCCAGGGCAGAACTGCTGACAGAGCCAAGGACCTTTCTGGCCTCAGCGGAACTGCTTGTCAAAGAAGCAGATCTGCTTGCTTTGGCAGTCTCTGCCCAGTGGAAAAATAACAGCAGCTGGAAGGGAAAGAGAAAGCACATGTAACCAAACACCAAGAACCCCTAAACAACCCTAGGGATGTCTACAAAGCTGTTCAAGTCCCCAGACAGTGGAACTAGCTCATCTCACGAGGACGTATGGCAGAAGAACTTGTCCCCTGAGTGGAGCAGAGACATTCTAAGGCTATAGCCCACCTGGATCCGGGCATCTAGAAACCAAACAAATGCATATTCTCCAAACCTGGGACCTAGATTGGAGCCCTTTGGCTCAAAACCAAACCAAAGAAATAGCCAAAAACAATCCAACCAAATAACAAAGCATTAAGACCCCTTTCTTAGCCAGCCAGTGGTGGTGCATGCCTTTGATCCCAGCACTTGGGAGCAGAAGCAGGTGGATCTCTGAGTTCGAGACCAGCCTGGTCTACAGAGTGAGTTCCAGGACAACCAGGGCTACACAAAGAAACCCTGTCTCAAAAAACAAACAAACAAAAAAAAAACCCCACCCTTTTCTTCCACCAACATAAAGCAATGCTGGGCAGCCCAGACTTCAGGGTGAAAGAAAGGAAAATGGCTCTGGTTGTGTGCAAAATGTTTCCAGACAGTTGCTGGGCTGTCCCTGGAGTCCAGATGATCACCTCTCATTAGCCAGGAGCAGTTGGGTACCCTCTGCCTGCCTCTGCCATCCCTGGTTCCCTAGTGAGAACATGGAAGATCGTATAGCTCAGGACAGGAGTTCTTGCTTGCTGTGCTAGCCAAACCATGAAGCCCGCACTGCTCTCGGCTCTACAGGAGACAGAAGTTGGTAGCAGTGAGCCTACTCAAAGCCTGTCCTGAAGAAGAGAGGAGTGGACACTGTCTCAGATCTCCCCCTCAGAAAGTGTCAGGGGTTGAAGAGCTTTTATAGGAGACAAATGGAAGTCTAGAGACAAGGGGCTCCTAGCAGGAAGTCCGTCCTCTGTCTTGGGCCTCCCTCACCCAGAGGCCTGTTGTTCCTTTTTATTGGCAGGACATCAGAGTGGTCTTTGTTCTCCTGCAGCTAGGTGACTAGTACCTGAGTAAGGGCCTCTTTTCTGTATAAAGGACTAGGAGGGAGGACAGCAAAAGGTAGTTTGAAATGACCCCTTGTTAAGCCAAGGGGTCTAGATCCTTGTGGGTGCCTTGAAGCAGATAGTACTGTGTTCTCTCCTATGCATAAGCACCTGTGGTGATATCTTATTGTATTGTACTCGTTATTTTTTTTAAAGGTAGGGTCTTACATAGATCAGGCTGTTCTCGAACTTGATATGTAGCTGAGGATGACCTTGAATACCTAACCCTCTTGCTTCCATCTTCTGAAGGCTAGATTAGAGACATACACCACCACACCTGGTTTAATTGGTGTTAGAGGTTGATCCCATAGTCCCTTGCATGTTGTGCAAGCGCTCTATCAGCTGGGCCACCTTCCTAGCCCCTCACCCTTCTACCTTGTGATGATGAAATGCCACAGTGTCTACATGGTGAATTGAAGTGAATGACCTAGGCATCCTGATGTAGCCTTGGGCTACTATACAAGGCTTACTTGAACACAAGCACTGAGGTACCGGGCCAAGCACTGAGGTACCGGGCAGTAGGTCTCATAACAAAAATAGCTACTAAGCAGCTAATGGGTGGGTAAAACATATAACATGGATATGTTGGACAAAAGGTCCATTCATATCCTAGGCAGAATGGAGCAGGAAAAGAGGCCCAAAAGATTGTTCTTCCCATCTTTTTCTTTGTTTAAGCATCCTTAGTCCTTTATTTGTTCTTTAAGTTTTACAATAAGCATGGAAAGTAATGGAATTTCATTGTGGCATTTTCATAAATATTCTATACTTACTATTCCCCTGCCCTATCTTGTCTCCCATCCATACCTCCTCCTGCTGGTTCCCTTCCTCCTCCCCAATAGCTCTCTTCTACTCTTGTGTCACATGTATTCTATTGGTGTGGGACAGTGGTCTGTATTCTGTCAGTTATATTTTAAATAAACGCTGATTGGCCAGTAGCCAGGCAGGAAGTATAGGCAGGACAACCAGACAGGAAGTAGAAGCAGGTCAAAGAGAACAGGAGAATTCTGGGAAGAAGGAAGCCCATTCCTCAGCAGTTGTGAGCCTGCCAGAGAAGAAGCAAGATGTGACTGCCTTGCTGAAAAAGGCACCGAGTCATGTGGCTAGCATAGACAAGAATAATGGTCTAATATAAGTTATAAGAGTTAATAAGAAGCCTGAGCTAATGGGCCAATCCGTTTATAGCTAATGTAGACCTCTGTGTGATTTCTTTGGGACTTAACAACTGTGGGAACCGAGCAGCACAGAAAACCTCAGACAACAATCTATTATCTTTTTCCCTTAAGACCTTGTCTTCCCTCCCTTTCTAGTTTTATGACTTAAATATGTACACACACACATACACACATGCGTGCGTGCACACACACTTAAATCTAGATTCCATGTATAGGTGAAAACACATGTTATTTGTCTTTCTGAGTTTGGTTTATTTGGCCTTGCATAACAATCCCCAGTTCCATTCATTTTCCTAGAGATGTCATGACTTCATTTTCTTTATACCTGAATAAAATTTCATTGTGCATATGGGCCATATTTTCCTTATTCACCTGTTGTTGAGCATCAAGGTTCCTTCCAATTCTCAGCTAAATGGATGCCCTAACACTTCTTTTTAAATAGTCACAGTCAATTAGAATGATCCAACCCAGCAGCCACTGTTGGTTCCCTGTCCACATCCATTCTCCCAGAATCACCTTCTTTGAAAAGGTGCCACCTACTTCTCCCTCCCATCCCACCCCAACTCCCAGACGACTAGGATGCTTCCATGACTCCTGTCTGTTAATCTGACTATGGGTGTGCGGTCCAAAGGCAGCTGATGAAATCTGAGGGCGCTGTATGCCATGGGGAATTTTGGAGGCAGTTTGCTCCCTTGTAGGATGGGAAAGAAGACAGGAAACATTTCTGTTGTTTTCTGCCCATCTTCTCAATGCCATTTTGTGAGGATAACTGTAGCTACTGAGCATTTTGTGATCACAAGACACTAATGTGAAGCCCAAAGCAACAGCCCTGGATAGTGTTGACTTAGTGAAGTCTGGAACCCCCACCTCCTGATACATGTGGTACCAAAAGCCAGCATGTCCAATTAGTGTGTGTGCCAGAGTGAACATGTGGACGTCAGAGGACAACTTTGCAAGAGTGGTTTTTCTTATTCCACTGTGAGAGTTCCAGGGTTCAAACTTAGGCTATCAGGCTTCAGTGGCAAGCAGCCTTACCCCCTGAGTCATCTTGCCAACCTCCATATAAATGCCATGTGTTTAAAGCTAATTCTAATGACATATCATCTGCTTGTAGCTGAAAGCGGACATTTTGCTTAACCAGGACAGCACACATTTTTAACCTCCTGCCTAATGCCCACCTTGCCCCTCACAGTGTTGGGGGAGGCAGAGCCTTCCCTGCTTCTCCCCGGGCCTGAGAAGGGCAGTAGTAACCTCCAGTGAGATGCCATCTCTTTCCTAAGCCTCATTCCTTCTGTGGCTTGCTCAGGTAACACTGCCACCTTCCCAGATCTCTTCATTTGGGAGAGGCTTGTGACAGGGTTATGATCAACGAGAAGGAAGAAAACTTGCTATTTGCATCATCCAGGAAAACTTGCCACTGGGGTCCCGCCTAGCTGCCTCGCCCGGCCCTTTCCATCGTTTCGGAACCTGCAGGCAATACTCAAAAGGAAAGCGACCACATGAAAGCTGCAAGACCAAAGCTGAGCATGACCTCACAACAGCTGGGAGGAACCCGAGTGCCCAGGACACCAAAGAGATGCTGTGTTGCTCCTGGACTGCCTTCTTGTGAACCTGTAAGGAAAACAAACCTCTAGGGGCTGGAGAAATGTCTTAGTGGATAAGAGCAGTTTCTGTGCAAACATTAAAACCTAAGTTCAAATCCCAGCTTCCACACATGCCTGATATCCACCCCAGGGCTATGGTGGGAGGTAGAGAGTGCTAGAGCAGGACACCCGATGTCCTCCTCTGGTCTCCATGAGTGCATATTGTCATGGCTACCCACATACATATGTACGTACACAACATACACAAAACACACATGCATGTAATCCAAACCAAACCAAAACAAAACAAAAACCCCTAGTCAGGCATGGTGACACATGCCTGAAATCCCAGAACTTAGGAAGTAGAGGCAGGAAGATGGCAAGTTCAAGGCCAGCCTGGGCTGCATAACAAGTTCTAGGCCAGTCTAAAACAAACTCCCGTTTGAATAAAACCAATTGTATACGCTATGCAACTAAATAACGGAAATGGTTGGACATTGAGCTTAACCTTTTCAAAAACTGAAATTCGGACTTGGTAAAATGGCTCAGTGGGTAAATCCCTACCGTGCAAACATGAGGCCCTAAATTCAATTCCCAGAACCCATGGCAGGCCTGGTGCATGTCTGTAATCACAGTGCCCTGTGAGTCGGGAGACGGGGACAGGAAAATCCTGAAAGCGCAGGCAGGACCTGCTAGCGGGACATAGGACACAGAGCAATAAACAACAAGTTCTGCTTCTACCAGGGCGGAAGGCAAAGACTGAGACTAACACACACACACACACACACACACACACACACACACAGAGTCGTCTTTCATGCGCAGAATGATTGTGACACTCCTTTATATGATTGAGAAATACAGTCTGTAGATATTTCCTAGCCACTTCCTCTTAGCCTCGCCTCGGCTCTCTTCCCTTGGAGCAGACCACTGTCCTGACCTGTCATGAAATGGTTTTCAAGTTTGCTGTCATTCCTTTTATTTATCCATTTCTTTATTTTGAGACAGGATTTTCCTGCATAGCCCAGGCTGTCAGCGTGTAGACCTAACTGGCCTTGAATTCTGAGTGTTCCACCTGCCTCTGCCTCCCACGTGCTGGAATTAAAGGAATGTGTCACCATACCCAGCCTTGTTATTCCTTTTAAAAATGAAAATTAACTATTCTGGGGTTTTGTTTGTTTGTTTTCAGATAGGATCTTGCTGAGTAGCTCAGACTGTCCACAAACTCAAGATCTTGTTGATTCAATCTTGCAAGTGTTGGGATTACAGATATACACCACCACACCTGGCTCTCTCTCTCTAAACACACACACACACCTATATGTTTTTTCTAGACAGGGTTTCTCTGTGTAACAGCCCTGGCTGTCCTGGAGACCAGGCTGGCCTCGAATTCACAGAGATCTGCCTGTCTCTGCCTCCCGAGTGCTAGGATTAAAGGCGTGCGCCTGGTTTATTATTTATTTATTTGTTTGTTTGAAATATCTTTAAATGTTTGCTTTTATTTGTGTGTATGTGTAGTGTGTTATGCGGGCGCGCATGAGACCGGGCGCGAACGTTGAGCCTGTGTGCTCACATGTCCGCTTGCTCCAGGAGGCCAGAAGATGGCACCAAATCCCTTTGAGCTGACTACAAGGCGTTTGTGAGCTGGGCATAGAGATACCGAGAACCAACCGAGAACCAAGTTCTGGTCCTCTTTGAGAGCGGTACACTCTCACCTGCGGAACCATCTCTCCATTCCCTGTTTTATTTTTATTTTGGAGACATGGTCTCACTATGTGGTGCTGGCTAGCCTTGAACTCACTGTGTAGCAGGCTGTCCTCAAACTTGCAGGGAACCCACTGCCTCTGGCTTCTCAGTGCTGGAATCACTAGCACGGAATTACCTCCATGACTGTATGCTTTTAATTCAAAGAAAATAATAATACTAAGCCACTCCACCAAATCTCATTATGCTGATGTAAACTGATTTTCCTTTTCCTTTTCCTTCTTCTTCTTTTTTTTTTTTTTTTTGGCAAAAGTCTAGAGGGTCAAATAGATTGGGAGAGCAGAACTTTGGAAAAGGCTGCAAAGCACATGGTTAAATAGACCACAGAGGCTGAATCCTATTTTTGAAAGTGATCAAAGAACCAAGAAGCAAGGCTGGTATCTGTTAAGACCCAGAAAGACTTAGGATTTGGGGCAACCCTAACTTATGAAACTGGGATGTAGGTGAAACTAGAAAATAAGAATCAATATTGCAAACAGTTAGGTCAATCTGAATCTAGTTTGGAGACAAAAGTCAGTGAATTATTGAACAGGAAGTCGCCCTGATAGAACCCATACCTCAACTGCATGTACCAGCAAGCGCTCTACCACTGAGCGACACTCCCGGGCTGAACTAATGTTGAATTAATGAGTGACTAGTTATGAAGCTGTTAGGTAGATAGCTAAAAGCATACAAAGAGATCTCTGATGGGGCTAGAGAGATGGCTCAGTGGTTAAGAGCACTGACTGCTCTTCCAGAGGGACCTGGGTTCAATTCCCAGCACCCATATGGCAGCTCACACCTGTCTGTAATTCCAGTTCCAGGGAATCTGACACCTTTACACCAATGCGCATAAAATAAACTTTAAAAAAAAAAGAGGTATACTCTTGAGAGAGAGAGAGAGATCTGAGAAGGTAACATGGAGGCAGTAACCACAGGAGGCTGAGATCATCCTCAAGGCTGGGGAACAAAGGAAAGAGGGGGAAATTATTAACAACTAGGTCAGAAGAGGATCCCAAAGGACTGGACCACAAGCTTTCCCCCCAGCAGGGTGGCTGCTACACGCACAGGTACAGGTGTCCCTGGGGCAGGGATGTGTGTGCTAAGGCACGCTCAAGAACTGCAAAACTGCCTTGCAGTGTCGCTGCAGGGAGGCGCAGCTGCTGGAGCGTTTAGCTTGGCTGGGCTGCGGCAGGCTGGAGTGGAAAGCAGGTCCCTCTAGCCTTTGCCAGCCCGCCTGCTTCCCTCTACTGCCCCCTATAGGTGAAGTGGAGAAAGGACCAGCCAGCAAAATCAATGCGGTTGGCAGACTCCGCCCAGTCAGTACAAAGCCAAACAGAAAAGACAATACAGTAATCATTGACGGTGTGGGTGTCAGGAGTCACGGACATCCAGATTTCCAACCTCAGCGACGCAGCGGCTTCCCCGACTCTTGCCGCATGCTGAGCGGTGTTCTTGCAGGGGGAAGGGGATTGTCTCTCGACTGGAGAATATTAAGCTTTGTTGAGTCAGGAATTCTTTTTCGTTGTTACTGTTTTGGTTTTTTGAGACAGGGTTTCTCTGTGTAGCCCTGGCTGTCCTGGAACTTGCTCTGTAGATCAGGCTGGCCTCGAACTCAGAGATCTGCCTGCCTCTGTCTCCCCAGTGCTGGAATTAAAGGGGTGTACCACCAGGAAAGCAAGAGATTCTATGTCAAGAATAAGGAGTAACTGAGGGTAAAGTGACCCCCCAGCCTTCTCCCAATGACGTTCACTGGGAGGTACCACCAGTTTACCACCAGTTTTCCAGCCGGTGTCCCAGAAAGCTGTGTCTCTGAGGAGCACAGCCCTAGACAGAAATCTAACTGTCCTAACACCAGTATGGTGGTCTAAAAGGTTTCAGTTATCACCCCACTCAATAGCCCCTATCTGACTCTCTTCCAATCACATTCTTAGGTTATAATTTTTTTTTTTTTTTTGGTTTTTCGAGACAGGGTTTCTCTGTAGCTTTGGAGCCTGTCCTGGAACTAGCTCTTGTAGACCAGGCTGGCCTCGAACTCCCAGAGATCCACCTGCCTCTGCCTCCCAAGTGCTGGGATTAAAGGTGTGCGCCACCACCGCCCGGCCTTAGGTTATAATCTTACAGCCCAAGACTACTAGATACCTCAGGAAGACCACTAAATTAAGACAGAGCACAAAACATTGAGGATAAAAAAATTTGGTAGAAACAAACTACATTGAGAGATGTAGCAACTTCAACAGTTGATATTTTCTGAGAAATAAGAGATGACCTTGCAACCACATAAAACATCGAAAGAATAGGGAAAGTCCCCTGGTGGGGGAGGGGAGCGAGGGTGGACTGCTTTGAAGAAATGAAAAACTCAATGGTAAGATTGAAAGCAAAGGTGAATAAATCTTTCAAATATGGGGAAGAGCCTGGCCGCGGTGGCACATGCCTTTAATTTCAGCACTCAGAAGGCAGAGGCAGGCGGATCTCTGTGAGTTCAAGGCTAGCCTGATCTACAAAGTGAGCTCCAGGACAGCCAGGGCTACACAGAGAAACCCTGTCTCGAAACCCCACCCTGCCCACCAAACAAACAAAACCCATGCTGGACCGATGGCTCAGTGGTTAAGAGTGCTTCCCAGCACCCACATCCGGTGGATTACAGCTAGCTGTAATGCCGGGTCTCTCTTCTGGACTCTGTCAGCACTACACACATGTGCATGCCCCCTCTGCCACCACTATACACATCTCTAAAGACAAAATAAATTTTTAAAAAATGCCAAGAAAAATGAATTGCAGCCTAGATTTCTGGGCCTGTAAAACAACCCATTAACGAGACTAATTAACAACATTTTTAGATAAACAGTCTCAAAAAATTTTTCCTTCCATGTGCCTAGTTCTCAAGAGTCAGCAGAGCTGCTCCAGCAAGAAAAATCCTTGAGAACAAAAGACGGGAGTTGTAACTGAAGAGAGGGTGATGGGCGCTCCTAGCCTCCCAGCGACAGTGAAGGAGACTCCAAGACCACTAGGGTGCAAACACTGCAGACAGCTCCAGCGAAGCACTGGGTCCTGTGGAAAGCTGGGTGCAAGTGAATAGCTCAAGGGCACATTAGAGCTGGGATGGAACTCAGGGGTAAATATAAGCTTAATAAGCATGAAGCCCTGGGTCCCATACTCAGCAGGAAAGAAAGGAATTAAGGCAGCGTGGAAGGAAGGAAAAGGAGGAAAGAGAAAGGGAGGGAAAGAGAGAATTGGACGGCAATAAAAGATTGGGAGGTGGATTAATTACTAGAATATACGAAAGCACACAAATGAAGAAAATGGGCAAATATTGATCTCAGAAAAAAGACTGAGTGAGTAAACAGATAATTGGGAGGGAGGGTACTGCTAAACGAAGCACGTTCACAGAATCACGGTGATGTGAAGGTTGGATGCTGGTCTAATCAGAACGATGATGCACACTGTTGGAGGCTTGGAGACTTGTATGGCTGTCTCTATGGAAACACCATTTTCCTTTTCTACATTTAGACACCACTGCACAGGTCAGGATGCCACTGCCCACGTGTGAGCACAGTACCAAAAGACTCTGTTAAAAGAGAAGCAATGGTTGCCTTCAGGAGAGGGAAAAAGGAGGCTGGGACTGAAGACTGAGTAATTTCCGCCACAAACAAAGAGAGAACAGCCAAAAACCTGAGTGTGAAACACAAGACACCAAAATCGAACAAAGAAAGAACCAATTATTAACTCCAAGGAAAACGAAAGCTATTTAAGAAAGGAAAGAATGCTGAATGCGTCCAGCAGTGAATTCTAGTTACATAAGCACTGGCGCTGTTCTCTTGGCCTTCTGACTTCGTGGAGCCGCCAGCAGACTCCTGTGGCCTCTGCCTTCTAGCCCCCCTCCCCTTAGCAGACTCCTGTGGCCTCTGCCTTCTAGCCCCCCTCCCCTTAGCAGGATAACTAAGGTATGGAGGGGAGAGGAGGAGAGCTGGGGGAAACTCAATTTTCAGTTCTGTTCAGAGCATGGGCATCTAAGTATGGCCCCATGCCTTGGCCAGCACCTACAGTTACTGTCAGGCAACCGTCTCTACAGTTCTCTGTCCCCAGGTCTCTGGGGGTTTCCCTAGGCCTTGCCCACATTTAATGAATAGTCCTTATTTGATTCTTCTCAAATTACCAATTTGGAATGTGCCATCTGTTTTGGGGCCAGGACCATGATACACACAACTGTGACAAAATGACCATGCCGAGAGAACTGCACAGCCAAAGTGAACTAGGTGGCATCCGAAGAGGGCACAGAAGGAAGCGAAGTCGGCTTCTGTCGGAAATAGATTGATTTGAAAGGGAAAAAAATGTAAGAAATCTGACTACAGAAATACAGAAGCAAATTACAGCAGAGCTAGCAAAAGGAGTTGTGGCCGTGCGGCTGTCTCTTGGCTATGTGACATCCAAGGACTGCCTCCAAACCCTGCTTCTAGAACTGCCTTCAAGACTCAGCAGGAGCTTTTCAAATCTGTACAGCTAATGCATGTGTGGTGGCGCACGCCTTTAATCCCAGCACTCGTGAAGCCAGAGACAGGCGGATCTCTGTGAGTTTGAGGCCAGCCTGGTTTACATAGAGAATTCCGTGCTAGCCACAGCTACATAGTGAGACTCTGTCTAAAGGGGAAAAAAATCTATTAAATGACTATCAGTCATTTCTTTTTCTCTTTCTTCTTCCTCCTCCTCCTTTTATCGACAGGGTCTTTTATAAACCAGACTGATCTTGAACCTAAAATTCCTGTTTCTCCTGAATGCTGGGATTACAAGCACGTTCCACTATGCTGGGGGTGGAACCCAGGGCTATGTGAATTTTCAACAAATGCTCTAACTATTGAGCCCCAGCCCCAGATCCAGCCAATTCTTTCTGTTCATCAGGAGAGGAAAAGAGAAAAACAAGAATCACAGAATAAATGGGGTTTTGTTGTGTTGTTCGGTTTTACATCTCTGTGTGTGTGTGTGTGTGTGTGTGTGTGTGTGTGTGACAAAGAGAGAGAGTGTATTGTAAGACACACACACACACAGAGATGTTCCTTATTGCATGTTAGGCTCAAAGGACCTTGACATCGACTATTCTTAAAAAAAATGAGGTTAAAGGGCTCTCTTCGGCTCTGCAGATGCAGTTCCATTTGAAATGACTGCCCAGAGTAATGATTCTCTGCACCAATGGGAGGCCCTACCAGGTAAACAGCTCTACTCAGCCCCCACTCTGTTTGCCCTGCAGTGTGAGGCTCCTGGCTCCTCAGCTCCTCCCGCGATGAAGGCAGAGCCTCTCCAGGGGAAGGATATATTGCTTTGTCATGGAAGCCGCTACCCACAAAGAAACCGAGTTCTTCAGGGTGGGGCTGGGGTACATCATGAGGAGGCTAGCAAGTAGTGGGTGGAAATCTCATCCAGTGACAGGAATCCAGAGCTGCCTGCGATGGGCTGAAATTTAAGCCACCAGCCAGGTAATCCTGGGCTGCAGCTACCAGACTGCCTGGAATCTGAAAATGAAAACACAAGCATTTCATAGAAAACACATCAATCTCTTCATGCTAGAGAGATGGAAAACGAAGCCCAGACTAAGGAAATTAACCGAAAAATGTCCTTTGTGCTCCAACTGGGAAAGGAGTTGGAATGAAGGTTCCACAGCACCGGATTTAGCACACGTAGCCGACTCTCCATAATTATGCAATTCAAACTATATTATGCAATTTCCATGATTATATGAATATATGCATTGAGAGGAAAATGAGGAATTAGACCAAAACTTTCCACCAACTCCCGTTAAGTAAATCACAGGTTGCTACCAATAATTGCCATGCAACAGAATGTACATTCTTTTGAGTTTGTCCCCCATTCTAAAATCAAAGAACAAGGTCAAAGCCTTGATCATAAACAACGATACATGCTTCCCAGGGTCTAGTTTAACACTTAACAGCTAGTTCTGAATAGATTATCAAGAAAAAGGTGGCGCAGCCAGGCGGGGGTGTAACCTGCATTTAATTTCAGCACTCTGGAGGCAGAGACAGGAGGATCTCTTTAATTCGAGGCCAGCCTGGTCTACAGAGTGAGTTTCAGAACAGGCTCCAAAGCTACAGAGAAACCGTGTCTCGGCGAGGAAAAAAGGGGGGGGTGGGGGTGGCGCTTCCACAGCAATTTTGTTTTTAATTTGCTCACGGTTCTGGGAAAGGGACCCAGCACAGGAGGGGTGGCCATAAACAGTTTCCACGCTCGACCCCTTTCCACCCGATAAATTCCTTTGTCCCCTCAGCTACACAGGCATGTAAAATAAGTATACAATGGAAATTTTTACTGATAATGAACAATAAGGAAATAAGGGAACTTTTTTTTTTTCTGAGACAGGGTTTCTCTAGCTTTGTAGACCAGGCTGGCCGTGAACTCACAGAGATCCACCTGCCTCTGCCTCCCGAGTGCTGGGATTAAAGGCGTGCGCCACCACCACCTGGCAATAAGGAAACATTTTTAAGTGATTCTTTGGTATACTTGTGACTTTACCATTTATTTAAAAAGAAAGCAAATTTGCACACAAATGAAATACATGTGCTTATTTATTTACATTTTTACATAAATAATTAAATATTGGCTAAATATTTTATGTTGTAGAACACAGACCATCTGTAACATACACACACACACACAGAATCTTTCTGTCTTCATTTCTTTTTTGAGAGAGGCTTTCCTGTAGTTCAGGTGGGTTTTAAAATCACTGTGTACTCAAGGCTGGCCTTGAATTCCTGACTCCCCCCACCGTGTGCTGAGCCCACAAGCAGCTTCAGGGACAAGCAGACTTGACAGGCGCCCCTGCTGAGAACACCGTGTCCAGGAAATACACAGCACTTGAGATGGCATTGGAGACAGTGACTCACTCTGCTAAATGCATTTTTCTTTTCTTTTGTTCTTTCAAGGCAGGGTCTCTCTGTGCAACCTTGGCTGTCCTGAAACTTGCTTTGTAGACCAGGCTGACCTGTAACTCATAGAGATCTGCCTTCCTCTGTCTCCTGAGTGCACCACCCACCACCGCTGCCCAGAAAGCTAAACTCATTCCGTTTCTAAATTATAGTTCTTCCTTTTATGTGTGTGTTGTATAGTATGCATGCCTGTAACCCAGCACTGAAATGGCAGAGACAAATAGATTTCTGGAACTCTCTCACTGGCCAGCCAGCCGAATGAAAACACTGAGCTCCTAGTTCAGTGAGCGAGCCTGCCTCAAAAAGATAAGGGAGAAGGCAGAGGGGATGGACCAGGGGCTAAAGGCGCTTGCTGTACAAGTCTAAAAACCTGAGTTCAATCCCCAGAATGCAAACTGTTGTCTCTCTCTGTAAATACACACACCGAAAACAAAAAAGCAGTCATGTCCTGATTGGATATCTTCTGCCATTGGCTTCTGTTTGTATTCCACTCGCGGCATTTAATCCAGGTGCAGGCATATTTCATATTTCAGGAAACCTCACCCCAGTCTATAGATGGCACAGCAGCTCAGATCATTCAAAGTCAAGGAATAGGTCAGAAAGAAGGGGGATTCAAAAGTATAAGCAGGAACTTAACAATAAAACTTCTATGCGTGGGATGGGAAGACTAACCCAAAACTCTGATGCCAGAGCCAGACTTGTAGAAAACCCACCTCCTCTAGGGCATCCCATGACGTCCTAACAGTCAGACCTCCATGTTTCTATGGCTTCATCTTTTCTATAAACTGTAACACTGTACAGGCAAGGTGGAGAGAACCTGCAAGTTTATTCTCCTGATGCTGACTCAACTGCAAAGAAACCCATCTTAAAAGAAAAAAAAAATGATTGTCAGGCTACACAAGGCCCATGAGTCAGTCCTTTCTCAGAAACACCAGCCGTTCTGATTGAGCATAAAGGAGCAGAGAAGAGTCTCAGTGATGCTTGCAGCCTCAACCAAGGCCATCAGACGCTTTCTGATGACACCTTGCTGTGGAGAGATGATGGGTATGCCAACTAGCTTAACTGTGATGATCATATCAGCATGTGCACATATATCAGAATATATATAGTTTCTTCTCGTCAGTGATACCTTAATGAAACTGGGAGGGAAAGAAAAGCAGAATAAAAGAAACCAACATAGAGCTGAAAATGAAGCTCAGTTATTACCGTGATTGCCTAGCGCACGCAATCCCCAGCACTGCATAAGTACAGGCACTTACAGAAAGAGGGAGAGAGAGAGGGAGGGGGACGGAAGAGAGAGAGAGAGAGAGAGAGAGAGAGAGAGAGAGAGAGAACAAGCGAGAGAGCACTTGTCTGCCTGCCTGCCTGCCTTTGGTTCTTTTGTTTTGTTTTGAGACAAGATTTCTCTGTGTAGCTCTGGCTGTCCTGGAACTCGTTCTGTAGACCAGACTGGCCGCAAAGTCAGAGATCCGACTGTCTCTGCCTCCTGAGAGCTGGGACCAGCCACCGCCACCGAGTGGCTCATTTTTCAGCTTTTAATCATGGATACTACAAACCTTCCTCGCTTGTCGTCCCAGCACTTGGGAGGTGGAGGTCACAATATCAGAAGTTCAAGGTCATCCCCAGATCAGACCAGCCTAGGCTGTCTCAAAACACAAACAAACCAGGTGATGGTGGTGGAGCGTGCCTTTAACCCTACCACTTGGGAGGCAGAGGTAGGCAGATCTTGGTGAAGTCGAGGCCAGCCTGGTCTACAGAGCGAGTTCCAAGACAATCAGGGCTGTTACACAGAGAAACCCTGACTTGAAAACCAAACAACAACAAAAACCACAAACACAAAAAACAAATATAACAGATACCTTAAGAATTTGGGGGCTGTGCAAACATAAACACCTAAATTTGGAAAACATGGATGGTGCGTGCTTTAAAAAATACCCAGGAATGGAGACACATGCTCATCCTAGCTTTGGGAGGGGAAAACAGAACCTCACGTATTTGCCGGCCAGCCAGTCTAGCCAATCAGCGAACTCCTTATTCAGTGAGTGCTCTCATCTCAAAAAATAAGGTGTCAGCAAAAGAGGAAGACATCTGATATCAGCTTATTTTTCTGGCTCAACCAATACTAACCACAAACTAGCATCAAGGCAGGTTTGAATCTGCCTTGCCATCTGTCTTAGTTAGGGGTTTCTATTGCTATGAAAAGACTCCATGACCACAGCAACTCTGATAAAGAAAACATTTCATTTGGGTAGCTTGTTTACAGTCTCAGAGGTTCAGTCCACTATCATCAGAGTGGGGAGCATGGCAGCGTGCAGGCAGAGGTATCCGAGTCCTACATATTGCAGATGTCAGGAAGTCGACTGACACACTGGGCAGTATCCTGAGCATAGGAAACCTCAAAGTTCGCCCCCACAGTGGCACACTTCCTCCAACAAAGCTACACCTCCTTATAGTGCCACGCCCTATGGGTTATGGGGGGCAATTATATTCTAACCACCACAGCATCCCTACTATTTTGAACTGGGGAACGCTCCTTAGCTCTATGTGCCTCAGTTTTCTCCTCTAAAATGGATTCTTAGTTAGACCTCTATTGTGGAGAGAAATTATTTAAAAGGAAGTAAGATTTATGGTTTTGTTGTAGAAATTAGCCATCACAGTCTGTGCCCCAAGGTTTGACCACTCATCCTCAATAAGATTTTTTGTTGTGCTTTCTTAGTTTTTCAAGATAGGGTTTTTGTGTGTGTGTGTATGTTTGTGTGTGTGTGTGTGTAGCCTTGGCTGTCCTGGAACTAGCTCTTGTAGACCAGGCTGGCCTCAAACTCACAGAGATCCACCTGCCTCTGCTTCCTGAGTGCTGGGGTTAAAGACGTGTGCCACTGCTGCTCAGCTTTCAATAAGATATTTAAAAGAATCTAATTATCAGGCCCTCCTTTTCCCAGCATTGGGCATTTACACACACACACATACACACACACACACACACACACACACACACACAGTGCTTCTCTCTGCTTTCCTGAGATACATACTTGGCAGTTTGGAATAAACTTTTCTCTTTTTCACCCATGAAGCGGCTCTTTGGGTTTCTTTCCTGTGCCCATTTCATTCACAAATTAGTGGTGGAAAACAGAAAGGTGATTTATTCAATCTGGTCACATCGGGAAGAGGGACAGAGAGATCTACTAACTCTGCCAAGTACGTCTTTGAGGTCCTGAAAAGAGCCGGAAGATTAAATAGAGAGCCTACGATGTGCACACCTAAGCAAGGGTCTAGGTGTGGCCCCACCTACCATGTGGCCCCACCTACCATGAAGCCCTCCTTGTCTGGGCTTGGGTCTCATCTTGGTAGAACTGAAATCTCTTACCCAGAGTCAAGTTCTCCCTCTGGCTGGTGCCCTTTCCTTCTCCCACCACAAGATTCCTGGGGGATTTCTCCTTCCTTTGGGGGCTGTTGTTTCTGTGGTCCAGCAGTCAGATTGAGAGTATCTTTCATTTCTGCCAGGCCTGTTACAATCTCACAGATTTCAGTTGGTGGGTCATAAGAGGCATCTGGGGGTGAGCATCATGGTAGCAGGGGCACGGAGGAGCAAACCACTCACCTTGTGGTGCCCAGGAAGCAAAGAGATGGGAGGGGCCAGGACAAATATCGTTCTGAAGCACACCCCCAGGGACTCAGGTCCAACTGGGCCATTCCACCCACAGCTTCCTCCCCATCTGAAAATACTGCTCTCGGATGATGACTAGGCTTTTAACACATGAGTCTGTGAGGACATTTTTATACTAAAGCTGTAACAGGAGACAGTAACATTTCACTGAGTTCTTATAAGGGTAAAAGGAAGTCGCGTGTTCAAAGACGGCATGGCTCACGTAGATCAGTTTTTCATTATGGCAAGGAAATAGCGAAGTCTATTTATGCTGAAAACAGTTTAATTAAGTCAGTTCGGGAGGCTCAAGGGTATGGTGCTGTCAAGGACTAGCTCTCAAGGGTATGGTGCTGTCAAGGACTAGCTCTCAAGGGTACGGTGCTGTCAAGGGCTCAGCTCTGGTAGAGGCCTCTTGACTGTCTCACGTCATAGCAGATGGCCGTGACAGCAGCACTCACAGGAACACGTGCTGAGAAAGCAGAAAGACTGTGTGGGGCCAGGCTCTGCCTTTAGAGCAGTGGAGAACTAGCCTCAGTCACTCCCGGCCACCTAGGCTCCATCTCTGGGAGGCTCCTGCTTCTGCTTTGCCACATTGGGGACCAATCCTCACGTTTAGTCATTTCCTTTGTCTTGCTACCTGGTCAGTTTTCATAACTCAGTACTCAGTCTTTTATTTCAAATATCTACCTACAAAAAAACCCATTAGCTTAAGAAAGCCTACATTTGGACATTTCTGGTGTCGATTGGTGACATATTCTGACATGTTTCCAATTGCAGCAACACAATACAAAATACTGTGAAGGACTTTCCAGTGTTTTATAACGTGGCTTTAGTAAACTGCAGGGTACACGGGGAGAGGCCATCTGAAATGCATCTTTGTCTTTATTATGGTCCCTTAAAATATGATTTGGGCAGTATAATTTCATCGTGAGCTCCCTTTGCAAGCAGAAAAACATAGGAGCCCTTTGACATCAAGTAAGAGATATATCTAGATTAGAATACAAGGAGATTTGGAAAAGCAAATTTAGGCTTTCTTAAGCTAATGTTCTCTTGTAGGCAGGTATTTGAAGGGCTTTGTTTGCTTGTTTTTCTGTTCCTAATCAAAGGAGGAAAATGGCTTTGTTGCTAGGAGAAGGTGAACATCTGTGACTGATATTTATGATCCTGTAAGAATGCTGCCTATGTTAGGACATTTAATGGGAGCTCAAATACATATTCTTGGGGGGGGGGCAGGGAATGAGAGAGGACATGTCACAAAGAGATTTTGTTGAGCCATAGAGAAGGACAGAGTCCTGCCGCACGCAGGAAAGTGGATGGAATCGAAGATAATCACGCTCGCTGAAACAGTGAGTCTGAGGTGAGCTCTGACCTGACTAGGATCACATGACTGCAGACAGAGCTGGGCTCAGAGATACAAAAACTGCATGTTTTCACCTGTGAGGAACCTAGATTTAAAAAACAACAGCAGTATGAAAGAAATGGAATGCTTTCAAAGAGGAAGGGGATCCGTGGGAGGACACAGGGCCATAAGACAGGATTATTGGAGGGTAAATACGGCCAAAGCACATCATATACATACATGTATGGAATACCATAATGACATTCATTGTGTGTGAGAGAGAGAGTGTATTCCTGTGTGTGGGGGCATGCATGAAAACCAGAGGACATTCTTGGCTGTCATCCTTAGCAGCACAGTCCACCTCCTTTGAGACAGGTTTGTCATTAGCATGGGGCTCACCAACGCTAGGCTCGCTGGCCAGCCGGCCCCAGGGTTCTGCCTGTCTCAACCTCCTCAGTCCTGGGATTACAAGAATAAATCACTACATCTGGCTGTTTTTGTTTGTTTTTCAAGACAGGGTATCTCTGTGCAGCCTTTGCTGCCCTGGAACTCGCTGTGTAGACAGGCTGGCCATGAACTCATAGAGATCCACCTGCCTCTGTCTCCACCACTAGGCTTACACCTGGGTTTTTTTGAAACACAGATTCTGGGGATTTCACTCAGGTTTTCATGTATATAAGACAGTCACTTTACCAACTGAACTATCTCCCCACCTGCCTAGTGTTTCTTTCTTTCTTTCTTTCTTTCTTTCTTTCTTTCTTTCTTTCTTTCTTTCTTTCTTTTCTTCCTTTCTTTTTTTTTAACAAGGAATAAATATTAATAAAAGAAAGTAAATCTCACACGATCAGAACGCAGACAAACTCTTCGCCAGAATGTAACGTGAATGGTTTCTAGTCCTGTTCCCCAGGGTTCTCATTCCCATCTAAAGCTTCAGTGAGCATAGTCTTTTCTTCCCATGTTTCAGCATCTGGTCTTCTGAGCTCCCATCAGCATTGCCCAGGCTTCTCTGCCCACTTCTCCAGCCTCATCCAAATTCATATTTGGTTAGGGTTAGTCACAGGAACAATCCACTTTTCAGGGGTTAATTTTCTATATTGGTTGATTTTCTCATCGCTGTGACCAAGTATTTCACAGAAGTGACTTGAGGGAGGAAATCTTTCTTCGGGCTCACATTTTCAGGGGTTCAGTCCATGATTCCCCTTCTCTATGTTTTTGGGCCTACTTCTAGTCTGCCACACTTTGGGTCCAGTCATTGAGCAGAAGCGTGCAGTTAGGGCACACTGAGGTGGCACAAGCCTCTACTACAGGTTACCTCAGGGAGTTTCTCTAGGAAATGATGTCTGGGACTGGAAAGATGGCTCAGTGGTTAAGAGCACTGATTGCTCTTCCAGAGGACCCGGATTCAATTCCCAGCAACTACAATTGTCTGTAACTCCAGTTCCAGGGAATCTGACATCATCACACTAATGCACATAAAATAAAAATATATCAATTAAAAAAAGAAGCAAGGACCTGGGCATGGCGGCACATGCTTGCAATCCTACTATCAGGGAGGGTAGAGATGGGAAGATCAGGAGTTCAAGGCCAGCACTGGCTTCACTGGCTATGTTGCAAGTTTGAGGCCAGCCTTGAAGCATGAGACTGTGTCTCAAGAGAGAGAGAGGAGAAATAAATAATAAATTATTGCATATAGAAAAATTTTTTTTTTTTTTTTTTTTGGTTTTTTGAGACAGGGTTTCTCTGTGGTTTTGGAGTCTGTCCTGGAACTAGCTCTTGTAGACCAGGCTGGTCTCGAACTCACAGAGATCCACCTGTCTCTGCCTCCCGAGTGCTGGGATTAAAGGCGTGCACCACCACCGCCCGGCTGCATATAGAAAATTTAAAATAATGCTTAGCAAGAGGAAGAATTCAATATTAGTGACATTATTTTGATAATATTTTCATTCTCTTTAACATATCATGAGTCAGTCTTTCTTGTTATTCCAGAACTTTTCTTTCTTGTCTGCACTTTGAGTGCTCAAGATCCTACTCATTTCTTTGTTTTCAAGACAGGGTTTCTCTGTGTATCCCTGGCTGGCCTGGAATTTGCTATGTAGACCAGGCTGGCCTCGAACTCATAAAGATCTGCCTGCCTCTGCCTCCCGAGTGTTGGGATTAAAGGCGTGCGCCACCACACAACACCCCTCTCACATCTTACTCTATACCCTCTAGTAGGGCTGTCTATTATTGTCTCATTCAGGGGCCACATTTGTCCCTAGTACTGTATCCAGAGCAGACCACTACCCTGTGACCTGGACTCGCTCCACCCAACTGTGTGTTTTAGAGTCCCCCTACAGATCACTCAACTCTTCAGGCTCCTCCTGTGTCCTTGTGACTCCACATTGCTAACACAGCTCACATCCACTTCACTCAGAAGCTCCAGTACTAGAGAATACCCATTCTTCATCTTAGATCAAGGGCACAGGGTCTCAGCTCTTTCGTGGCCACATTCAGCTAAACCCACCGGTACTCGGTGCTGCCATCTCTCACCCTCATCTATTCCGGATGTTTGATCGCTCTGTGAAGCTCCGAGACTGTGTTAATAAAATTAACCTTGGATCAGGAGGCAGAGCCAGCAACTAGTTGACAAGCATTAGCCACAAGAAGGAGTAGGGAAGGACTTAGAGGTTTGTGGTCTTTTGGGTTTGGGACGAGTGGAGAGATGCTTTTCTTCCTGGGTCTCTGGCCAAAGAGGAGAGTCAACTAGTTGCTACTCGGTCTCTCTGATCTAGCAGGTTTTCACCCCATCAGACTCTTCAGTCTTTATTGGTAAATAGAACGATAGAGACTTAGTTAAAACCTACATTTGGCGACAGTGGCTGAGCTGGTGCTGGCAGGACCAAAAGTCCACCACGCTGCTGTCTGGGGAGGTAAGATGTTGTGGGGCCTTGGGGCCCAGAGGGTAGTTAAAGTATCAGTGAATTCCAGCGCAGCCACTAAATCAATAGAAAAACAACACCTACCTGCATCATGGATGAGACATGGTCTAGGAACAGGCTTCCCAGGATCAGGACGGTGGAAAGCTGAGTTCTGCAATGAAAGGAGTCAGGAAGGCTGATCACGTACAGGGAGACCTTTTAGATGGAGGCAAGTTGTGGGTGCGTAGGGGACTGTGTCCTCTAACTCTCCTGCCACCTTGGGTGCTTGCATGAAGCCATTTGTTGACATGAAGGTGGTCACATACGTCTCAGCTCCCGAGGGGGATCATGAAAGTCTCATGATTCAAATGGCCGAAAGACTGTGAGCGGGGGCTTCCTTGTTTTGCTTGGCTTGAAAACAAAACAAAACTTCTTAAGTCACCAGAAAACAAATGAACAAATAACAAACTCAGAGCAGTGGGCCTTTGTAGTCTCATATTTTCTGTTGCCATAGTCACCGTACTGCATAGGGGAAAATACCAAGTCACATAATCCTCTGGGTGAGTGTTTAGCCCTGTCTAGGGCACAAAGGGACAAATTCTTATGCTAAAAAGAAAAAAAGAAAAAGAAAGAAAGAAAGAAAGAAAGAGAGAGAGAGAGAGGGAGGGAGGGAGGGAGGGAGGGAGGGAGGGAGAGAGAGAGAGAGAGAGAGAGAGAGAGAGAGAGAGAGAGAGAAAGAAAGAAAGAAAGAAAGAAAGAAAGAAAGAAAGAAAGAAAGAAAGAAAGAAAGAAAGACATATTTAATCTCCAAATGGTTCTCCTCTGGCAGGGAACTCCATGTGGGTGGATTTTTTTTAAATCAGGTGCCAGGTAACTGTGTAGGCTAGCAATACTGGGAACACTGGCCCCAGGCTAAGAGCCCATGTTTCAGGGAAGCATTGAAAGTTCTACTGCTGTCCAGCTATTTGACCTACTCCCCCACTGTCTGTAGAAATACTAGCTCAGGCAGTATGAGAGCTTGAGTCTTCCGTCCTCTCTCCGCTCATCTCACCCCAGCGATTTCCGCTCTCTTCCTCAAGGATTGTCTCCATTCCCCCTGAGTTGGCTCAGGTTAGCCTCCATGTTGATGCCTTATCCACCCCCTTTGGTTACATTTATCACACTGGGGTTCAATGAGCCCTTCAGGCCTGTTTCTTTGAACAGAGAATAGAGACCATAAATGTTTGCCTATGTGTATATATGTTGTTGTTGTGTGTGTGTGTGTGTGTGTGTGTTTGTGTGACCCACAGAGATCAGAAAAGGACATTAAATCCCCTGGAGCTGGAGTACAGACAGTTGTGAGCCACCATGAGCATGCTGGGAACATAATACAGGTCTTATGCAGGAATGGCAAGGGCTCTTAACCACTGAGCCATCTATCCAGGCCTCATATAATACTTTTTGGAGGAGGGGACAAAGTCTCCCTTAGTTTAGGCTGGCCTCCAACTCATTGTGTAGTTACAATGGCCTTGAACTTCTTTCTGATCCTGCTGCTTTGAGTGCTGGGATTACAGGCATATCACATAGTGACTGGCGGATCCAAACCAGGGCCTTACGCATGCTAGACAGACACTCTACCCATGCAACTACATCCCCAGCCTAAGAGCAGACAATAGTAGTCTGTGTACATGCAGTGTGGCGGGTGCAGAGTCCAGAAAGAGCACAGCAAGAGAGGGAGGAAGGGAGGAAGCAAGACAGGGATGGTGTCCTGGTTTGCTTTCTATTGTTGCCATAAGACACTATGGCCAAACCCAACTTGGGGAGGAAGAGGTTTATTTCAGTTTACAGTTTAGAGTCCATCCTGAAGAGGAAGTCAAAGCAGAGACCTGGAGGCAGGAACCAAAGCAGGGCCATGAAGGCACACTGCTTACATGGTTTGCTCAGCCCGCTTTCCCATACCATCCACGGTCACCTGCCTAGGGGTGGTGCCATTCCCAGTGAGCTGGGCCCTCCTGCGTCATTAATTAAGAAAAGGCACCACAGGCTTGTCCACTGGCCAAGCTGGTGGAGGCATTTCCCCAGCTGAAGTCCCCTCTTCTGAGATGACCCTAGTGGGTCTCAACCTTCCTGACGCTGTGACCCTTTACCACAGTTCCTCACGGTGTGCTGACCCCAACCATAAAATGATTTCATTGCTACTTCCTGTCATTTTGCGACTGCCATGGATCGTAATGGAAACATCTGTTATCATAAATCCTAAGGGGTTGCGACCCACAGGTTGAGAACCAGTGGATCCTAGCATGCGCAAAGATGACAAAAACTAACCAGCAGAGATGATATCAGTTTCTCTTAAGGAGAAGGAACTACGGAGACAAGATATGTAAGAAATGTATTGCAGAAAAAAATGCAGAACGGAGTCGGGAAAGACCACAAGGCCTTTCATATCTCAGTGTAGGTCCATCTTAGGAAGCAGAAAGAACAAGAAGGAAGTTTGCTGGAAGCAACAGACTGCAGTTCAGTCTAAGGAAGGTTTGGGAAGGCCAGTGTGGAGCCCTGTAGCAAAGCCTTTGGTCAAAGGCCGTTCCCTGTCCCCTAGGAATGGGCCTGCCTCGGGATGCCTGTTGTGCCCAGTTACTGGTAGGAAATAGGCTGTGGAATGCACTGTCTCAGCACCATGGGGATGGGGGTGAGTCCCAAAGTCCATTACATTCCCAATAGCAAGAGATCCGAGAGAGGAATGAGGGAGGGAGGGAAGAAAGAAGGAATGAAGGGAAGAGGAAGAAAGGAAGGCTAAAGTAGTAACTACAGAAAGTTATTGGTATTCTTCGTTTATTTGGTTTGATTTTTCTAGACAAGGTCTCACTATATAGCCTGGGCTGGCCTGAAACTCACTTTGTAGGCCAGGTTGTCCTGGAATTTATGATCTTCCTGCCTCAGTGTCCCAGGTGCTGAGATTGCAAATGTAGGACACCACCCTTGGCTGTCTGTGGAAAGTGTGACAGCTTAGACAGGCAATCTGGCTACTTGGATGTAGGTAGCACAGGAGACTCTTATGACCTGGCTTCATTGGCTAACTGTGTGAGCAGGGGATGTTCATCACTATGTATCTAATTCTTTTTGTTTGGTTGGTTTTTTATTTTGGTTTTTGGTTTTTGGTTTTTGAGACAGGGTTTCTCTGTGTAGCCCTGGCTGTCCCGGAACTAGCTCTTGTAGACCAGGCTGGCCTCAAACTCACAGAGATCACCTGCCTCTGCCTCCCAAGTGCTGGGATTAAAGGCGTGCACCACCACCGCCTGGTTTATGTATCTGATTTTTCAGCTCTAAACGACTTCTCCAAGTGGCAGCCACCCTTTCCTGTCTTCCAAGGTCACTGCTCATTTTCCTAAGCTTACAATGAAAGCTGCCTATTAATCAGAGAGTAGGTATGGTGGCGAACCCATACTGCACTCATCCCTTATTTCTCCCCTGGCTCTTTTTTTTTTTTAAGATTTATTTATTGTGTGTACAGTGTTATACATGTATGCCTGCAGGTCAGAAGAGGACACCAGATCTCATTACAGATGGTTCTGAGCCACCGTGTGGTTGCTGGGAGTTGAACTCAGGACCTCTGGAAGAGCCGCTGAGCCATCTCTCTAGCCCCTTTCCCCTGGTTCTTAATCAAAGGCATGTGTGAGACTCTCCTATGAAGATTTTCCAAAATAGGAATTTACATCCTCACCTCTGATCTCCTGCGTCAGAATCTGCAGTGAAGGAGCCTGGGATTTTATTTCATTTTATTTTTTTATTATTATTTGACTTTGTTTTCACTCGTATGTGGCACCAATTACACAAGGACATTTTCATACAAGTATGTTATTGCCCCCTTCATACCCTGCTCCTCTCCCATTTCTTTCCTCCTGCACCAGTAATTCCCTTTGTTCCCCTGGACACTTCTGCTTGAACTTTCATCTCATATGTACATATGTGATCTTATGTATCTATAGGAAATCTAGAGCCAGGCATAGTGACACATGCCTTTAATCCTAGCACTTGGAAGGTAGAAGCAAGTGGCCAGCATGCGTGGCCAGCATGATCTACATTGTCAGTTCCAGGACAGCCAGACTACACATAGTGAGACCTTGTCTCAAAAACAAAAAACTCAACTATATAATGTATTATAGTTAAACACATATGTGTATATGAATTACAAATGAGAGAAGACAAATGTTATTTATCTTTTTATTTATTAATATATTCTTTTATTTATTTAAATTGTGTGTATGGATGTGAGCCTGCAATGGCCAGAGGCATCAGATCCCCTGGAGCTGGAATTACAGGCAGTTGAGGCGCCCAGTGTGGATGCTGGGAACAGAACTTTGGTCCTCTAGAACTAGAGCCTATATGCTCTTAACTGCTGCACCATCTCCAGCCCACAATGTTCTGAGACTGACTTAAAGCGCTCAGTATCACTGCATCCCATGGTATCCATTTTCCTGCATGGTGTAACTTCATTTTTTCTATGGCTGAAAAAAAAAAAAACCCTTTGTGTGTACACAGCAGCTTTTCCTCTGCTGATGGACACCTGGGCTGGCTCCACGCCTTAGCTGCTGGGACTAGTGGTGTGGTGGACAGCGTGAGCCAGCATCCCTGGGACATGTCGGCTTGGAGCCCTTTGGCTAAATATCCAGGGTGGAATAGCTGGGTCAGGTGGCAGATCTATTTTTAGCTTTTTGAGAGGAACCTCCACTTTAACTCCACTTAAAGTGGCTGAACTAGTTTATACCCCACCAGCAATGTGCAAGGGTTCCCTTTTGCCTACGTCTTCATCAATATTTGCTATTTGTTTTCTTAATGACTGAGGTCCTGCCTGGGGTAAGGTGGAATCTCAATACAGTATTAATTCGCATTTCTCTGATAGCTAATGAGACTGAGGGTGTCTACATGTGTGTTGGTCATTTGGCCTCAAGATGACAGAGATCTGTCTCTGTCACTCCGGTGCCGTGATTAAAGACGTATGCCACAACATCTGGGGGGAGGTATTTTTAAAGATTTATTTTATCTTTACTTTTGAATATATGTGAATATAGGTGTGTGCATGTGTGTGAATGCCAACAGAGGCAGGAAGAGGGAGTCGGATCCCCTGGTTGTGGGCTGCCCAGTGTGGATGCTGGGAATCAAACTTGGGGTTCCTCCACAAGGGCAGTACAAGCTCTTAACCACTGAGCCACCTCTCTATTCCTGAGGACTTTATATTTAAAAGATCTCAGATGATTCTACAATATAACCATTAATAAGAAAATCATCACAGCCTCTTGAGAGCTGAAGTCTCTAAACCTAGATCCAAAACACAGCAGCGAACAACCCCCATCTAGTACCATAGTGCCAAAATCCATGTTGTGATCAGTTTGATGGATTTGTGTTGTTTTTCAATTTCCCCCTTCCGTATCTGCATTTGAAGGGTATTGAAAAGAGATCCTCAATTAGAAAGACCATCTGATCCCCGATACTGAGTCTGGCCTTCTGGGCGTTATAAAACCGGGCTTGCTTTGCTGGAAAGAACACAGGTTTCTTTGAAGCATGACTTTTAGTATTGTATCTATATTGACATCAATAGGTACAGTCCTTGACCGGAGTCTCCAGACAATCTACATGACAGTTCCAGAATCCAGAAAGAACCAAGATTAGGGGCTGGAGGGATGGCTCAGAGAAAACTTGAGGTCCTGAGTTCAAATTCCTTAAACCCATGTAAAGCTGGAAGTGATAGCACATGTCTGTAATCTCTCTCAGTGCTCTTACTTGAGGGGGGTGCAGACAGAAGTGGCCCCTGAAGCTCTCAGGGACGAGCCCAGTATAAGCCGCAGCAAGCAGTAAAGAGTCCCTGTCTCAGGTGACGCACAATTAATAAAAACACACAGAGAGAAACTAGGGTTTAACCTGAAGGTCAGAAAAGCAAAACAGCTAGCCACTGGCTCTTACCTCTTCCTTAGTCTGAAATGGCAATCCTGCCTCCAAGAATCTCAGAATGAGACTGTGATTGAGAGCTGTCTCCTCCCGTTTTATAATCCTTTCTAGATCTGGGATTAGAGTCATGCACCGCTACTGCCTGGTTTCTATGGTAAGCCTTGTGTGGCTACTGGGATTAAAGGTGTGTGTTATTGCTGCCTGGTCTGTAAAGGCTGGCCAGTGTGGCTGCTTTACCCTTCCGATCCCCAGGAAAATTATATTTATTAATATACAAGTGAAACGCCACTACACCCAGACAAGGTCAAAGGCTAGAATTGATATACGTGATTTTCCTCTGACCTCCACACGGGTGCATAGCATGTGCATGCCCACAGTCACACAAACACACAAATATGTGCACAGAAATATATATACACACAACTAACCAGGATAATAAAGTTATTGGATACACAGCCAAACAGTCCTTTAGTGCAAATATTTTGATTGGACCATTCTTGTGAAATCCAAGAATAGAGGTCAGGGTCCCATCCCTCCCGTGTGTGTGTGTGTGTGTGTGTGTACTCCTGCTTGTGTGGACACTAGAGGAAAACGTATAGAGGTCAGCTCCACTTCCACAATGTGGGTGCAGGGACTGAACTCAGGTCATTAGGCCTGGTGGCAAGCACCTTCACCAGATAAGCCAGCTCGCTTTGTGTTTCGCACGTTGCTGGGTCCTTGACTCACAGTGGGTATTTCCTGAGTGTCTGCTGACAATGAGCATGTAGGTCCCGTGACTCAATTAAGTTTGCCTTTCATCACAAGGCAACACAAGCACCCAGCTTGTGAGATGGTCTCTTCCACTGGGGCTAGGCACTCCGTGCACCTGGAAATGACTCTGTTTTCTCTGTTGTCCTGCTTTTGCTCCCTTGCCACAGTCAGTTTACTGGATGTATGTGGCTCTGTTTCTGGGCTCTTCTTCTATTCTCCTGGCCGCCTACATGTGCCTGGGCATTCCTCTCTCCTCCAGGCTTACTGTAGCTTTGCAGTCAGCTTTACCATGAGTAGCATTACTGTTCTAATTTTTGTTTTTCCCTCCCTATTGTGCTGGCTGTCCTGGGCCTTATGCATCTTCATACAGATTTTTTAAAAAATAATTTATTTAAATTCATTGCATGTGCAGTGGTGTGAAGGTGTCAGATTCCCTGGAACTGGACAATTGTGAGCTGCCATGTGGGTGCTGGGAATTGAACCCAGATCCTCTGGAGGAGCAGCCAGTGCTCTTCACTGCTGAGTCATCTCTGCAGCCCCTCATATAGACTTTTAGTAATGCTGGAAGTATCTTCTGACAAGAGCTTCTGAGATGGAGACTAAGAGTCTGCACTGAACGGAGCGAAGGCGAGGTGCCGGGGATTTGGACTCAAGTTCTTCATGCTTGCATAGCAAGTGTTCTTAGCCACTGAGTCATCTCCCCAACCCCTTAAATTCTTTGTTTTTATCAGAGATGAGATGAAATACCAAATATGTGTCATTTATTTAATAAAAAAATTTATTTTCACCAACTTAATATTATGGATATTAATATAGGTTCTAATATTATGGACATTCATCCTCCATCAGTCACTAGTTGTAAGCAGAGTTTTTTGTCCAGAACCCCCTGGCTCCCCAATAAATGCACAGAGACTTAATATTAATTATAAATTCTTGGCCAATAGCTTAGGCTTGTTACTAACAAGCTCTTACAATATAAATTAACCCATATTTCTTATTTATGCTCTGTCATGTGGCGGTACCTTTTTTCAGCACAGCGTGTTCATTTTGCTTCTCTCTGAGTCTCCTGGAAACTCCGTCCTGCTTCTTTTTTCTGCTCTCTCCTTTTGGCCACAAGTTCTGCCTAAGCTCTATCTGCCCAGCTATTGGCCATTCAGCCCTTTATTAGACCAACAAAGCAGCAGATATTCACAGTGTACAGAAAGATGCTTCCACAGAAATTAGTTATATAACTGTTTTCTCACTGCTTAGGAACGGTTTTTGTCAGGAGCCGTGTCCCCCCAAAAATTACAGGAAGCACCACCGTGAGGAGTTTTTGCAGAGGGCTTTACTTTTCAATTGTACTGAGAATAGTCTTATTGACCAAGCCTATCCCACACCCAAATTAACTGTTAATAGAGAGCTATCTGTTAACGGAACCTGCCTCACATTCCAAACTATCTAGACAACTAAGGTGTGTCAACTTGTGACTTCCTGACCAAGGAATCGTGACCTGACCTATCATAACCTCTTGGACTACGTGACGGGCGTGGACCCCACGTGGCAAGACCCCGTGCCCCAGCCCCCCAAGCTCCTCATCCAGGGGCTATATAAGCTGTAACCATGACTCTAATAAATGGAGGCTTTGACAAATATGCCTAGCCTCCTTCCTCCTTATCAGCCTATGTCTTTCAGGTGGTGCCTCTCCGTGACCCTGGAATAACTGACCAGCCAGGCGGGTTACAAACCCTAGACAGAGTAACCCGTCGAGGCGGTCTACAGTGGCGCCCGAACAGGGACCTGAACCCTGGACCCTCAGATTAAAATACTAACCCCTCTTTACTTAAGAAGGGGGAAGATCGGGGTTTTGACTGTTGCTCAGAGACTGGAGCTGGTGGTATTTGATAACAACAATGTCTGTCAATGTATGTATTCTTACTGGAATTGACTTAATGATATTTGTAACTGCTTGTAGATGTTGGGAAAAGTTTGACACATGCTGTAAAGTGTTTAAGTTTAATGCATATGTTAAAAATTTTAGACTTTGATCCTTTTACACTGCCCTAATTTTTGGCAGGCAGCACTCATAATCTTAATGTGGAGTAGGCATTTAGGAAGGAGGATATACCTTAGGCCGGACTAAACGGTGAATACTGGGTTTGGAAAATGCCCTTTCTTCTTGTTTGGAAGATGGAGCTATTGGTGCCAAAATTATATCATTATATCTTTTATTTGAGGAGCTCCTCACAGTCTTTTCATTAATGACAGATACAGGGGCCCAATGACGGGAGTTAGTGTGGACCCTCGCCTGAATAGCACACCATACAGAGGTTGTAGAAACCGGCTCAACATGGCATGGTGCCAGGCACGAGGATTGCCCTCCACATGGCCTAAGACAGGGTTACCCTGTGGTCAAAGACCTGCTTACTTTAGGTCTTGCTAGATACCTTTTATTTGAGGACCTCCAAGGAACTAATGCTACTTATAAGGCACCCCTCTGTTCCCAGGAGAGGTAAATTGCTCCACCATTCGAGAGGAGGGTCCTTCCTTGTCCCAGTCCCTTCTCATTTAGATCTGACACCAGGGTTAGACTCTGACATGGTGCCCTCCACTTGATAGATGCCTGCTTTTATAAAAGGAAGGGGGATATGTCAGGAGCCGTGTCCCCCAAAAAATTACAGGAAGCACCACCGTGAGGAGTTTTTGCAGAGGGCTTCACTTTCCAATTGTACTGAGAATAGTCTTATTGACCAAGCCTATCCCACACCCAAATTAACTGTTAATAGAGAGCTATCTGTTAACGGAACCTGCCTCACATTCCAAACTATCTAGACAACTAAGGTGTGTCAACTTGTGACTTCCTGACCAAGGAATCATGACCTGACCTATCATAACCTCTTGGACTACGTGACGGGCGTGGACCCCACGTGGCAAGACCCCGTGCCCCAGCCCCCCAAGCTCCTCATCCAGGGGCTATATAAGCTGTAACCATGACTCTAATAAACAGAGGCTTCGACAAATATGCCTAGCCTCCTTCCTCCTTATCAGCCTATGTATGTCTTTCAGGTGGTGCCTCTCCGTGACCCTGGAATAACTGACCAGCCAGGCGGGTTACAAACCCTAGACAGAGTAACCCGTCGAGGCGGTCTACAGGTTTTCTGACTTAAAACTTAAAAAACTTATTGATCTATATCTTATGTGTATGCATGTTTTGTGTCCATCGTGTGCATTCAGTACCCACGGATGCCAGAAGAATGGGTCGGATCTCCTGGAACTGGAGTTACAGATGTTTGTTAACTGCCGTGAGGGTTCTCAGAAGTGAACCCTCATAGTCTGCAAGAACAGCAAGTGCTCTTAACTAGTGGGCCATTTCTCTAGCCCCCCTTTAAGATGTTTCTTCAAATTTATTTTGTGTGTGTATGTCTGTGGTCATCCACTTATGTGGACATCAGAGGACCAGAAGTCAATTCTCTCCTTTCATCTGTGGGCCCTGGGGATAGAACTCAGGTCACCAAGTTGGGCAACTATAAGCGTTGCAGCTCGGATGGAAAGGGACCCTGGCAGTCGGGAGCCAAAGGATACCACAAAGTCACTAAAAGCATAGCAGCTTATAGCTGGGCTCCAGGGAAGGCTTCCCCAACACAACAACTCAACAGCAAATGTTCCAGCTCTACCAAGGGTCCGACCCCAGAGTGTAACAACTCTGCTCCTGGGGAAGGTTTCCTAGGTGAGACAGTGTTTAGGTTCTGCCTGCTCTGGTGAAAATTGTTACTTTTTCTGGGTTTTTTTTGTTGTTGTTGTTTGTTTTGTTTTGTTTTGTTTGTTCATTGTTGTTGTTGTTTTGGTTCTGATTTTGATTTTTGGAGACAGGATTTCTCTGTGTAAGAGTCCTGGCTGTCCTGGAATTCACTTTGTACACCAGGCTGGTCTCAAACTCACAGCTCTCAAGTGCTGAGATTAAAGGCTTGTGCCACCACTGCTAGGCTCATACTTTGACCTTTTATAGTGGGCTTATTTTTAATCCCAGAAACATTTTATTATTATTTAATCATATATATTATTTAATTATATACATTATCAAATCTGTTTTGTTTCTCATGACTTTTAAGTTTCTTATGCTATTTAGAGGGCTGCCCTGATCACCATACACTTTTCCCAATTTACTTCTAGAATCTTGCTTTACTTTACTGTTGCATCCTTATCTATCAGTAACTAACTGGGTGTCAAATCTTTAGCTTTCCACCCAATGGCCATTATTCTACCAGCATGTATGAAACAAGCCCTTAGGGAACTGAAATGCACCTTTCTTGTACACTGGATCCAGTTCCCATAAAGTCAACTTCTTTGCACTGTATCCGACTGTCTATTCATCAGTAAAGATAGTCAACGAGACTACCTGTATCCTGAGTTTCAGTACCCATCAAGGTAAGACACTAGTGAGCTCTTACTGGCCTCGGTTTCCAGAGCCTTGGTGCCACTCAGAGAGTTGTTGGGCTATTGCTCTTCAAACTAATCTACAGAGATTTGTTGTTTTTGTTTGTTGTTGTTTTGTTTTGTTTTTTTGTTTCTTTTTTTGGTTCTTCAAGACAGGGTTTCTACCGGTGGGCCACCACCACCCAGCTCTACAGAGATTTGTAACTTTCAGTCTCTCACACATTCTAACATCTCCCTCAGCTCAGGAAGACAGCTGGCCTCCAGCCCCACCCACCTCTTCCTGTGAGCCTCTTATCTAGGCTCACTTTGGGGGGGCCAGTAGCCCAGGGCTTCAGCAGCTGGTTAGAAGGATGGAGGAGAGAGAGAGAGAAAGAGAGCAAGAGGGAGAGAGTGCATTTCTCTGGAACATAGGTCTCTGCTGGTTCCTCACTGTGCTACCCATAAACTCAGGTAGGTCAGACTGGAAAGGCCACTTGAAGAAAGAAGAAAACTTCTGGCCAGCTTGCTTGCTTATTTCCTTCAAGTTATGAATGGCCTCATTCTTAGCAAGGTCTTAAGTGACCCAGAAGTATAAATAAGAACTCATCTGCTTGTCAGACTGTCATGGTGAAAAGTCTCCCAAAGGCCTGTGTGATAGGTGTTAAGTTTCAAAGCCCTGGACAAACCACTGAGGTGACTCACTGCTTAACGTATCAGTGCAAACATGGTTGCCCAATTATCCCAGCATCCCTCAGTCCCTACCTGCTACCTGGACCTCTTGGCTGGCATACACTGCCCCCTACCCTAAACTTTTGCAGCCCAGGACTGGGTTGCTCTTCCCCCAGCTACCCTTCTGAAGCATTTAACTTATTATTCTTTATCAATAAAAAATCGGGAGTCAGATTTTGGGGTAAGAACCTGAATGATTTGAGAAGCTGCAGAGAAGCTATCAGCCACCGCCTATCTCTTCTGTTCCTTCCTTCCCTGCTACTTCCTGCCTATTATCTGTCCACAGTCCTTCAAACCTCTGTGGTTGATTGTAGTCAGTCCTCTGACTCAAAGCAAGCTTTATTTTCAGAATGAAATCATACAACAGCCTTCCCTATATATCATACAACAGCCTTCCCTATATAAACCAGCCATTTTGGTTACTCAGCCTTTTTGTTTATTTTCTTGGCCAGTCTCTTGGCCCAGACTATCCCTCTTGGTCAGCAGCTCCTATCTTCTCTCCCCTCTCCTATCTCCTCTCCCCTCTCCGATCTCCTCACATGGCCCAGCTCAGTCTGGTTATGTTCATTCTGAACTCTCCCAGAAGCCTCTGCCTCTGCCTACGTCTCCCTTTTGCGCCCTACATACCTTCTCCTCTGCCATACCTAGGAGCAGTCACGTCCTTTCCTTTTCTTGTTTTGTTTTGTTTTTTTTTTTTTTTTTTTGGTTTTTCGAGACAGGGTTTCTCTGTGGTTTTGGAGCCTATCCTGGAACTAGCTCTGTAGACCAGGCTGGTCTCAAACTCACAGAGATCTGCCTGCCTCTGCCTCCTGAGTGCTGGGATTAAAGGCGTGGTTCCTTTTCATTTCTTTTTTAACTCAGTGGGGGCTTGGTCCTCAGTGGTGCTACAGTTGTTCTGCCAGGCGTTTGGCCACAGGGATGAGAAGCATTAGTAAATGGAGGAGACAGGCCATCAGTCAGATATACCCTACCAAGTATGAGGATGCGTGGGGAACCAGAGAAGGGCATGCCAACCAGACAGCATCCTAGAACACATGCTTGCGTGGGATGCCAGGTCGTCAGGAAGTAAACAAATACCCCCGCAGTTACCTCGGTTTCCTACACGGACTCCTAACAGAATTAGAGAAACATACTGAGTCTTGCTCCCATTGAAGTAAGGCCTACCTCAGGTTCAAGTTCAGAAGCCATCTGAGGTGGCTTTGAACTCGCTCCCACTGGAATTTTTTATCTTGTGTCTGCAATTTGCATGGTACTTCTACTGTCCCTATGCCTCAACACAACTGATTATGATTAACTCTGATTTGAAAGTATTAGATTTTAAAAGTAATATGTGAACTTTGCTAACAGACAAACCGTCTCAGTAAAAATAGACATACAATAAAAAGCGTCTCATCTGACCAGGTGGCAATGGCACATGCCTTTAATCCCAGTGTTGTAATAGGAGCGGCGGGGCTGCGTCCCCGGCACCCAGCCGCCCACATGGCTAGCTTATGCCCCAAAATAATTACACGGAAACTGTATTTTTTTAAACACTGCTTGGCCCATTAGCTCCAGCCTCTTACTGGCTAGCTCTTACATATTGATCTAACCCATTTCTAATATTCTGTGTAGCACAACGAGCTGGCTTACCAGGGAAGATCTTAACCTGCGTCTGTCTGGAGTGGGAGAATCATGGCGACTCACTCACTCGGCTTCTTTCTCCCAGCATTCTGTCTGTTTACTCCACCCACCTAAGGGCTGGCCTATAAATGGGCCAAGGCAGTTTCTTTATTAAATGAAAGTAACTTCTCCATCATCCCAGGACTCGGGAGGCAGAGGCAGGTGAATCTCTGTGAGTTCGAGGCCAGCTTTGTCTACAGAGCTAGTTCCAGGACAGCCAGGGCTATGCAGAGAAACCCTGTCTCAAAAAACCCAAACAAACCAAAGCAAAAAAGAGTCAATCTCCAAGAGTGCTGAGAACAACAGCTCAGGCCAGGGCCACAGCAGAGTAGTACCTCCAAACTTGACAGCTTGTTCTGTGCCTGCTCTTTGTTCCTCCAAACCCTTAACACCCTTCTTCATCTGCTCTGTGTAGGGCCTTAATTGACTCCATCATAGAGTTCCTGTGCCCTACAGGTGACCCTGGCCATCACTAGGAGACTGGGGGCTGAGAGGAAAGAGGCCAGTGCATTTAGTTCCCTCAAATGCCTCCTTGAGGGCTAGTCAGCAGCAGCCTTGAACCAGAAGTCACAAGTCTTGTCAGGAGGCCCTCTTCATAGGATTCTCTCTCTCTCTCCCTCTCACTCTCGTTCTCTCTCTCGCTCTTTCTATCTCAGTTCCAGTCAGTTCTTCTACTCCTTCCGGCCTATGACTTCCACACACCATGATCTGCATTCGTAAATAGTTTGTTTATTAAACTGATCTCATTTTACCCAATCATAGGGCACCATCTGTTTCCTGCAAGAACCTGGAATGATCCACATGGCTTGTCTGACAGGACCTATTGATGGTGAGCCCAAGTACCCGTTATTGTTCTAGGCAGAGGTAGGGTAGCCTGAAGAGAACTGGAAGAGTCACTACCTGGAATGAAGCCAGAAACTTGAGCTCCTTGGGGGTAGGCCCTGGGGCTTAGTGCCCTTGCGGGATGATCCCAATGCAACCAGGGACCTTCTTAAGAACGAGTTTTCTGTTTGACATCATTCAGGATGGCTCTTCTGTCTTACAGGGTCCCCTTTCTCAGGTTGCTCTGTGAGTGACTTCCTAGTCCCATGAATGCAGTCGGTGAGTGCCTGAGGAGAAATTCGATGCCAACCTTTACCGAGGCAGAGGCACACTGAAAAGAGAAAAGAGCTAGGTTTCAGAAGCTTCCATCTTCATTCAAGACTGAAGTTCTAGGTCTGGAGGAGATGGGGATCCAGCTAAATCAGTGGTCCTCAACCTTCCTGATGCTGTGACCCTTTAATACACAGCTCTTCACGCTGACCCCCAAACGTAAGATTATTTCATTGTTACTTCATAACTGTCGTTTTGCTACGACTATGAATCGTGATGGAAATATCTGCTATGCAGGATATTTGATTGTGACCCCTGTAAGAGCCATTTGATCCCCAAAGGGTCAAATACTCATAGGCTGAGAACTTCTGAGCTAAAGAGAAATAGAACAAGTGTCCCCATCACTGTGCCAGAGGGCATTTACTGCCCACCAGCAAGCAGGTGTATATAGGTCAGTTCCCTGCAGACCCTGTGCATAGGAATATGCTAGTAGAAGATACTGGGCATATACAGCATATTGTGTTTTGAAAGCCAAGATACATCGTGATCACTACTATGTCTAACTACATAAAACCCAACAAACTAGAAGATACATGAGGGGCTAGAGAGATGGCTCAGTAGTTAAGAGCACATTCATTGTTCTTGCTGAAGACCAGGGTTCGATTCCTAGCACCCACACTGTGGCTTATAAGCATGCATACTCCAGTTCCAGGGGATCGGACGCTGCCTTCTGACCTTGTTGGGCGCTGTATGAGCATGGTGCATAGACATACATGCAAGCAAATACTCATACAGGTCAAGTAAGCATAAATAAGTTTTTAAAGAACATACATGAAAGGCGTAGCATTCAAGTGAAAAATAATTTTCAACAACATGGTTGTTAGAATGAAATGGCTCTTATGAATGAATGTGGAGGGAAGCATAATGCAAGTTTGTCTACAGAGTGTGCTTTCTTAGCATCATCCTCTCTCCTCCCTGTGGTAAGGGGCGAATGTATTCTTCCAGCCCAGGCCAGTCCAAGTTTTACAAAGCAGGATTCTGAACCGCCAAGTGAGTCATACAAACATGGAACCAGAGGAGAAAGAGAGACAAAGACACAGACAGAAACACAGACACACAGACATAGACACAGAGAGCCCACAATTATTTCAATATTTCCATTAAAACAAGAAAAAAGGGGGACCAGTGAGATGGCTTCGTGGGGAAGAGCACTTGGGCCAAGCCTGATGGCCTGAGTTCGAGCCTTGGGCCTCACATGGTGGAAACAGAGAACTTATTCTCTTAAGTTGTTGTCTGATCTCTTACATGCGCACTGTGGCACTTGCACTCCTCCCCTCAATAAATAAATAAAACAAATGTAATAAAAAAAAATCACAAGTAGGAAGGATTGGTTTAATCCCCAGTGAGAATAAAAAAAAGAATTCCAAGTTTTACCTGTCTAGTAGTATGCCTTCCCATTTCTTCGTTGATGGTTTTAATAAGAATGGATCCCATAGGCTTAGTCGTCAGGCAGTGGCACTGCCTGAGAAGGGTTAGGAGGTGTGACTTTGTTGGAATAGATGTGGCCTTGTTGAGGAAGTATGTCACTGGGTTTCAGAAACCCAAGCCAGGCCCAGTTTTGCTGCTTCCTAATACCTGCAATTCCAGATGTAGAACTCCCAGCTACGTCTCCAGCTCCATATCTTCCTGTGTGCCACCATGCTTCCTGCCATGATGATAATGGACTAAAGCTCTGAACTGTAAGCAGACTCCAATGAAATGCTTTCTCTTATAAGAGCTGCCTTGGTCATGGTGTCTCTTCACGGCAATAGAACAGTGAGCAAGATACTTCCTCTAGCTCATTTCCTTGGCTCCACAGGACCGTGGAAGACAGATAGGTCAATCACAGTGCTCTGCTCCTTTATTGATGGACATGGAACCAATCATAATCTCAAAAATTGGTACATGGACAAATCTGGTGCTTTTCTTCTGGGGCTACTATCCATCTACCTATAACCTGGGTGACCTTACCCAAACCATTCTGTTTTGGTGAGCCTAAATTCTCTCACCTTAATTGAGAATAATATCACCCATCTCACAAGAATTGTAAAGACCAAAGAATACAAAGCTTTAAAAAAGCTTTTTATAAAATGTAAAGCATTTGAGGACTGGAGAGATGGCTCAGAGGTTAAGAGCACTGGCTGCTCATTCAGAGGTTCTGAGTTCAATTCCCAGCAACCACATGGTAGCTTACAACCATCTGTAAAAAAACAAGGAAACAACACCCAAGGTTGTCTTGTGATCACACACATGTATTAACACATATAGAAAAAAATGTAAAACTTAAAAATATTTGAAATAATATTAGTAATTTATTTCTACTAAACAAAAGTAAAATTATATGATAAATTAATTCACTTTATTATGCTTATCAATAAAATGGTAAAACATTAAACTTCCCCTCCCAGAGGTTTAGTTTCTGTTTATTTTACTTTAAAACAAAAAGAAGAAATCACACCCAAAAAGAATAGATGACAAGAAATAATAAAATTCCAGGCTGAAATCAATAAAATACAAACAAAGGAATAAACAAACAAACAAAAAACAGTGCAAAGAATCAATGGAATAAAGAGTTGGTTCCTTGAGGAAATCAATCAGATATACAAACCCTTATACAAACTAACTAAAAGGTAGAGAGAGAAGGTCCAAATTAATAAAATCAGAAATGAAACCAGGCAGTGGTGGTGCACACTTTTAGTTCCAGCACTTGAGAAAGAGAGGCAGGTGGATCTCTGTGAGTTCAAGGCCAGCCTGGTCTACAGAGTGAGTTCCAGACAGGCTCCCTGTGTCAAACACCCCCCCCCCAATTCAGAAATGAAAAGGGGTATATAACAAGAGACACCTAAGAAATCTAGAGAATAAGAACATACTTTAAGAACGCACACTTCAACAAATTGGAAAAAAGAAATAGATAATTTTCATTGTACATACCACTTAACAAAGTTCAGATCAGTTAAGCAGATAAGCCGTTTAAACAGATCTATAGGCCCTAGGAAAATAGAAGCAGTCATTAAAAATCTCCCAGGAAAAAAAAGAACCCAGGCCCAGCACAGAAATCTACCAGACTTTCAAAGAAGAATTAATGTCAATACTCCTCAAATTATTCCACAAGTAGAAACAGAAGGAACATTGCCCAATTGATTTTATGAGGCCACAACCACTCTGATATCCAAACTACAAACAAAAAAGACCCAACAACAACAACAAAAAAAAAGGAAAAACAAAATTACAGACCCATATCCCCTGTGAACATAGATGCAAAAATCTCAAGAAAATCCTTGTAAATGTACTGGAGAGATGCCTCAAAGGATAAGAGCATTGTCTACCCTTCCAGAGGTCCTGAGTTCAATTCCTAGCAACCATATGGTGGCTCACAACCATCTACAATGATGCTCTCTTCTGGCCTACAGGCAAACATGCAGATAGAACACTATATACATAATAAATAAATAAATCTTTTTTTTCTTTTTTTGGTTTTTCGAGACAGGGTTTCTCTGTAGCTTTGGAGCCCGTCCTGGCACTTGCTTTGTAGACCAGGCTGGCCTCGAACTCACAAAGATCCACCTGTGCCTGACTCCTGAGTGCTGGAATTAAAGGCATGTGCCACCACCGCCTGGCATAAATAAATCTTTTAAAAAAAAAAAAAGCCTTCACAAATGGGGCTATAGAGATGGCTCCGCAGTTAAGAGCACTGACTGCTCCTCCAGAGGACTCAGGTTCAACTCCCAGCACCCACATGGCAGCTAACAATTGTCTGTTACTCCAAGATCTGACACCCTCATACAGACTTACATGCAGGCAAAATACCAATGTGTATAAAATAAATTATTTTTAAAAATCCTTGTAAACTGAATCCAAGAACACATCAAAAAGATCATCCACCATGATCAAGTAGGCTTCATCCTAGAGATGCAGGAATGATTCAACATAAGTAAACTGATAAATATAATCCATCATATAAACAAAATGAAAGACAAAAAGCACATGATCATCTCATTAGATACAGAAAAGTTCTTTGACAAAATTCAACACCCTTTTATGGTAAAAGTCCCAGATAGATTAGGGATACAGGGATCATTTCTTAACATCGTGAAGGTAGTTTACAACAACTACCAACTTAAATGGAGAGAAACTTAAAGCCATTCCACCAAAATCAGGAACAAGACAAGGTTGTCCATGCTCCCCAATATCTATTCAATATAGCACTTGAAGTCCTAACTAGAGCAATAAGGCAACAAAAGGAGATCAAGGGGATACAAATTGGAAAGTAAGAAGTCAAACTTTCACTATTTGCAGATGATATGATAGTGTATGTAAGTGATCCCCAAAACTCTATGAGGGAACTCCTACAGTTGATAAACACTTTCAGCAAAGTAGCAGGATACAGGATTAACTCACAAAAATCAGTACAAAGATACAAATAACAAATGGTTTGAGAAAGAAACCAGGAAAACAATACCTTCACAATAGCCACAAATAATATAAAATATCTTGGGGTAACTCTAATCAAGCAAGTGAAAGACTTCTATGACAAAAAAAATCAAGTCTTTGAAGAAAGGATATGACAAAAACTTCAAGTCTTCAAAGAAAGAAATTGGAGAAGATATCAGAAGATGGAAAGATCTCCCATGCTCTTAGATCGGTAGGATTAACATAGTGAAAATGACCACCCTACCAAAAGCAACCTACAGATCCAATGCAATCTCCATCAAAATTCTAACACAATTCTTCACAGATCTTGACAAGGCAATTCTCTGATTCATATGGAAACACCAAAAAAAAAAAAAAAAAAAAAAAAACAGGATAGCTAAAACAATCCTGAAAATAAAAGAATTTCTGGAGGTATCTCCATCCTCAAATTGTACTTTAGAGCTATAGTAATTAAAAACAAACAACAACAAACCAGCATGGTATTGGCACAAAGACCAATACATTGGCCGATGGAATTAAACTGAAGACCCAGACATAAATCCACACACCCATGGACACCTGATTTTTGATTTTAAAAAAAAAGTCAGGAACACACTGGAAAAAAAAGTATCTTCAACAAATGGTGTTAGTCAAATTAGACAGCTGCATATAGAAGAATCCAAATAGATCCATACTTATTGCCCTGCACAAAACTTAACTCCAAATGGATCAAAGACCTAAACATAAAACCAGATACACTGAATCTGATAAAGGAGAAAGTGGGGATAGGCTTGAACACATTGGCACAGGAGGCAACTTCCTAAACAGAACACGGATAGTGTAGGCACTAACATCAACCATTAATAAATGGTACTTCATAAAACTGAGAAGCTTCTGCAAGGCAAAGGACACAGACTTTTGGAAAAAGTGGCAGCCTACAGAATGGGAAAAGATTTTCATCAACTACACATCCAATAGAAGGCTAATTTCCAAAATATCTAAAGAACTAAAACCCTAGATATCAAGAAAACAAATTTTAAAATGGAGTACAGCCTGGTCTACAGAGCTAGTTCCAGGACAGGCTCCAAAGCCACAGAGAAACCCTGTCTCAAAAAACCAAAAAATAAAAAATAAAAAATAAAAATAAATAAATAAAATGGAGTACAGGTCTAAACAGAGAATTCTCAACATAGTAAACTCAAATGGCTGAGAAACATTTAAAGAAATGTTCAACATCCTTAGTCATCAGGAAATGCAAATCAAAACAACTCTGAGATTCCATTTTACACCTGTCAGCATGGCTAAGATCAAAAACACAAGAGACGGCTCATGCTGGCAAGGATATGGAGTAAGGAGGACACTCATCCATTGCTAGTGAGACTGTAAACTTGTACAGCCACTATGGAAAGCAGTGTGGAGGTTCCCCAGGAAGCTGGAAATCAATCTACCTCAAGATCCAGCTATACTCACACTCTTGGGCATGTACCCAAAGGAAACTTGATCCTTCCATAGAGACACTTGCTAAGCTATGTTCGTTGCTGCTCTATTCATACTAGCCAGACACTGAAACAACCTAGATGTACCTCAAGAGATGAAATCTGTAGGTAAATGAATGGAACTGAAAAAATCATCCTGAGTGAGATAACTCAAACCCAGAAAGATAAATATGGTATGCATTCGCTTATATGTGAACATTAGTCTATGATAAGCAAGCTATAAATCATAGAACCATAGAGGTTAGGTATAGAGTAAGGGACTGGGGGTGCAGATAGATCTCCCTAACAAAGCAAATAGAATACTGTTGTGATCCAGCTGCCCTCACTCCCCCTGACCCGCAGGGGAACTTCCTTGTGGTCTGTAACTTCCTTGTGGTCTGTAATTGACAAGGATGTTTGTGTTCTTTCTAGCCGGTGGGTCTCCACAGAAGGAGTAGAGGTATAAAAGGTTGGTGGGCAAAATAAAGGTTGCTGTTCTTCCACCTGAAAAGAAGCCTCCGTGTCTCAATCCCGGCACCCCCCTGCCAGTCTCGGCTATCCAGGCTGCGCTGGCCGCTGCAAGTGGAGGTTCCACCGAGATCTGGAAAGTGGGGACACATGAACAGGGTCGCTCAAGCCACCGGCTAAATCGAGGAGCGTATTGGGGAAGGTAAAGTGTTCTAATTTTTCATCCCCAGAGATAACTCTGAGGGACATCCTCCAAAAGGTAAGCAAGTATAAAGAGGCGGGAGGGTGAATTGAAAGGCCTCAAAAAGTATCTGAAACTCTTAAAGCAACAAGGCACAGAAGTAACAAGGAAGACAGCCAAAGATTTTGTGCAGGAGGGGGTTTAAATGTTCCAGATTGGGAACAAGTCAAGTCAGATTAAAAGGAGTACGTGTTTTTTCATCCCCAGAGATGCTCTGAGGGGCACCCTATGGCAGACTGGTCAGTAGGGAAGAAATAGGAAGGTGAATTGAGGGCCTCAAAAGATAGAATGTGTAGAGATATATGTTATTGTGTTGATTGTGTTGTCTTTTGTGTTCTGGACTGGAGAAAGACATTCGATTCTGGGAACTGCTAAGAAAGGTATTTTGACTTTAAAATACGGTCCTAAGGATTTGATGCTTTGGAAAAGAGGTTCTGCTTTTATCTCCACAGGATGAGAACCTGTGGGTTCATTGCAAATTTATGTGGTTTGAATTACTGAGAACCCCTGAAATGTTGATGTAAAATACCCCCCAAGAACGCAGCGCCCCTGCTCAGCAGGAAGTAGCCAGACAGGTTGACAACGCCCAAATTCTCTAAAAGATTCTTAAAGTGGAGCCCCTTCAATGGTTCTGGAGCAAGAGCAGCAAGCCTGCTTCCCTGAGTTCTGCTCCACTCCATGCAGCAGTTTGGACCCAGAGAGAGTGTGTCTGGGGCCAGAAGGCAGCTGGAGCAGAGCTTTGCTAGACATGTTGCCCTAACCCAGTGGGTGCCCGGCCTGGGGGACACCACGGCGGTGTCAGGAGTATCAGCAAACCATAGAAGATCGGCAGAAGTTCACAGACTGTGCAGACGGCTGAGACTGTCAACCAGCAGGCTGAAAGAGTCAGCAATGCTTTGGACATCCAAAATGATCTTAATGGACATATTCAATTGGGTGTATTGTCCTTGAACCATCAAGTGGCTCTGGTTCAGGAGCTCGAGTGGACTATCGTTGGACTTTTCAACAGTTAATCATGTTATATGTGTTACTCGTGGCACTGTATTGTATGCTTCTGTTACTGTTATGGAACTCAACCGTCATACGAGAGGGGTTTGAAATAGTGCTTTTGTTCATTTTACCACCCCGTTAGGGCATGCTAGATGGTTACAGCGCTGGTCTGGCTCCTTGGCACTGTCAGTCCTGGGGATACTTGGTTTAGGGCTATGTGTCTGGGTAGCCGCGGATGGGCAATACTTTGGGGGCAGGATGCTACCTAAGACAGGGAATATTAGGGGGCTATTCCCCATGACAGGCAAGGTATTACAAAATAAAAGGGGGAGTTGTTGTGATCCAGCTGCTCTCACTCCCCCTGACCCGCAGGGGAATTTCCTTGTGGTCTGTAACTTCCTTGTGGTCTGTAATTGACAAGGATGTTTGTGTTCTTTCTGGCTGGTGAGTCTCCACAGAAGGAGTAGAGGTATAAAAGGTTGCTGGGCAAAATAAAGGTTGCTGTTCTTCCACCTGAAAAGAAGCCTCCATGTCTCAATCCCGGCACCCCCTGCCAGTCTCGGCTATCCAGGCTGCAAGCTGGCTGCAGCAGAATACTTATGGATGGAGTGGAACTTGAATGGGAGGATCAAATGAGGGGGGACAAGGGAAGGAATATGGGGTGATACAGCTAAAATTAAGGGTCATATTAGGGGTAGTATGGAAATCTAATACAGTAGAAGCTTCCTAACATATATACAACATACAAAGGCAATCTAATGAAATTGTCAAATAATAGGGAAAACAGAGTACCAACTGGTCTTGTTACTGAATAAAGTTTCTAGTACTGGAAATGGGTTACATCTAATTGAGTTGGTCAAAGGGATCCCATGGGAACCCCAAACAACTCAGGCTGTTGCCGAGACTACAGGTTGCTCTTCACAAACGGACAGCAAGGTTCTAGGTTGAAGACAACACCTACATAACTCATTGAACACAGAGAAGTTGAGCTGGTGCCTACCTAGAGCCTTTACTCCTACCTTCTAGTGTTCTCAGTACAGAAAGGTATTCTAGCCGCTAGCAAAAGAGAAATGTAAACACCAACCCAGCCACAAAACCTTTATCTACAGTGGTGGCCTGCCTGCCTGCAAGATATGCTGCTGCAACTGTGGCACAAAGCTTGTGGGAGTACAACCAATATCTGATTTCACTTAAGGTCCACTCTGCCTGATGGAAACCATACTTGAAGCTGCCTGGATGACCAAGAACCCAATACTAGAGAGCCCAGGGACCTAGTGCAAAACTAAATACAATTGCCCTACTAAAGGAACAGAGGAATAAAATGGCTCTTAATGACATTGTTACACTCATAGGTCAGTGCCTTGCTCAAACGACATCAGAGAAGCTTCCTCCTGCAGCAGATGGAAACAAATACAGAGACTCACAGCTAGACATTAGGCAGACGGTGAGAGACCTTGGAACATTCAGCCCTAAAAGAGGTGCCTCCATCAAATCCCTTCCCGTATGGCTCAGGGCACCCTATGGAAGAGGATGTGGGAAGAGTGTAAGAGGCAGAGGGGACAGAGGACGCCAAGAAAACAAGGCCTTCTAGACACAACACGCACAGATGAACTCAGGGACTGAGGCACATGCACGGGGCCTGCGCGGGCCTGCAGCAGATGGGGTCCTAGAGCTGACAGGAGACGTGGACACTCATCCCACCCCTAAGCCAGAAGCCCTCTCCAGTTGATAACTACGTGCAAATGAAAACATGGTTTCCTCCAAGACGGTCTCACAGGAACACAAATGCGTGCCCGGGGTAGACTGCGTGCAAGCGCAGCAGGGTTTTTTTTGTGTTTTATCTTTTTAAAGTTTTTATTTATCTTTTTTTAACCCTACAGTTCCTTTGCATATGTCTTACAACTTCTGGGGTTGTGTTTTTACAGAATTCCTAAGTGAGTGGACAAGTGGGTCTCTGTCTATATTTGCTTCTTGTGCTTTTTCTGGGGTGCTTTTCCTTCTTGTTTGCTTTTATCCTATTCCTATGTGTTTGTTTTATCTTATTATTATATTACTGTCCCTTAGAATCCTGTTTACTTTCTAATGAGAGAGGGGGTAAAGCTGGATAGGAGGGAAGATGGGGAGGAGCTGGGAGGAGTAGAAGGAGGGAAAACTAATTGGCATATATTATATGAAAAATAAAAGAAAAAAATGTTTGGGGCTGGAGAGATGGCTCAGAGGTTAACAGCACTGGCTGTGCTGCGGCCAGTGCAGCCTGGATAGCCAGACTGGCGGGGATGGCGGTGGTGGGGGGGTGGGGGGTGAGGGGGGTGGCACGGAGACTTCTTTTCAGGTGGAAGAACAGCAACCTTTGTTTTGCCCAGCAACCTTTCATACCTCTACTCCTTTTGTGGAGACTCACCAGCCAGAAAGAACACAAGCATCCTTGTCAATTACAGACAAGGAAGTTCCCCTGCGGGTCAGGGGGAGTGAGGGCAGCTGGATCACAACAGGCTGCTCTTCCAGAGGTCCTGAGTTCAATTCCCAAAAACCACATGGTGGCTCACAACCATTTGTAATGAGATCTGGTACCCTTTTCTGGCATGCAGGCAGAACGCTGTATACATAATAAATAAATAAATGTTTGAAAAAAATGTTTGACTTAAAAAAATAAAATGTGGGCCAGGTGGTGGTGGTGCAAGCCTTTAATCCCAGCACTCGGTAGTCAGAGACAGGTGGACCTCTGTGAGTTTGAGGCCAGCCTGGTCTACAAGAGTTAGTTCCAGGACAGGCTCCAAAGCTACAAAGAGAAACCCTGTCTTGAAAAACAATAATAATAATATTAATAATAATATAAAATATAAAGGCTGGAGAGGTAGCTCTGTAGTTAAGAGCCCTGGCTGCTCTTCTAGAGAACCTGGGTTTGATTCCCAGCAACTACATGGCAGTTCACAACCATATGTTAACTCTGGTTCCAGGGGATTCAACATTGTCTTGTAGCCTCAGAGGGCAACAGACATGCACATGGTGTACAGATATATGTGTAGGCAAAACACTCAAAAATTTTAATTAAATATGTGTCAACAAAAACAGAAGATACAGCCGGGCGGTGGTGGCACACGCCTGTAATCCCAGCACTTGGGAGGCAGAGGCAGGCGGATCTCTGTGAGTTCGAGGCCAGCCTGGTCTACAAGAGCTAGTTCCAGGATAGGAACCAAAAGCTACGGAGAAACCCTGTCTCGAAAATCCAAAAAAAAAAAAAAAAATAGAAGATACGAAGAAACATATGGAAATTTAAGATGGTGGGGTCCCCAAATCTAAAACTCAGCAGATAGTTCAATAAGAGAGTGTAGGAGACAGAGAAAGAACTAATGAATTAGAAGACAGAAGAATAGAAATTACCTACCTGAACAACAGAGGGAAAAAAGTGGCTTGAAAAAAACAAAAAAACATACCCACAAATAGATGGGACCTTGTAGACCGCCTCGACGGGTTCCTCTGTCTAGGGTTTGTAACCCGCCTGGCTGGTCAGTTATTCCAGGGTCACGGAGAGGCACCACCTGAAAGACATAGGCTGATAAGAGGAAGGAGGCTAGGCAGATTTGTCGAAGCCTCCGTTTATTAGAGTCATGGTTACAGCTTATGTAGCCCCTGGATGAGGAGCTTGGGGGGCTGGGGCACGGGGTCTTGCCACGTGGTCCACGCCCGTCACGTAGTCCAAGAGGTTATGATGGGTCAGGTCACGATTCCTTGGTCAGGAAGTCACAAGGTGACCCACCTAGTTCTCTAGATAGTCTGGAATGTGAGGCAGGTTGCCTTAACAGAGGCTCTCTATTAACAGTTAATTTGGGTGTGAGATAGGCTTGGTCAATAAGACTATTCTCAATACAATTGGAAAGTGAAGCCCTCTGCAAAACTCCTCACGGTGGTGCTTCCTGTAAATTTTGGGGGGACACGGCTCCTGACAGGACCTCAGGAACAGGAACAGAAACCTAGTGCTGATGTTGGTGTCCCTGAAGATGAGGCAAAGCTAAGGTAGCATTTGGAAAAGAAATGGTTGAACGTACCAGAGTTAGCAAAGGACAGATCAACTGACTTAACAGGTTGAGTGAACAGCAAACAGGATAAACCCCAAAAGATGGAACAAATACATGTATGATCAGCCTTTGAAAATGCAAGACAATGGGGAAAGTATTGGAAGCGGGACCAGCAGAGAAGCCACTGGAGAACGGCTTCGCTCAGGGAACCGACTGTATTTTTCAAAGACTGAAAGAACTGTCAATCTAGACTCCTGTATGAAATGAAAATGGCTTTCAGGAAGAAGAGGAGGTGCTGGCACTCCAGGTGCCGGGAAATGAGGAGAAATTGTTACCAGCAAGCCTCCTAAATAAAGGGCAGGGGGAGGCCACGCAACAGAAAGGAGATAATAAAAGAACTCTTGGAACAAATGGGAGGAAAAGACTGCAGGAGGGAAAATTATGAGTGGCTACAATTTTCCCTCTCTTGGATCTTAGAAATCTTGCTGGCTGCTAAAGCAAATACTGTAGACCGTTTGGCCCAGTTTTCAGCACCTCTAGAGGAAATAGTTGAGAGAGAGAGAATTTAATTACAAATAAGGGAGCATGGGTATTATAAACAAATGCAAGATTTCTGCCTGTCACTCACAAAGGTAAAGAGGAGATTGATGATGAAATTCTGTTTATGTGATAAAATTCTGGGCCAGAGAGATGTAGGTGCTTATCACTAAGTCTTATTACCTGAGTGTGATCCTCAGGACCTAGATGGTGGAAGAAAAGAAACATCTATACTCACATGCTAAGACACACAGGCATATATGCTACCCCACCCCAATAAATAAATAAAATGCAATGATGTGATTCCTAAAGAAACCAGTAAAAAAAAATACAAAGAGATACATGAAAAAGTACTATAAATGAGTCAATATAAAATTAGAAGAAAAGCAGAAAAAATAGAAAATGGAAAAAGAAAAACAAACAGAAAGCAAGAACTCAGACAGCAGATTTAATTACGTTAAGCACAGACTGTCTAAATACACCATTTACAAGCAGAAAATAGCAGATACAAAAGCACAACCCAATAATGTTACATATACAAGAAACTAACGTCAAATATAACAACAAAATGCTGACTGAGGAGCTGAGAGATGGCTTAGTAGTTAAAATCGAATATTGCTCTTGCAGAGGACCCAAGTTCAGTTCCCAGTACCCCTATCAGGTGGCTCACAACAACCTGTAACTCCAGCTCCAGAGGGATCCCACACCTCTGGCCTCCTCAGACACCTGCACTCATGTCAATGTACCCACATACAGAAAAAAAAAGCCTATTAAAAGTCAAAGAATGAAGAGTGATATATATTGCAACAATCAAAAGAAATTAGGACTGGTAATACGAGATAAGATAGACTACAGAGAAAAGAAAATCACCAGCATCAAAAAAATGACTTTATATAACAATAAAAGCATTGAGACACCAAATGGACACAGCATCTGTAAATGTATATGCACAACAGAGCATCAAAACAATGTGAATCAAAACCTAACAGATTGAAAGGAGGTATAGACAACATAATTTGAAATTCCAACCTAAGTTTCTCAGCAACTAGCCTGAAAATCAGCAAAGGTAGAGAGAACTTAACAGCATCTCTCACTAGAATCCAGTCAACATTTAGAGCATATTGTACCCAACAGCAGCAGAATAGCACTCAAGAATCCAGTGCTCCGTGGAAAAAAAGCTGAAATCAAGCAGAGAATAACACAATAAATATGGGAGCAAAAGTAAATGAAATTAAAATAGTAAAACAAGGGCTGGAGAGATGGCTCAGAGGTTAAGAGCACTTGCCTGTTCTTCCAGAGGTCCAATTCGATTCCAGAGTTCAGTTCTCAGCAACCACATGGTGGCTCACAACCATCTGTAATGAGATCTAGTGCCTTCTTCTGGCCTGCAGCACACATGCAGACAGAACAATGTATACATAACTTAAAAATGACCCTTTAAAAAATAGTAAAACAAGATTAGGTGTGGTGGTGCACACCTTTGACCCTATGCACTCCAGAGGTGGAGGCAGGTGCATCTCTGAGTTAGAAGCCAGTCTGGTAGACATAGAGATTTCCTGGTCTGCCAGAGCTACATAGTAAGACCCTGTCCCCAAAAGCAAGCAAGCAAACAAATAAAACAAACCCCCAAAACGAAAAATTGGTTCTGTGAGCTCATCAGGATGATGAACAAAGAGGAAAGAAAGAAGGCAGGGTGAGGTGCTCAGTGTGAAAGCAGAAGCCGAGTGGGGCTTCCCAGAACCCATGTGAAAGCCAGGGTTGGTCCGACCAATCTCAAGAGCGAGCTAAAGGACGTCACTGCTGGCCATGCAGGCATCAAAACAAATAAACAAACAAACAAACAAAAGACCAAGAGGACCTTGGCCAGAGCTCTACACATACAGATTTGACAACTTGAGGAAATACACCACTACCCAAAGGGGAAACATAACTACAACTTACCCAATGTGATATACATAATTTGAGGGGCTGGAGAGATGACTCAGAGGTTAAGAGCACTGGCTGCTCTTCCAGAGTATCCAGGTTCAATTTCCCAGCACCTACATGGCAGCTCACAGCTGTCTGTAACTCCAATTCCAGGGGATCTGACACCCTCACACAGAGTATATACAGGTAAAACGCCAATGCATATAAAGTAAAAATAAATTACAGCCAGGTGGCATGGCGCACATTTTTAATCCTAGCACTCGGGAGGCAGAGGCAGGCGGATCTCTGTGAGTTCGAGACCAGCCTGGTCTACAAGAGCTAGTTCCAGGACAGGCTCCAAAACCACAGAGAAACCTTGTCTCGAAAAACCAAAAAAAAAAAAGAATCTCTGAGTTCTGAGTTTGAGGCCAGCCTGGTCTACAGCACGAGTTCCAGGACAGCCAGTGATACACAGAGAAACTCTGTCTTCAAACTAGCCCACTCTCAAAAATTAAAAAATATAAATGAAATATATAATTTAAATAGCTCTATAACTATCAAGGGGATTGAATTTGTAATTTAACCCCCCCAAAAGAAATATTGGTAGCCAGATGATCTCACTGGAGAACTCTACCAAGTCTATATAGTATCTTCCAAAAAAGCAAGAGGAACAGCTTCTAATTCATTTTCTGAAGCTAGCGTCACATCTGTAAGAACATTAGACAAAGTCTGCACAAACAGGTACTCCAAACCTGCACCCATTGTGCATACACATGCAGCAATAACCAACAAAATATTGGCATATAGGATTGAGCCTACGTGAAATAGCAGAATCTATGAAAAGAATTATGCAACAGATAAAGTAGACTTTATAAGGGATACAAGGCTGGTCCTAAAACCATTCAATGTAATCCACCATCCTAGCGGTTTCAAGAAGAAAAGTCACAGGTCATTGAGATGGTTCAGTGAGTAAAGACAGCTGGCACCAAGCCTGACAACCTGTGTCTGAACCCTGGGACCTACATGGTGAAAAGGGAGAACCAATTCCTGCAAGCTGTCCTCTGACCTCCACGTTTAAACTGTGGCATGAGCACTCACGCGAGTACACACACTAAATAATAAAATGTGCCCATTATAGTTTATTTAATAAAATAGCCCACAAAACTAAGTGTATTTCTGTATACTATCATGGACACGTAGACACCAAAATTAAATATAAAATGCTATTCATGATCATTTGAAATAAAGCAGAACATGCTTCAGAGAAGATACAGAAATAGCCAAGAAGCACACAAGGAGATGCTCAGTATCCCTAATCATTTGGGAAACACAAATAAAAACTCAACTCAGGGCTTGAGACGTGGTTCAGTGGGTAAAGTGCCCAGTGCAAAAGCAAGAGCTTAGAGTCTGGGTCCCCATGTGAAAGTCAGGCATGGCTGTAAACATGTAATTTCAGTGGTGGAGAGGGGAAGCAACAGGATCCCAAGGACTCACTGGCCAGCTAGTCTAGTGTAAATGGAGCTTCAGGTTAAATGAGAGGCTGTGTCTTTAAGAAAAGATAAAGTTAAAAGATCAAGGAAAGATATTGTGCTGGGTTAGTACATACTTACACATATATGCACATACTTGCACACATACACACAAATTACACATGCGTACACACAGATGTGAGATACCACCTCCCATCTAATAAAGTGGCTAGTATTTAAAAAGAAGTGTTGACAAAGATGTGAAGAAATTAGAAGCCCCAACATTTTTGTGGAAATATAAAATGGCAGAGTCACTATGGGAAAGAGTGTGGCATTTAAAAAAACAAACAAACAATTTTCCATCCTAGGCATGACTTTGGTGGTGTGAGCAGTCTGCTTATGCCGTTGTACTAAATATGTTGCTATCATGGAATGGGTATATGGAACTCTCTTAGTACTTTTTCTTACAAGTAAATGAAAAGCTAGAGTTATCTGAGTATAAGATGTTGGGGGTTGTTTGTTTGGAGACAGGGTCTCACTTTGTAGCACCAGCTTGCTTGGAACTTGCTTTGTGGACCAGGCTGATCTCAAATTCACAAAGATCTACCGGCCCCTGCCTCCTCCCAAGTGCTGGGATCTTAAGACATATACTACTGTGCCTGGCTCAAAGTTAAAAAAAAAAAAAATCTTAAAGAGAGAGGAAGTAGACTGTTTTCTAAAAAGCCCAAAATATATGCGCCTCTGAAGAAAAGTTTCCCTTGGGGTGATTTCAGGATGGTTGTCAAGTCAGAAAAGGCTGTACAATCATTCTCTGCTTCTTTCTCTAAGGTCAGTCCTGGCACCGACTCTAAAGAGATGTTAATATTTACATATGAGTGATTTAAAGAAGAATCTTTCCCCTGCATAAAATTCACAGTCACTGACTGGAGAGATAGCTCAATGGTTAAAGCACTTGACATGCAAACATGAGTTTGCATTCCCAGCATCCATGTAAATGTCAAGCGGATTTGGTAGCTGCCTGTAATTCCAGCCGCAGAATGCAAAGGCAGAGCAAGGGATTAGCCACATCAGTGAGCTCTGGGTTTGACTCAATGAATAAGCCTCAGTGAATAAGCTGGAAGAGTGATGGAGGATGATTCCCTACATTATGGGGTGGGGGTGCACCACATCTACAAAAAAAAAAAAAGCATGCACACACAAAACAGAATCAGAAAAAAACAGTTTTCAGTCATCAGTAGAGAAGAGTTTGTTTCTTAGACCTAGGCATAAGGGAGTCCAACAATCTCATTTGGTGCACTGATTGTGTCTCACGTAGTTTAACTGTAATGTCTTTCATCTAAAGACTAACACAGACTTAATCTGTAGCTGAGAGGAATGTGAGCTGGAAAGATCACAGCCTTATCTAGGTGCATTTTCGGGATAGCTTCTTATTCTTAGAGAAAACAGCCCCGATCTCAGCCAATGCTCTTAACCTCTGAGCCTTCTCTTTAGTCCCACAATTCGGTTTTTTAAAAGAGCACGACACTGCAGCCAGTAATCATGAAATGGAGGCATGTTCTACATAAGGAGCGAATGGGGGCACACGAGGATGAAAGGGGGGTAACGTGGAACCCGGAACGAGAAACCACAGGCTGATGACCCAGAAAAGAGGGGACTGGAAAGAAATTAAGGAGTGATAAGCAAATTCTAAGAAGACTCCCCAATTTTTCTCTTCAAAGGTATATGTATTTTGTATTATGCCATTGTCTTTGTGTGGGTGGTATCTGTGAATATAACAGAATAATCAGCCTGCTCCACTGATTAGTTTGCATCATACAGGACTCTGTGCAGACTGCAGCAGGCCCTCCTGCTGATCTTTGCAGGTGTTGATGCCATATAAGGAGAGGGCCACATGGCTAGGGTCTCAGGGCTGTCTTAAATGCTGTTAATCTCCACAAATAGCCAGCAAAAAAAAATGGGCTCTCAATGTCATAGTTCTGTGTGTTACATGTATTTGTGTGAACATACATATGTGCAGGTGTACATGCCTCTCTTGAGGCCTGAAGTTGACACCGGGTGTCTTCCTTGACAGCTCTGAGACTTGCTGGCTATCCTGTCTAGCCCATCAGGTTTGGTGAGAGAGACCTTGTCTCAAAAATTAAGGTGGAGAGTGACTGAGAAAGACACCCAACACTGACCTCTGGCCTGCACATGAATTTCCAGGCATACCCACTGCCACCCACGTCTATACACAGGAGAAGTAATATAGAAAGCCTGCTCTAGATCTGGGAAGAGCTGGATTATTAAAAAAAAAAAAAAAGATGGAAGACAGTATCCCATTGGGTAAATGGATCCCAGGGGGTAGAAATCTCATTTGGAGCAACCGTAGAGGATAACGCATATACCACCCCTTGTGCAACTGTCTTCAGCCTTGGCCACTCTAAGATTTGACAGGACGGAGTATAGACTGGTACAACCTCCACAGAAGTCCATTTAATAAGGCAAGTGTGGTGACACATGTTTGTAATGTCAGCATCTGGAAGGCTGAGGCAGGAGAATTGAAGAGGACACACTAAGCTGTGCAGCGAAACCTTGTATATCTCAAAAAAAAAAAAAGGTAAACTCGAGTCCAGTTGGCAATAGCTATCAAAATCACAAGCATATATACGATTTTTTTTAAAAAATTACATTCTGCCGGGCGGTGGTGGCGCACGCCTTTAATCCCAGCACTCGGGAGGCAGAGGCAGGCGGATCTCTGGGAGTTCGAGGCCAGCCTGGTCTACAAGAGCTAGTTCCAGGACAGGCACCAAAGCTACAGAGAAACCCTGTCTCGAAAAACCAAAAAAAAAAAAAAAAAAAAAAAAAAAATTACATTCTGTTTGTTTGTTTGGTGTGTGTGGGTGATTTTGCTCTCTTGTGTGGAGATCCTAAGACAACTTTCGGGACTCTGCCAACTTTTGATTGCTGTGATAAAGCCCGTGACCAGAGGCAGCCTGTAGGGAGATCAGAGGCAGCACGTAGGGAGGGGAGCTCATTCAAGGTCGGCTTACACTATTACGCTCTTACTTCAACTTCAGCCAGTCATCAAGGGAAGTCAGAGCAGGAATGCAAAGCAGGCTCGTGGAGGTGGGAATGTAAGCAAAGATCATGGACTGGCTTGCTCTCCATGGCTGCTCAGCCGGCCCTCTTCTCCAGCCCAGAACCTCTGCCTGGAGGTGACTCTGCCCTTAGTGGTTGGGCTTTCCTACATCTATCCAAGAAAATGCCCCACAGGCTTGCCTATAGGACGGTCTCACACAAGCAAATATTCTTGGTTGAGGTTCCTCTTCTCAGATGACCTTAGCTTGTGTCAAGTTGACAAAATAATTAACCAACATACCATCTTTCCTTCTGCCATATGGGGCCTGGAGATTGAAGTCGGGTCCTTGGGCTTTGCCCAGGCAATTTTACCCGCCAAGCCATCTGGCTGGCCTTAGTATATGCTCTTTGATTCAGTTACTGTGCTTCTAGGAAGTGACTCTACCCAGAGACATACATTAGCAGACACAGGAGGTCCTCTGTACTTTGGACAATATTATACTCCGGAGTACACTTGCTCGGTCAATCAACAGTTATGCATTATTAGTACCAGAAAATGCTCAATATATTGTTGTACAACTGAATACTACTGAGAGGATAGTAGTGAAGGAATTCTATATGAATCAATTTCAAAACATTTCAATACATTTTTAAAAATTTAAAATTTTATTTTACTTTTGATTTTTGAGACAGGGTTTCTTTGTGTAGCCCTGGCTGTCCTGGAACTCACTCTGTAGACCAGGTTGGCCTCAAACTCAGACATCTGCCTGCCTCTGTCTCCTTAGTGCTGAGATTAAAGGAGTGCGCCACCACGCCTGGCTTCAACGCAATTTTTACGGAAAAAAACAAACACGCCCACAAGGTATGTTAGATATGGTGCAAGAGGGACCTTTGGGGCTTCCCATAGTGGATGGGGCCCAAACTGCAGCAGGTAACAGAATACACTCTGCAGGGAGAGCTCTGTGGGGTTTACTGAAAAGAGGGAGGATAAGGGGAAAGGAGGGAGAGAGACAGAGACAGAGAGAGACAGAGGGAGAAAGAGGGAGGGGAGGGAGGAGAGAGGAGAGCAGAGGGAGAGAGGCTGAGACAGCTTGCCTCAGGAAAGACTGAGATATGGAGTGGGCGGAGCTTGTCTCTTAAAGGGACCTTTGCACCTGTGTACAATCAGAACTGCTTGCCATAAACAGAGGAATGCCAGGTTCCCAAAGGGCGGGGCCAAAGTGTGCCTGGATACTAAAAATATAGAAAGTAGAATATATCATGCTAAAAGGAGAGAAATAGAGCTGACTGTGATGGCGCACGCCTTTAAGTCCAGCACTGAGGCCAGCCTGGTCTACAGAGTGAGTTCCAGGATAGGTTTCTACAGAGAGAAACCCTGTCTCGAAAAACAAAAACAACAACAACAAAGAGGGAAATGAGGGTGTAGACTGGCTTTTGTTCATTCTTGTTTTAACTCTCGCGGAAAGCCCCAGCGGCTGTCTGTTTGAAGAGGGACAGAGTCCTCTCACTATGTGACTGTGGATACTTCCTGGTTTATTTTTGAGCTAAGGTCTCCGGTATTCCAGGCCAGCCTTAAACTATGTAACTGAGGAAGACCTTGAATTTGTGATCCTCAATATCCTGAGTGCTAGGATTGCAGGCCTGAGGTTTGTGTGGTGTTTGGGAATGAACCCAGGGCTTTGAGCATGCTAGGTAAGGGCTCTGTTAACGGAACTATACCTCCCCTCCCCTATACATTTTGTTTATGAATCATGTTGGGCTATCAATCGTGTAAATGGTCAAATAAATGTATTTATTTCTAAGAATTTTTAAACCGTGTGTGTGTGTGTGTGTGTGTGTGTGTGTGTGTGTGTGTGTGTATGGCCACAGAGGCCAGCAGCATCATGTCTGCCTGGAACTGGAGTTACAGACAGTTATAAGGAACCTGATATAGGCGTTTGGAAGCGACCTCAGATCCTCTGCTAGAGCAGTACACGCTCTTAACTGCTGAGCCCTCTCTCCCCGTCTCTCCAGCCTCCAATGAATGCATTTTAAAGTGAAAACATTTAATGGCACAATAGAGTTCGGAAACCACAGGATGAGTCTAGCACCCCGTGTCTTCCCACTCCTTAACAGTGCGACCAAGCCAGAGGCCCAAGCTCCTCCCACACCGGTCTCGATCGCGGGGTTTTGCAACCACATCACTATCTTCTAAAGGAGTCACTGCTTACCTTTCCCACCCCAGCTCTCTGGGCGGGATTTAGGGGCTGCTTTTTCCCAGAGGTCACCAAAGCTCTCCAGTTGCATCCTCAGGGCCCCTGCTGGCAGCTGAGAGTCCCCCAGGAGTGGAGAATTCTGAGGCTCTGGCTAACTGCCAGGCCCCAAGCATATGGGAGAGCTGGAGATCAGACAACTCAGCCGAGCCTGTCCTGCAGGTCGGCACCCCCTCAAGCAGGCCCGGGATTCCAAAGGGATGTGTCAGGGCTAACAGCTGTTTGCGCAGTCGTCCACTAGGCCTGTTTGAGCCGTCCTCTACCTGCCCAGGTCCTGTAATTTCGCTTATCACCTCTGTCCCCAGTGGTCATTCCTCTCTCCTCAGTCCCTCCTCCTCTTTCCTCCACCCGGGCTTTTGTCCTTGATCTGGTCCTTTTGCTGCTAATCGCCTTCCGGTAGCAGACAGGACCCAGTAAGAAACAGATGGTACACCCCAACTGGGTAATTTAAGAAGAATTTAATAAAGTACTATTTCTGAAAGTATGGACAGGATACAGGGAAGCTACTCCGGCTAGGGCAGTCCCCTGTGGTAAGGGGCCGGTGCAGCGCCATTGGAGCTAAGGTTTGTGGTCGCTGCCGCTGGCAGGCAGTTAGTTCCCTGGGACTCTCATCTGAGTTACAACACGGGACCTCAGGCTACTCTTTCCATCCTAGTTCCTAAACCCAACCGGAATGCACTGATTCTATTCAGAGGGACCAGCCTCGCAGGCACACGGCATAGTGGGGAAGGGTGGAGAACACATCAAGAGGACAGAAGGGATGCATCCAACACCCTTCCCACTTCAGAAAAGCTTCATCGCCAGAGGTTTCCAAACTCTAGGACACAGGGTCCAGGGGTGGTGGCAAACATGGGATTGCAGCGTAAACCTGGTCCAGACAGATGTTCAAGGCCATCCTCAGCTACTCAGACACTTAATGAGTTTGACGTACCTAGGCTAAATGATACCCTGTCTTCAAACAAAACAAAACAAAATAAAGTGGATGGAGAGATGGCTCCGCGGTTAAAAACACATACTGTTCTTTCAGAGGACTAAGTCCAGTTCCCAACGACGCAAGTCAGGCAGCTCACAAAGCCTATAACTGCAGCTCCAGGAGCACCTGGACTCAAGTGCACATACTCCCATAGAGACACAAAAATATGCATAATTTATTAAAAAAATCTTAAACACAAAACAACAAAAACAAAATAGTCATATGAATTCTAGCAGCCGGTGTCTAGAGCCATCAGCGCTCACCCCGGAGCCACTCTGATTTTAATCATGGTCCCGCAGACCCATCTTCGCCACACTGCAGCAAATGCTAGGCCTTGTATTCTTTCCTTTGTCAATAATTCATATGCATGCAGAATAAATGAACCCAGGGACTTTCTCATGCTAGCCAAGTGTGCCTACCAAGGGAAACTTTCTGTTTATTTGTTTTAGGGAGACAGGATCTCACTGTGTACCTCCATGCTGGTTTTGAATTTGCGATCCTCCTGTTTCAGCTTCCCAAGAGCTGAGATTACAGGTGTGAGCTTACCACATCCCAGACTAAATGATAAAATAAAAAACTAAAAGCTGGTCATGGGCGTGCATGCCTGCAATCCCAATACTCAGGAGAAAGGGATCCTAAATCCCAGGTCAGCCCCGTCTACGTAGAAAAGCCTGCGCAGGATCCTTTGTGAGAACAGAAGTTGAAAGCAATGATCTCAGCAATGGTCCTTAGTGGACACCAAAAGCATTAAGTAAAATCAACCCTGGAAACTTTCTAATAGATGAACCAGACTAGTGCCCTGCTGGTAACAAAGCTTCAATGAAGTCTCTTTGTCTAAGAAGAAAGAGCAAATGAATGTAGGGACACCCTGCGGAAGCAGTCAGCAACTGCCCAGGACGGATTAGCCAGTACTTTCAATAAATCCATAGTAAGGAAGAAAAGGGGAGATTAAGCTGTTATAGAATAACACAAGCTTCTGAGCTGTAGCAGCCAAGTACAACACAAAAACCTTGCTTAGGTCTTAAAATATCTTTGTTATCATTAGGACCTTTGGGTAGAGACTAAGATGCGATGATGATGCTGTGGATTTATTGGGGCTGGGAATGGAATTCAGTGACAAAATGCTTGTCTAGCAGGCATCAGGCCTCAGGTTTGAGTCCCAGCCCAAGAATATAAAAAAGAAAGAAAAAGAAAAGGGAAAGAAAGAAGAAAGGAGAAAAATGCTGTTGTTGTTTCTGGAACTGGGGTTTAACCCTGAACTTCGCACATGCTGGACAAACACCAGACCACACAGCTACCGTTGTTCATTTTGAAGCTGCAATTGGGGCATGGTGTTTAGAGCGATTTCTGTGTCTTTATTAGGTAGATGCCGTGACACGGTCTGGGCTTGCTTTAAAATATGCTGACAAGACCAAGTGTGCCTGACATAGCAAGTGTCTATACCTAACTTATTCCTTCAGAGAAAAATACTTGTGTCTCTATTCCTGAGTTAGAGGTTTTAAATAATTCTCAGAAGATGCTGGATGCTTGTATCCACCTTCGTGCACTTCTCTCCCCACAGTCGTTAGGATATGGTTGGCCACAGCACAGTCATCATGATTCTCTCTGTTGCCATGGTAAATATAATATGCCCATGAGAGTCTGCTCTTGATGGACCATTGACCACTCCTAGCCATTTTTTAAAATTGTAACTATTATTTTTCCTTCATGAGTATGGAGTTACAGACAGTTGTGAACAACCCTGCAGGTGCTGGGAATTGAGCCTGGGTTCTCTGGAACCAGTGCTCTTAACTGTTGAGCCATCTCTCCAGCCCCAATTCCTAGTCATTTTTTTGTATTGAAGGTTCTAGTCATTTTTTACTGAACCAATCAATTAATTTGTGTGTATGTATGTGCAAGTGCTATGTTAGGCCATACACATACCACAGTGGACAATTGGTAGCCCTTGCTGTACCCTATGTTTGAGGCAGTCTCTGTCATATTGCTGGTGCCCTGCACACTCTAGGCTAGCTGGTCCACGAATTTCTGATGTGGCAGACAGTGATTGTCCTGCCCCCACTCCTGTCTTGTTGTGAGAGTGCTGGGGTTAGAGACACGTGCACCTGGCCTTTACTTGGGTTTAAGGCCTTTGAAGTCAGATGGCCATGTTTGCATGGCAGGCGATAGCTTCTGTCCACAAATCAATGATTAGAGAATTTTCAGACACTTGTGTTTTCAAGGAGAGCTCTGGGGAACAATGAGGCATGCGCACCACTATGCTAAAGGCTCCATAGGTGTGGCTCCTCCATCTCCGAATGTTGGGCTGCGTCACAGAAAGACTGGAAGCCAGACAAATTTTACAAGTGATCTGATTTGTTCACAATGATTTGAGTAGAATTCTTTCTTAATCTCTAAAGTTCAGTACTTTCATGAGGATTTATACCAAATTCAGCTGCTGCATGGCAATTTTACCTCGGGTGGGTAAATTTGGTATTATTGTATGTATGACGTGTGTATGGCGGGGATACTCATGCCATGATATATGTGTGTGTGTGTGTACACATGCCATGTAGTATGTGGGGGGGTGTTGGAGAACAACTCTATAGAGTCAGCTCTCTCTTTCCATGCAGACAAAATACTCATATCTATAAAATAAAAATAAACTGAAACTTTAAAAAATAAAACAAGGGGGCTGGAGAGATGGCTCAGAGGTTAAGAGCATTGCCTGCTCTTCCAAAGGTCCTGAGTTCAATTCCCGGCAACCACATGGTGGCTCACAACCATCTGTAGTGAGGTCTGGCCTGCAGACATACACACAGACAGAATATTGTACACATAATAAATAAATATTAAAAAAATAAAATAAAACAAAAACAAACAAGCAAAAAACCCTGTCTTGAAAACCTGGAGAGAGAGAGAGAGAAAGAGAGAGAGAGGACTGAATAATGATAGAGTTCAGATAACAAACATTTTCTGCTGGTCTGTTGTTGTTATTGCTGCTGTTAATCAAATGACTACTGAGAGAAACTAAATTCACATTCTTTCAGAAAGGAAAAACCCAAGGCAAGATAGTTTGACAGGCAGGTGCTGCCAAATGTGTAAGGAGTAACAATGCCAACTCTCTAGAAGCTCTTCCAGGGATTGGCGGAGAACCCAAGTTCACCTTAGGAGGGCAGTGTTACCATGACGCCAGTACCAGAAGTAGATATTGCAAGGAAAGAGCACGACAGATGGACAGACATCCTTTCTGGCCACAGACAGAAACACTAGGAAATGATGATAGCAATGAAAAATAAGAGCCAACTACGAGTGGGATTTACCGTGGGAGACGAAGCTCCCAGAGTCAGTGGGCTCCAACCTGACAGTGGGATTCCAGAGGGAAATCACGTGCTCATATCAAATGATGCAGAAAAGGCGGCTGGCAGAAGTCAACCTCCATCCAAGAAAGGAAAGAAAGAAAGAAAGAAAGAAAGAAAGAAAGAAAGAAAGAAAGAAAGAAAGAAAGAAAGAAAGAGCCCAAGCCATTCACAGTAAATTAAGAGGACAGATAATTTTCCTCAAGTTAATAATAAGGCTTACACACACACACTCACTCGCGCGCGCACGTGCGCACACACACCCTATTTCAAATAGTTTTTGCGTGTTAGGCCAGCCTGATCTACAAGGCAAGTTCCAGGACAGCCAGGGCTACACACAAAAACCCTGTCAAAGCAAAAAAACAAAATAAACAGAAATAACAATAATAGCCAGGTGGTGGTGTACACTTTTAATTCTAGCACTCAGGAGGCAGAGGTAGGTGGATCTCTGTGAGTTTGAGGCCAGCTTCATCTACAGAGCAAGTTCCAGTTCCATGACAGTTAGGGCTGTTACACAGAGAAAGTCTGTCTCCAAAAATTCATAATGGTAACAACAACAAATTTAAAACAGAGAGCCGAGTGTAGTAAGCTTGTAATCTCAAGCTAAGACAGGAGAATCACCTCAAATTCAAAGTCAGCCTGGGCTACAGAGTGAATTCCTAGGCAGCCTGAGCTGACAGAAAGAAATCAAAAGCCAAGCCAAGGTGCCGGCTCTGAGCAATCTACTCCTGTTCAAGTTTTCGCTAGAAGTCCTGGGTCAGTAAAAGAAGACAGTAAGCAGAAGGTGCTGGGGGGAAATGTCCCTTTCCCAGGCAGTGGGATTGACTCTGAAGAAAATCCCAAGAACTCCACAAAAGAGTGCTAGAACTCAAAAGACAATTCAGCCAGGTGAGAGGATACCTGGTCAAGGTCAACACACAGCGTTTCTATACAGTGCTAGCAGTTTGTCCGGCAAGTTCTTATATAGCTGTGTTTCCAAAGACTTTTCCTATCCTGAAACTCAGTAGACCAAGCTGACTCGGATTAAAGGAGCGCGCCACCATGTTCCAAAAAAGCTGAAAAAAATTTAAAAGATCATCTGTATCTCTAAAAGTGAAATGGCTAGATAAAAATCTGATCACATGACCTAGCGAGATGATTCAGTGAGTGGTTAGGGGCACTGTGTGCTCTTCCAGAGGACCTAGGTTCAATTCCCAGCTATAACTCCAGTTCCAGGGGATCTGACACCCTCACACAGACATATATTCAAGCAAAATGCTAATGCACGTATAAATAAGTCTTTAAAAAAATCTGATAATACATATATTATCAGACACTAAAACTATTTAAGAACTGAGGGAAGAGGTCAAACAGGTAACTAAATGGAAGTATTTTTTTTTTAAGATTTATCATCCAGAAGAGGGCACCAGAGCTCAGTACGAATGTTTGTGAGCCACTATGCGGTTGCTGGGAATTTAACTCAGAACCTCTGGAGAGGCAGTCAGTGTTCTTAACCTCTGAGCCATCTTTCCAGCCATCATTTCATAAATGGAAATATGAATTGGAGAACTCACCAAAGAAACGTGGCAACTGCCTCCAAAATATCTATAGATGTCAAAAATCTATCAGAATTGTTTTATAGTCAAGGTATTCTAAACTGAAAAGGCAAAGTCACTAGGTTAACGTGAAACGATTTAAAGAAGAATAAAGTTGAAGGCGCCTTCAGTTCCTGTTTTTAAGACTTATCAAGGGCTGCCTGGTGAAATGGTTCCGTCACTAAAGCGCTCACAAGCATGAAGATCTGAATTCAAAACCTGTCATCACCTACAAAGCCAGGTGCTGCAGTAGCCCATGCCTGCCATCCCAACACTGGGAAGGTGAGAGACAAGTGGGTGTCTGGAACCTGCTGGCCAGCTAGCTGAGCCAAATCGGTGAACCCCCGCATTCAGTGAGAGACCTGCCTCAAAAATCATGAGGGATGGTACCTGAAAATGACATTCAGTGTCAACCTCTGTTCTATACACACATATGCACATGCAGACACGTATGCACAAATACACTTTACACACACCTAAGCACAGAAGGCTTGCTATGTAGTTATAATCATGAAAGTTGCTTGGCATTTTTGCAAGGAGCTAGCTAGCCACCCAGATCAATAGACACAGAAATCAATGGAACAAAATCAAGAAGCCAGAAATAGACCAGTAGAAATGTGGACAACCAATTTTTGACAAAGGTGTGAAAGCAATTCAGCTGAGGAAAAATTGTCTTTTCAACAGGATGCTGGAACCATTGAACATCAGGGAAAGTGGGGGCCCAACTTAAACTTCTCATCTCACATAGAAATGAACTTAGAAGGGAACAGAAACGGAAGTATAAAATAGAACTATACAGCATTTAGAAAAATAGTGGTTGGAAAAAAACTCTTCAAATTCAGAGCTAGAGAAATAATCCATAGAGTTGATGTCAAAAGGAAAAATGCACATTGCAGTTAGTGAAAAAAATGGTTTTCTCTTTGAAAGAGCCTATGAAGAAACAAAATTGGGCAAGTTATGATGTGAGAAAGGCATTTGCAAAGCCCACATCTGATAAAGATTCCAGTTTAGAAGATGGAAGAAGCGCTTGAAATGCTACGGTGAAGAAATGAAAACCAGTAATTAGAAGATGGATGGAAGAGAAGTGGACTTTCACCCAATGAGACACAGAGATAGCAAACACACCTGCACAAAGGTACTCACTTGACCTTAGCTGGCAGAGAAGTGAGAGAAACGACTTCTGGGAGGTACGAACACATGTATGCCCACTGGAATGGCTACGAGATGCTGGAAGGCTAGACACTTTAATGCGCACAGGGTGCTGGAGTCCTCGTGTGCGCTGGAAAGCCTGCAAAGACGGTAGCGCTGCTTCTGAGGCTAAGCAGATGGCTTAATAATTCTCTCAGGTATTTACCCCAGAGCGAGGGTCGTTCAAGTAAAACAGGTGAGTCAACTAGACCCAGCATCTGCTTTGGAAGGGCCACAGGCTAAAGAATGTTTTTTACATTTTTAAAATAATTGCTTAGGAAAGGAAGGGGGAGAAGACAGTGGTGGCGGTGGAGGAGGAGGACCCGTGACAGAGATTATCAGTGGCTTACAGGGCCAAAGAGTCCCCCCCCCCCAACATCTACAGAGAAGATGTTGCTGACCTCTGCCCAAAGAAAGAAAACGTGAAGTACCCATTGAAATGTGTCTGTAAATTCTTACAGCTTCTTTCCCTTTCGCTGCAAACTGGAAGTCACCCCAAATGTCTTTCAGTGGTGACTAGGTAAACAATGAGCGATCTGATCATTAAAATGGAACTCTACTTAGCAATATAACTTCAGGAAAGACTAGATGAAGGCTAGAGAGATGGGACCTTCCCAACACCCATGTGAGCCATCTCACTAACATTCAACTCTAGCTCCTGGGGCAATCGAACACTTCCGGTCTTCCAGGGCACCTATACTCTGTGCACACATTCGAGAGCACACACACACCAACACACAGACACACACACACACACAGACACACACACACGTAAAAATAAAAATATTTAGGCTGGGTCTTGGTGGTGGTGTGTGCCTTTAATCCCAGTACTCAGGAGGCAGAGATAGGCAGGCATTTTGGAGGCAGAGGTGAGTTCAAGGTCAGCCTGGTGTATAGAGTGAATTCCAGGACAGGCTCCAAAACTACACAGAGAAACCCTGTCTCTGGAAAAAAAAAATAAAAATATTTAAAATAATACTATATTGTTGATATAATAATAGAAACCTCAAACTTGGATAAACCTTAAAACCATTACACTGAGGGAAAGAAGCCAGTTTTAGAAGGGATCTCCTGTGTGATTCTTCTAGAACACTCTTAAAACTATAAAAGTCCAGCGACAGGAACAGATCAGTGGTGTGGGTCACAGGTGGATGTGACCACATGGGAGGAGGAGGATCCTGTGACGGAGCTGTTCAATTTCCTTATTGCACTGCCGCTCACACAAATATACATATTTGAAGATTTGTGTGATTTTACAGCCAAGGAAAGTGTCCATTCTACTGCATGATAATTTGGGATGGGGGGTTGCTTTGTTTTGTTTTGGGGAAGGTTGTTTTGGTTTATTTTTATGACAAGGTCTCGAATTGCCCAGGGTGGCCTCACAGTAGCCATATCTAGTCCTGAACTCCTGATCTTCCTGCCTCCTCTTCTGTATACTGGGATTGCAGGTGTGCACCAACCACCACGTCTGGAAATTTTTATTTTAATTTATTAGGTTTATTTATTTATTCAGGGTTTTTGTTTTGTGTTTGTGTGAACTCACACACACATATTCCACAGCATCCATATACAGGTCAGAAGACAGAATTGCAGGGGTCAGTTCTTCCCTTCCACCTTTACCTGGGATTCTGGGGATTGAACTAAGGTCATCAGGATTGATGGCAAGCCTTTATTTGGTGAGACACCTCTTTCCTGGCAAGCTTTTAAGTAAAATACTGAAAGGAAATTTGAAGTACTCAAGCATAGTTCACTTCAAAGTTGGTCATGGGGCTAGGGACGTAGCTCGGGGAGAATGCTCCCAAAAGGTCTTGGGTTCCATCCGCAGCATTACAAAAATAGATACATGGCTGGTGAAAGCAAATGAAATTTTATTTTCTCTCTCTCTCTCTTCTTTGAGACAGGGTTTCTCTGTGTAGCCCTGACTGTCTTGGAACTCACTCTGTAGACCAGGCTGGTCTTGAACTCGGAGGTCCACCTGCCTCTGCCTCCCAAGTGCTGGGATTAAAGGTATATACCACCACTGCCAGTAAAAGTGAAATTTTCAATTGAGCTGGTAAGGGTTAAGGAAGCAAGATAACGGCAAGGATACTGGCACCGCTTTGGGTAGAGTTTAGGCTGGCTAGTGTCCCCTGCCCGGCTGCCATCCAGTACTGTAGAGACACTACTGCAGAATGTTGCTTTCCACAGCACAAGGAGGAAGAGTTAGGTGGTGAGGGCCATGGGGCTGAAAACAGATGGAGATCATTAGGCATGTCACAAATCCTCTGTAATATCAGGGCTTCTGGGATGGCATTTTCAATGAGTCATTTCGAGCTTCACTGATACTTTGGCAGAAGTTAGATCAGAGGGTTACAAGTCACTCTCGAAGAGGAAAAAGCATATTTTCAATTTTCAGAACCAGTGCCTGAAGTAGCACTTTAGAACAAGAAGGCTCGGCATGCACGAGCAGGTGCTGCTGGGAGTTGGGTTTCTCTGTGTTGAGCCTATCACACACACAGGTCTCAGAGGCTCGGGTACTCATGCTAATAGGGCCCTGTGGTAACAAACATTCTAGTGTTACCTCCAGATGGTGGCGATGACGAATGATAACTCCAATCCCTCTTCATCCAATTAAAGACTTCCCAGTCGAGCCTTGCAAACGAATGTGATATTCGTTGTCATCCAAAAGCATGGCTCTCTGCCTAGTATCTCATAGTCTGTTAAAAAAAAAAAAAAAAACATACAGTTTCTTTTCCTTTTTGTCTTAGGCATATGTGTGCTTGTCTGTATGTAAGTGTACCGCATGCATGCAGCGCCCTTAGAGGCCAGAAGACAGTGTCAGAGCCTCTGGAAATGGAATTACATGGGTTGTGAGCTGCTAAGTGGATACTGGGATCAGAACTCAGGTCCTCTGCAAGAGCAGTAAGTGCTCTTAATGCTGAGACATCTCTCCAGTACTTCCACACCCATTGCTGAAGGTTAGCTGATGGGAATGTGACCCAGTCAGTGGCGAGGCACTTGTCCATCTCGTGTAATGCCTCTTGCATCCCCAATACACACACACACACACACACAAAACACACACGCTATGATTAATTGATATGGGGAAAAAAGAATATAAGCCCATCCTATACTCTGTATGTGTGTCTTGGTCACTTTGTTTTTTTTGTTTTTTTTTTTTTTGTTGTTTTTTTTATTTTTCGAGACAGGGTTTCTCTGTAGTTTTGGAACCTGTCCTGGAACTAGCTCTTGTAGATCAGGCTGGCCTCGAACTCACAGAGATCCGCCTGCCTCTGCCTCCCGAGTGCTGGGACTAAAGGCGTGCGCCACCACCGTCCGGCTCTTTGGTCACTTTGTTATTGCTGTGAAGAGACACCATAACCAAGGAAACTTACAAAATAAAGCATTTAATTGGGAGCTCACTTACGGTTCCAGAGGGCTACAGTTCACAGCCATCATGGCGGGGAGCATGGCAGCAGGCAGGCATGGTGCTGGAGCAGCAGTGGAGAACAATCCTATTCACAATCATGAAGCAAGACAGGGTTTCTCTGTGAACAGGCCTGGCTGTCCTGGGAATTTGCTTTGTAGACCAGGCTGGCCTTGAACTCACAGAGATCTGCCTGCCTCTGCCTCCCAATCCAAGTGCTGGGATTAAAGGCGTGCGCCACCATCACCCAGCTGGCATGTGCCTTTTATTTTGTTGCTGTTGTCAGTGTTTTGAGACAGGATCTCTCTACATAGCCCTGGCTGTCCTGGAACTCATTATGTAGACCAGGCTGGTTTCAAACTCAGAAAGCCACCTACCTCTGCGGCTACTGGGATTAAAGGTCCCAGTTTAGGCATGGTCTTTCGAGACCTCAAAATCTACTCACAGTAAAGCATCTCCTCCAATAAAGTCACACCTCCTAATCATTTCCAAACAGTTCCACCAACAGCAACCAAATATTCAAACTATGAACTTATGGGGGTCATTGTCACACAAGCCCGGGAGTGTGGTGTATGCGTGCAGGTGCAATTGTGTTTGAAGGTCAGAGGTCAAATTTGAATAGCCTCCTCAGTGGTCTTCACATCATCATTTGAGACAAGGTCTCTCACTGAACTTGGGGTTCGCTGATTTAGCTAGACTGCCTGGCCGGCAAGACTCTGGGATCCTCCCATCTCTGCCTCATTTGCCAATGCATAGGTCATTTTTCTATCTTCACAATGAGATTACGTGCCTAGACCACTACATGCGGCTTTTCTGTCTCTGCTAGAGATGAAGCGAGGTCGTCATTCTTACACAGCAAGCACTCTATGTACTGGGTCATCTTTCCACCCCACCCACCATTTTACATTCTTTCCAACATGTCTGAATTGCTACAAATATCAAGAGAAGAAAAACATTTTTTTCTCTGCTATCCACTTTAGTGCAAGGTATCCTAGTAAATGCAGGAAAATGGAGGAAGAGGCTCCCTAACCAGCCTCCAGTTTGCCACAGGAACTTTGTGGTGGTGGAGGATGGGTTGGTGGAAAACAATTTGGACATCTTCCTGAGAGTGTTTCTCACAAGGTAAACTTTAGCCTGAAATGAAAATCAAGAAGCCAAGCCAGGGCCTTTGATGTCAGCCTGTGTGCTGATTAGGTCCTCCAGGAGCTTTTCAGATGCCGATAGTCTGGAGGGAAGAGGCCTATCAGAAGGAAGTGCCTGTGGGAGATAGAAGACGGAGACCTGCCAGGTGGGTAGGGCCAGCCTCAGCGCGCATAGCCATGGAAGAACAAGACCTCAGCTAAGAAACTGACACAGAATAAAAGAGACTCCGATCAAAACTATGCTAAGATCTCATCTCTGCCATTCGGCACGGCCGTTATCAGGAAGTCAAACAAGAAGGAATGTGGGTGAGGACAGGAGATGGAGGAGCCCTGGGACACTGTTGGTGGGGACATAAATTAGTGTACCTACTGTGGAAATCACCGTGGAGATACCTAAAACACTAGTAAAGACAGAACTTCTGGGAATTTTCTCAGCACAGCCAACTTACTCTAGAGATCTCTGCACACAATAACCATGTCATGGGATCGCCCCAGTGCTCACTGAGAGATGAATGGGGCAAGAAAACATGCTTTATACACACAACAGAGGTCTTCTTTATTTCTTCCAAAGATTCATTTATTTTATGTGTATAAATGTTTTCCCCCTGCATGTATGCATGTGTACTGCATGCGTGCCTCATGCCTGCAGTGGCCAGAAACAATTCTGAGCTGCCATGTGGGTGGTGGGAACTGAACCCATGCCGTCTGAAAGAGTAGCCCTCAACCACTGAGTCATCCTACCAGCTCCTGCAATGGAGTTTTCTTCATCCATAAAGAAGAGAGAAAGTATATAATTGGCAGAAAAACAGATGCATCTAGAGACCATAATATTAAGCAAAAGGAGCCAGAATTGGGAAGAAAGATATGGTGTGCTTCGTTTTCCATGTGAATCCCAGATTTGAAAAAAGGGGGATGGTTGTGGGGACTATTTAGGCAGTTGGCAGGACAAAGGGGGAGTGGAGGAGGTCAAGAGAAAATAAGGAAGGGAGAAATGCAAAGTGTCTCGTACTCTATAAAGGCCTCGCAAGGAAGCTCCCAATTTTGCAGAGCTAATACACGAGAACAGTTTTTGGCATGCCGAGTCACAGTGATGTCAACAACATGGCGGATTAAGAAGCTGTGGACCATAACCATTTTTCTTCCCACAGGGACAAGGTGTCCACATCAAAGTGTGGGCCTCTTCCCTTTGTGAAAATGCCAGCCAGGTGGCTCCTACATCCTAGGAAATGGGAGAAAGTGACTGGGACGCACTGGCACCTTCCCTACGGAGTCCCTCTCATCAGTACAGGCCCACTGAGGCTGTGGGGACTCAGTACCCTGGCTCTTCCATGGGAAGGGAAAGACAGAAGTGAACTGGATATCAAACATTCTGACTTCTCTGGGGTCAGGGGCCACCTGAGGGGCTGGCTTTCTGTCTTCCTTGTCTCAAGAGTGCTGACAGAACTCAGCATGCTTCAGATGCCACAGGTCACTCGAGCAAGGCAGCCCGCAGTGACTGCAGAGAAAGCTTCCCCTAAGACAGCAGATAGGCTCACAAGGCTTGGAGGCATCTCCGGTGAGGGTACAGATAAGCAGACCGGAGCCAAGAGGTCAACATCAGGGTTTCTCAGGGTTGCCTGAGGGACTGATTTCTGGCGTCAGCTGGGAGTCTGGAAGTCTCTTGATGCCTGAGGGCAGCTGAGGACTCACCAGAGTTTGAGTACAGAGGGCAGGCCAGAACAGCTCCTGGCTTCCCAGTGTGTAGGGAAAAGGGGAAGTTAGCCTGTGCGCAATGGTTCTGCTTTGGGGAACCTGTTTTCTGTACCTCAGAGCAAGGACAGAACTCAGAAAACACCAAACACCAAGAATACAAAGAAAGGAAGGGAGGGAGGGAGGGAGGGAGGGAGGGAGGGAGGGAGGGAGGGAGGGAGGGAGGGAGGGAGGGAGGGAGGGAGGGAGGGAAAAAAGCTCCCTGTGGCTTTACTCCAGAGGCCAGAAAAAAGACTGGGAGCAAATGGATGGGAGAGAAAACAGGGTGACCACACTTGAGCAGGGCAAAAACTGTCAACATGAAACACACAGATATTACAGAACGCTAGCAGGGACAGTTCGCTGGGAAGACATAGCAAGCATAGAAGCATATGCAAACAGCATCAGGTATCTAAATATACAGGGCCACAGATTGATGTGGCTGGGTTGGATAGATGGCACAATGTGAGGAGTGTGAACGACTTGAGGTGGTCCCCAGCATCCATGTCCTTGGGCAGCTGTGAACTGTCTGTAATTCCAGCTCCATGGAATCTGACACTTTTTTTCTGGCCTCTGAAAGCACAGGACATACAAAGAAATAAAAAGAAAAAAAAAAATAAGACTCATGTAATCACTACCAATGAGGTAACAGTAGAATAGTCCACTCCACAGCAGCAAGACACTCGTTCTTCTGAAGCACACGCAGAACATTCTCACATGTGAGAGCAGCCAAAAGAGGTCCAGCCAAGTTAAGACGACTCCGGCTTCCTGACCACAGTGGAATGAAGCTAGGAATTGGTAGCAAAGATAACCCTGGGCAATTCACAAATATGTGCAATCAAACAACATACTCCGACAACAGACGATTAAAAAAGAAGACAAGGGGGCAATCAGAAAACACCTTGAGATAAATGAAAATGAAAATACAACAGGAACTGGGGTGGGCTGAGAATCCACACAGGCTCAGTGCCACAAAAAGAAGGAAGAAAAAAGGAGAAAATGGGAAGAAGGGAGGGAGGAAATGAAATATACTAAAATATATGTGATGCAGCACAAGCAGCTCTAGGAGGCACGTGTAGTGGTTTAGGCAGTTAGTGATAAACAGCTACCTTCAAAAAGGAAAGCCAGCAAGATGGGGGCAAAGGTAAAAGCACTTGCCACCAAGCCTGATGACCCAGGCTGGATCTTGGAGCTCTCTGGTAGTAAGAGCCAACTCCTGAAAGCTGTGATGGCCACACTTTATAAAATAAATGTTATATGCTCCCAACTCTAGTGTGGAGAAATAAAGCAGCTGAGCAGTTAAAACCCTGGTAAAGAAAAGCTCGGCAACAGGGCTCAGAGTGCATTCTCAGTGACAGTTTGTGTGAAACCTGGGCCCTACAGAGAGAAGCACAGATGGAGGAGGGGAAGAGGAAAGGAGGAGAAAGAGCAAGAGGAGGAGAAAGAGAAGGAGAGGGGAGAAGGGTAGGAGACACACAGGAGTAGATGGCTTCATTGGTGAATTCTACTAAACATTTCAAGAAAAATTAATGCCAATCTTTCCCAGATGTAACACCTGATTTTGTGTTACCCCCTCGGTACAGTTCGCGCGCCACTGTACCCTACGCGAGTCGGGCAAGGGCCTGGAGATTGAAAGAACACACAAAGAAACCTGGGTCATTCGAAAGAGATCAGCTGATGCCGTTTATTCAACCTTGGGGAAATCCTTATATACCTAGCTGCTGCACAAGGATTTCCGCCCAGGCAGGTGGGAAATTACCATACCAACGATGGAGTCAATGCCCTACAGCTAATCACCAGGCGGGGCAGGGGGAGCACAGGAACAAACAGAATGCTTTAGTTAGCTGGCTGACCAGAAACTGTCCTCAAGATGCACCCCAGGAACAAGGGTAGACCCGGGCCCTACACCCAGACTTTTCAAAATCACAGAAGAGGCAGGGCTACTTCTCAGTTTGTTATGCGAAGTGAGCACTGTTCTTATACAAAGCTGTGAATGACACAAGGTGTGTGTGTGGGGGGGGCAGAGTACAGCTCAGTACCCACTTACGATGTTTTTTAAAAGATTCATTTATTTTTATTTTATGTGTATGGGTGGTTTGCCTGCATATATGTCTGTGTGGCACATGCAAGCCTGGTGCCTGCAGAGGCCCAAAGAGGGTTTCTGATCTCCCTGGAATTGGAGTTAACAAATGGTTGTAGCCACACTGTGGGTACTGGGAATTGAACCTGGCTCATCCGGACAAGCAGCAAGCGCTCTTAGTCACTGAGCTGTCGTTCCAACCCCTAGCTCAATAACCATATACGTAGATGTCTTCAGCAATTTATTAATGATATTATGTAGCAGCACACTAAAGTGACCCCATGAGACCTGTGGATGGCATGAAAGAGTGGTTCCGTGAATAAAAATGAATGCCATACAAGCACTCCAACACTACAAAGAACGAAAATCACATGAGCCTCTTACATGATTAGGAGAATCATTTCCCAGAATTAAACATGCAGAAGAATACTTCACAAACCAGAAATAGAAAAAAGAACCCAGCACAATAAGCGCCATGTGTGCTAAGCGTCAGGTAATAATGGTAAGAGCCTGGGAGGGTCAAAAGCCAGGCAAGGACACCATTTCTACCCTGTCTACCCCACAGAGTACTGAAAGTCCCAGGCAGGGCAATTAAGCAAGAGAATGAAAGAAAAGGAGAATTTCAATCATGTGCCCACAGATTATATGATTCTGGACATAAAAAACCCTCAAGTTTGCAAACACACATATATATGAATACTATTCGAAGTAATAAATGAATTCAGTGAGCTTTGTTAAAAAGTCAGAGATGGCCTGCTCACACTCCCGCAACCCCAGCACTCAGAAGGCTGAGGCAGAAGGAGTGTGGTGGCAATACCAGTCTGCACTGCACAGAAAGAGCTTGGCTGCTTTGTTGTTGCTGCTGCTGTTTTGTTTTGGGGAGAAGTTGTTTGTTTTGTTTTAAAGGGAAAAATTAGTTGTTTCAGTGTAATATTAGCTAAGAATCTTTCAAAGGGAACTAAGGAAACAATATTAGGACCGTGGAGATGGCTCCGTGGATAAAATGGGTGCTGTGCTGTATAAGCACAAGAACCCATGTTCAGATGCCCAGCACCAGGCAAAAAGGTGGGCACAGTGGTGTGAGTCTGTAGTCCCAGTGCTGGGGAGGTGACAGTAGAAAGAGGTGGATCCCGTGTTCCTGGGTTCCAGCCAATGTAGCAAAACTGGTGAGATCCCAGGTTCCTGTAGGCCCATATTTCTGTATGGCACAAGAGCCATTAGCCTGGTCTGAGGTGGTCACGAACTCTGCAGACAAGCTGTCTCTGTTTAACAATAGCCAGGATGTGCTGCTCCTAGTTTCTTTTGTTATAAATGTAGATCACCTGAGAAGAGATGTTGGCTGAAGCTGATGACTTAAGAGTCAGGATGTTTGGTGCTTATTTCTTGCTTATTTGGAGGAAGTCTTATAGAGATGCTAATTCATGGCCTACGTGACAGCTAGCATACAGGTAGAGGCAGACGTGACTAAAGCCCATTCACCTGGTTACCTAGGATACGAGTCTAATGTATTTCCCACTCAATTGATGTGATGATATATAAGCTGTTTAGAGAATAAACGGAGAGATCTTGCCCTTCCATGACGACCGTGTAAGTTGCGTCTGATTATTCCTCGCGATTCCGTTCCAGTCCAGTTAGGGAATCTGTGTTGGACCCACATGGGCTTCAACAGGTTCCTTAGAGATCCTGTCTCAAAAAAAACAAAAAAAACAAAAAAAAAAAACACAGAAAGCATAGAGTGCGTTGCTGTGCACTCACAGAGGGATGCACATGTACATTGACATACACAGCACACAAACTAAAAGCATAAAATTAAAAAAACAAATTCAACTTATTCATTTACAGCAGCCTTAAAAAGATCAACACATGTAAGGATTAAGTTAATAAAGAAGATAGACTTACATATTGAACGCTATAAAACATGGTTGAAAGGAATGAAAGGCACACTAAAGCATGGGACGGCCTCCTGCAATCATGGGTTGGGAGATTTACTATTGCTAATATATCTATACTACTCAAAGCAGAATTTAGTTTCAATGCAATCCCTATGAAAATCCAAGCAGTTCCAATCAGCGGTGGCACATGACTTTAGGAGGCAGAAGCAGGTAGCTTTCTGTGAGTTCTTAGCCAGCCTGGTCTACAGAGCGAGTTCCAGAACAGCCAACGTTACACAGACAGAGAAACCCTGTTTCAAAAAAACACAAAAAAGAAAGAAAGAAAGAAAGAAAGAAAGAAAGAAAGAAAGAAAGAAAGGATGGAAGGAAGAAAAAGAAAATTCCAAGTGACTTTTTTTCCCAGAAATAGAAAAAAAGCAGTATATAATTGTAAAAGATTTCAACCATTAAAAACAATACTGAACAAGAAGAATCCAGCTAGATGCTTCATATTTCCTCATTTCAAAATCTATTACAAAGCTATAGTGAGCAGAAGTGTATGGTGTTGGCATAGAGAAATACATACAGAATGGAAGAGGAAAAAAGAGCAGAGAAAGAAATACTTGCATGGGCATATAGGGTAACATGATCCTCCATAAGGATCCCCAAACTGGCTATCTACAGATGTCCTGGTTGGTCATGGTATTCTATCACAGCCATAGAAACTCTAACTTGGACAACAGACAACAAGAAGTTTGACAGTTGTCTTACATCATTTACAAATGTCAATTCAAAACAGGTTAGGCACGAACACAAGATAGAGGATTGGGCAAATCTTCACAACACTGATCTCAGAAAAATGATTTTTTGCATACAAAACCAAAAGCACAGACAACAAAGCCAAAAATAGACGTGTAAGATTACATCAAACTAAGAAGTTCCAGGTCAGAATAGTTCACAGAGGGGAAAAAGCAATCAGTAGAATGCCAGAAATGTTTCAAACTTTACAGATGCCTAAACAAATTAATATCCCAGACCGGCAAGATGGCCCAGTGGGTAGAGGCGCTTGCTGCCAGGCCTGACAACCTGAATTTGATCACAGAGACCCCCACATGGTGGAAGAAGAGAATGAATACTGAGTTTGTTCCCTGACCTCCCAGCATATGCTCTCTCCCAAAATAAACAAATGCAATACTTTTTTAAAAGGTTAATATATTGGTGGCGCACACCTTTAATCCCAGCACTCAGGAGGCAGAGGCTGGCGGATCTCTGAGTTTAAACCTGGTCTATAGAGCAAGATCCAAGACAGCCAGGGCTGTTACACAGAGAAACCCTATCTTGAAAACACCAAAAAACAAAACAAAATAAAACGTTAATATCGTGGGCTGGAGAGATGGCTGGGCAGTTAAGAAGAACTGGGTTCAATTCTCAGCTTACACATGGCAATAATTAATCGTCCATAACCCCAGTCCCAGAGTGTGTAATGCCTTCTGCCTTCCACACTCACCGTACTCACTCGGTGCGTATACATACATGTAGGCCAAACACCCACACACAGAAAATAAAAATAAAGGTTAAAAGCCGGGCGGTGGTGGTGCACGCCTTTAATCCCAGCACTCGGGAGGCAGAGGCAGGCAGATCTCTGGGAGTTCGAGACCAGCCTGGTCTACAGAGCTAGTTCCAGGACGGGCACCAAAGCTACAGAGAAACCCTGTCTCGAAAAACCAAAATAAATAAATAAATAAATAAATAAATAAATAAATAAATAAAGGTTAAAGTTAATATCTCCAAATACTAACAATTCAATAGCAAAACAAAACAAAACCCTGGTTTTAAAATGGACAAAGGACTCGATAGGCATTTCTCATGGCAAGACTGGAAGCGTTGACTTGTGAAACCACTCACCTTCACTAAATGATGAGCAAAGGGCAGGTGAAAACCACCAAGAGCTACTACCATTTCACACCTCGTGGGGGGGGGCGTGATAAAAATAAATAGGTAAATAATAAAACAAAAAAAATATCCGGTGATAACAAGGATGTGGAGAAACTGGTGCCCTCACTGAGCTGGAAACCACTGTGAAGTCTCTTTAACAATGGTTTTAAGGATTCTACAATCCCATTCTCTCTGTTTCTGTCTGTTCTCTCTCTCTCTCTCTCTCTCTCTCTCTCTCTCTCTCTCTCTCTCTCTCTCTCTCTCTGTGTGTGTGTGTGTGTGTGTGTGTTGTACGTGCAAGACCCACAGTCTCCGGGTCTCTGACTCTCACAGTACTGCGGTTAGAGGCACATGTTGGACCATGCCAAGCTTTTTAGAAATGTGCTCAAGATTGGAACTCCAGCCCTTCTGCTTGAGTCTCAAGTGCTCTTATTGGTTGAGCATCTCCCAGCTCTGAGATCAGGATCTCAGATGTTTTCACTATGGCATTCACTGCAGCAGTGTTCGCGATAGCTAATCTACAGAAGCAGCCAGAATGCTCATTGAAATGAAGAAGCCCTGGGTTCCATTCTTAGAACAACACAAAGCAGCTGTGCTAGTGCATTTCTGTAATCCCAGCACCGAGGAGGTGAGGCTAGAAAGATCAGAAGTTCAGGATCATTCCCAGTTGTATAAGATGTACCACAGCAGGCCACAAGAGACCCTGTCTCAAAAAATAAATTACAATCATTAAACAAAATAGAAAATGATATATATGGACATTATATGTGCAATGGTAATGTTACTCAGTCCTGGGACCAGCGGGAATCCTGTTACCTGGCACCACATCAATGAACTTGGAAGATGTTCAGTGAAATAATCCTGTCATATAAGGACAACTATCACAAGACAAATATCACTTCCATGGACCCTCTAAAGCAAAACTCATTGGAACAGAGGATAGAATGGTAGTTGTCAGAGATCTGGGGCAGAAGTGGAAAGGGGAGATCTGCTGCCTAGGATGTGTCAGGTCTCTGGTAGACCAACCTTGGGCTGTAGCTCAGCTGCCTGGACTGGCCTTGGCTTCCATTCCCAGTAGACTGTAAACTGGGAGAGGTGGCGCTGAATTTCAGCGCTGGGTGCCCAGGAAGGCAGAGGCCAGAGGCCAGAGGACCAGGAGTTCAAGGCCATCTTTGGCTATGTACAGAGTTCAAAACCAGCCCCCCATACTCGAGACTATGTTTTAAAACAATTTAAAAAAAAAAAAAAAGAGCAAAAGGTTCCGTCATGCAAGATGAAAAGGCCCTGAAGATGATTGTGCGACACTGTGCTCAGACTTATAACTGCAGCGGCCACGCTCCGCGGGTCGCGGAGGCGGGCAGAGGCGGAGCCGCGGGAGCCCGGCCCGGCGGCCCCAGGGGCGGTGGCAGCCCAGCAGGCGTCTCGCGGGGCTGCTTCGCTTCCAGCTTCCACACTCGGCTTGGAGGACCCGAGAGGAAGGATGTCGTCGGAGCTTAAGGCTGAGCTGGAGTTCCTGGCGTCCATCTTCGGCAAGGACCACGAGCGGCTACGCATCGTGAGCTGGCAGCTGGATGAGCTGCAGTGTCAGTTCCTGGTGCCGCCGGCGCCAGCGGGCAGCCCGCCCTCGCCGCCGCCGCTCACCCTGCACTGCACCATCACCGAGTCCTACCCATCTTCTCCGCCGATATGGTTCGTGGACTCTGACGATCCAGATCTCACATCGATCCTGGAACGTCTGGAAGATTCGAAGCCCAACAGTTCGCTTCGTCAGCAGCTCAAGTGGCTGATCTGTGAACTCTGCAGCTTATATAACCTGCCTGAGCACCTGGATGTGGAGACGCTGGACCAGCCGGTCCCCATCGCTCAAAAAGCGACCATCCAAGAGGTGCCTTCGGAGGATGAAGAGGAAGACGCAGCTGACGGGCTGGAAGACTTGGATCACTATGAGCTGAAAGAAGAAGACACTAGTAGTGAGAAAAAGTCAGAGGACGAAGGGATTGAGAAAGAACATTTGGCAATATTAGAGAATATTAGGAAGAGTCAAAGGCAAGACCATTTAAATGGTACCGTGTCTGGATCAGTGCATGCTTCAAATCGACTTATGAAAGAACTGAGAGAGATATACAAATCGCAGAGTTACAAGTCAGGGACTTACTCCGTGGAACTGATAAATGACAGCTTATATGACTGGCACGTTAAACTGAGGAAGGTTGACCCTGATAGTCCCTTGTATGGTGATCTTCAGCTTCTGAAAGAAAAAGAAGGCACAGAATATATTTTGCTTAACTTTTCTTTTAAGGATAACTTTCCATTTGACCCTCCGTTTGTTCGTGTCGAGTCACCTATTCTGTCTGGAGGGTATGTCTTGGGTGGAGGGGCATTGTGTATGGAACTGCTCACTAAACAGGGTTGGAGCAGTGCCTACTCCATAGAATCGGTCATCATGCAGATCAATGCCACCTTAGTCAAAGGTAAAGCTAGGGTGCGCTTTGGAGCAGATAAGAATCAATATAATCTAGAAACGGCCCAGCAGTCATATGACTCTGTTGTGCAGATGCATGAGAAGAAGGGCTGGTTCACTCCTCCAAAGGAAGATGGGTAAATAGTTCACTGCCATGTGTTTGGAGCAATGTAGCTTTAATGACACGGGCTTTGAGTATCTTTGTAACAGTAGTCCTGAAAATGTTAGCTAATTGGTGTTTTAGCGAATAATCTGTCAAGTGACCGCCAATAGAAGTTCCAACCTTTTCATTTTGCTTACTGTAGGGATCTTGGGCTGAATCGTGAACCTTTACTGTGATTTTTCCTGATAAGTAGACATAGTGTTAATTCTTTGGCGTCTTTTCTCCTTAAGTGAAATGTGTTAAGTAGGCTGGTCAGTTGCAACTTTACAATCTTCTTTGCTTGGGGGGAGGGTGGGGGGAATAATGAGAATTTGCAAACTGTTGTTCCATTTAGAGTCAATAAAAGTTTGTCAGTGTCTAATACTGGCTAGAACATTTTTTTGTATTCGTGTCTTTTGTTCATGTGGTGTTGGGAATGGAAGCCAGGGCCTCCTACGTGCCACACAGGACCTATACCACCGCGTTCCCAGTTGAATGGTTATGCCTTCTCAACCACAGTCTTTTCTGATCTAAAGCCGTTTTATTGCCTAAATAATGACAAAAACCTTGCTTGTGAATTGATAACATTTTTATGGCCAGGGGATATGGATTATTTCCTGAGGTATGCTGACTGCACCTGGGCAAAGCAATCAAGGCCAAGCCCCTTGAGGCTTATTAGCAGTCCTTTGCTCTTCCTGCTGGGCGAAATCTCCCCCCTTCCATTGCCTCTTCTCTTTTGAGACAGGGCCTCAGGTACCCAAGGCTGGCAGGGAACTCCTGATGCTCCTGCCTCCACCTCTCAAGGGCCAATGAATCTGTTTCTTATTGGCTCACTATTTCTTCTGAAGAAGAGCCACAGCCTAGAGCTTGTGGTTGTGAAACACTGGCAGTCTACCTTTCCGTTTTATAAATGGGATGCTGCAAGTTTTTGTAGGCCAATGAAATTATAAAGTGCGCAGCGTGAAAATGGATTCCTTGAACAGAAGTTACACAGTTAAGTTAAAAAGTTACCTGATTTGGAGACTTCTAAATTTTTTACCTATTGTCATAAAAATGACTGTGTATCAAAGAGCCAATGGAATTCTGTGTGTGTCGATTCTTTTATAAGGCGTGATCCAAATCAGTGTACTTTGCATTTTTTTTTGTTTTGTTTTACCTGAATCCGTCTCCTTTGGTTGGTAATAGTTTGATTTAAAAATAAATTCTAGTTATTAAGTACTTGAAAAAGAAAACCAGAAGTGCATTTTTCCATGCACAAATCAGTTATAAATATCAAACGTGATTCATATACATTTGGTTTTTGTTTGTTTTGGCGGGGCTTTTTGTTTGTTTGTTTGTTTTCGAGACAAGGTTTCTCTGTGTAACAGCCCTAGCTGTCCTGGAACTAGCTCTTGTGGACCAGGCTGGCCTCGAACTCACAGAGATCTGCCTGTCTCTGACTCTCAAGTGCTGGGATTAAAGGCGTGTGCCACCACTGCCCGGCCAATCCATATACATTCGTAGATTTGTGCGTAGATGCAATGTGTGCATGTCGAAATGCCTGTGCACACCCACGTGTGAGCACGTGGAGGCTAAAAGTTGACATTGTTGTCTTCCTTCATTGCTCTCTACCTTATTTTTAAGATTTATGTTTATTTTTAATTGTGCATATGCATGTGTGTGGAGGGGTTATATATTCACATGAATGCGGATGTCTTCAGGTCCAGAAGGTGTCAAAACAAATTTGGGTCTTCTGTAAGACCAGTACACGTTTAATGGCTGAACCATCTCTCCAGCCCCTCTTCCATGTTATTTTTGAGACAGGGTCATTCATGAAACCTGGAGATCACCGATTGTCTAGGCTTGACTAGCCAGATTACAGGCATGTGCCACTGCATCCAGCTTTCTATGTGGGTGCTGGAGCTCCACACTCAGGTCTCTATGCTCAGGCAGCAAGCACTTTGCCAGGGAACCATCCCCAGGCCCTACATCTGCTTTAACATTCGTGCATCAGCTACCATAAGCACAGCTAAGAGATTTGACTTTTGTGCATTATTGTGTATATTTAACTTCTTTTGATTCTATGTTGGATTTGAGGGCAGGAGATCAAGATTTGTGGGCCGAGCCTAGTGGCACAGACCTGTCATCCCAACTACTCAGGAGTTTGAGAGGTAGGAGGATTGGAAGTTCAAGGCCTGTCTGGGCTGTGAGTTCATATTCAGCCTGGGGTGAGATACTGTTTCAAAATTAAAAGTTATAAACTACAAACAAAACAAAATAAAATAATTTTTAAAAAGAGTAAAAATTAAAAGTGAAAAAGGGTGGGCTAGGAATTTAGCTCAGTGGTATAGCCCATATGTAGCATGAAGAATTTCCTAGGTCCCAGCACTAGGCAGTACCCACCCCTAGCCCACTTGCTTTTTCTGATATTCTCACTCGCTTGGTTATATTTGCATCAAGTTCTGGCCAGTTGTTCAGGTAAATTGTGACGAGGCAGAATTATTTAAAGCATTAAAGTTCCTTAAGCCTATGACTAAGTCTTGAACACATTACAAAATTATTCAGCATCTTGATTGACAGCTTAAATCTGGTAGGCTTTACTTCTTTTGTTGTTCATCATTGGTTTATTTAGTAATGCATGGTAAACTTTATAAAATTGAATCAAATTTACAAATAACCATCAAAAACATTGGGGCATGTACTGCTCTTGCAAAGGATCTGAGTTTGGTTCTCAGCATCCATGCCAGGCAGCTCCCAACTGCCTGTAACTCCGCTCCGGCAGCATCTGAAGTCTCTCCCACTCAGACACACGTGTATACGTGTAATTACAAATAAAAATAAAGTCTTTTAAAAGATAGTTATTTTTATTTATTTTTATTATTATTGATTCTGTTGAGACAGGGTTTCTCTGTGTAGCTCTGGCTGTCCTGGAACTTGCCCTGTAGATCATTCTGACCTCGAACTCAGAGACTCGTCTCCCCTCTGCCTCTCATTAAAGATTGTTACTGATACTGTATCAAACCTTTAAATAATATCAATAATAATAATAACAATAAATGAAAAGTTTCTACACCCCGATAAGCCTCTCTGTCGACACAGAAATCCAAATCAGACTAAATCAAACCGAATTAGAAAAAGCCCAGGTTTAAAGGATAAAATGTTTCCGGATGATTCTCCAGCCCCCAAGAGAGGAGATGGGAAAGGAAAACTGTAAGACCAGAAAATGTGTCTGTTTTCTCAGTGGCAGTTTAAATACCCTGTGGGAGTGGTCTTGAGCATCTCTGGGAGAGGGGGGCATCATTTGGTGTGCTTTCTGAGATGCAGCAGGGTTTGGAGAGAGATGGGGGAGGGCTTGGGGTGGAACTTCCGCCAGAACATCCCAGACCCTTTGGGTATATGGTTGCCAGGGGTTGGGGTGGAGCTTCCACCAGAACAACAACAACAACAACAATAATAATAACTCAGCTAACATACTTTCAGGAACTTTGCTATGTAGACCAGGCTGGCCTCAAACCCACTGAAATCCACCTGTTTCATGGCTCCCAAATGCCAGAATTAAAGCTATACACCACTGTACTTGCTCAATTTTTTTTTTTTAAATTTTTGAGACAGGGTCTCATTATATAGCTCTGGCAGGTATGGAACGCTCTAGACCAGATTGGCCTCTAATTCACAAAGATCGGCCTGCCTCTGCCTCCTGAATGCTGGTATTAAAGGTGTGCGCCATCATTCCAAGCTTGGAACCAATCTTTTATTTCAAAAGAGAAAGAGTTGGAGCTGACATTAGTTGCTGAGACAATTTGCTAGCATTATTCCCTGTAGTTGAATTTTTTCTTGACATCAGAGCCACATCCTTCACCTCCAGGGCTGCTGAACCTTGCACTGTTTAGCATCTGGGGTAAAAGAGATGAAGGTAGAAAACCATACAGATGCCTACAGCCGAGTGGCCAGATGGAAGACAACCCTCCTTATGGATAACTAGCAGACAGACTTGAAAACTACTTTGAGGTGACCATCACAGAGCACGCCTTCAAGCTCAACCCTCAGAAGACAGAGGCAGGTGGAACTCTGTGAGGTTGAGGCCCCTTTGGGTTACAGAGAGAGTTCTAGGCCAGCCACAGACTCCTCTCTCTCCCCTCTCCCCCTCTCTCCATCTCTCATTCTCTCTCTTCCTGTCTCCCTTCCTCCCTCTCTCACACACAAATACACACATGAAGAAATAATTTTTAATGAATTGCTTTGATGACTGAAAGAAAGTTGGGCTGAATTCAACCAGATGACATCCTGCAAGCCATAACTAAAAATCTTCCATTTGTATTTGTGATAATCTATTAGACAAGTGCCAATTGAGAGCTTGTTTTGCTATTTATGTGTAAGATTCTGAAGAGTTTATTTTACTTGAAGACTAGAACAGGGCATGATTGCACACACTTGTAATAGCAGCTTTGGGGAGGCTGAGACAGGAGGGTCAACTGTTTCAGATCAGCCTGGGCTACACAGGGAATTCCAGACTATGCTGAGCTATACTCACGAGCATGCGCGCACACACACACACACAGAGACATGTGCATGCACACACATGTATACACTAAAAAGGACACAAGAACATGTGTGATAGCTACTTAGAGTCAAAGAAGATTCTATTCACACTGAGAAAGTTTTGCGTCTAGAATAAGAAGTTCCAGTCTATCGGAAGCTGGCTGTTCTCCTCAGCATCACTAATTAAGAAGGAACCTGAGAGATGAGACAACCTTTAGACAAAGACAGCCTGGCTCTTGGAAAGTCCCAGAACCTTGTATTATTAAGAACATTTGTTATAAGCCCTCTTAACACCCTGGAGTTTTCCTGTCAGGAATTTTAGAAAACACCGTAAACCATAAATAATGTTTCAGTTCACAGCCATTTCCAAATTCCTTGAATTAAAAATTTTTAAATGTATTCTTTTTGAGATAAGGTGTCATTGTATAGGCCAGGCTGGCCTTGAACTCAAGGGCCTCCTGACTCAGTCTCCCAAGCGCTGGGGTTCCAGGCCTGTCCCACACACGTAGCTCCCGTTTTCCCTTGAGATAGCAGAGCCACAGGACAGCGCAAACGTGACTCAGACAGGCTCTGCGAACCCTTTGCCTGATTTTTCTGAGTCTTACATTCCTAGAGTTACTGTGTAGTTTGCAAACCAAGAAGTGGACACTGGCAAAAGGCATGTGTTTAGTTCTGTCATATCGTCACATGTATGGATTTGTAGAACTGCCCCAAATTTTATTGACCTTTGCAAAGAATCACCTTTTTGTTTGGTTTCTAACTGTGTTCATCCTCAGTGACCTCTGTCCTCCCATCTAAACCCGTTCTTCCCTGCTCTCAGCTGTACTCTGGTCTTTTCTGTTCTTGAGGTGGGATTAAATCACAGATTGCTCTTAGCTACTGTCGGCGTGTGTTGCTTTAGCTTTCTTCTCAGTAGTACTATGTCTGATAGATTTTTTACTTTTATTCTTACTCACTTCAGCATACATTTTAGGTTCACCTGAGATTTCCACTTTTTTTTTTTTTGTTTTTTTTTTTGTTTTTCGAGACAGGGTTTCTCTGTAGCTTTGGAGCCTGTCCTGGAACTACCTCTTGTAGACCAGGCTGGTCTCGAACTCACGGAGATTCACCTGCCTCTGCCTCCCGAGTGCTGGGATTAAAGGCGTGCGCCACCATCGCCCGGCCGAGATTTCCTCTTTTTTGTTTGAAGTGTTAGGTTTAGTTTCTAAAGCTTTGGAAATGTTCCTCTAGCTTTCTGCTACTGATGACACTACAAAGTAGAGATCACAATATATGCTTTCTTTGGAATTTGCTAAGGTTCACCTTATGGCCCAGGACCTTGGGATAGTTCCATAGGCAGTTGGAAAAAATCCTTTCTGCTGTCAGTTGGCTTATTCAGTGTTGACTCCATCCAGTTGGTGAATGGCTGTGTTATTTTCTTCTGCCTCGCTGTTTATTAATCGTTAAAGAAAAGCATTGATATCATGGTATAGTTGTAGATTTGTCTATTTCTCCTTCCAGTCCTATAATTTTTCTTTTAAGTTTTATTTTATTTTTAATTTGTGTGTATGTGTGTGTGTGCACGTGTGCACATGTGCACACATGTAGGTGCTAGGAACTGAACTCAGGTCCTCTCCAAGAGCAGAAAGTACTCTTAACCACAGAGCAGTTTCTCCAGTCCTCACTCGTATAATTTTAGATTCACATGTTCAGCTCCATGATATGCAGCATATGCACACAAAAATTTATGCCTTCTTGATATACAAACCCTTTGATTATTATGTAATGCAATAGTATTGTATTGATTGTTCTTTCTTTTTTTTTTTTTTTTGAGACAGGGTTTCCCTGTGTTGCTGTCCTGTAACTACTTTGAAGACCAGGCTGGCCACAAATGCACAGAGATCTGCCTGCCTCTGCCTCCAGACTGCTGAGATTAAAGGTGTGTGCCACCATTGCCCAGTGGCATGTTCTTTAGAAAGACCTGGATAAATCCAGACCTCCCCAGCAGGAAGAAAATAGCCAAAAATTCAAGCAGGAAAAGAATCAAAAATCTAGGATTAGCCGGTTAGTGACTGTGTTTCAGGAACTAGCTGAAGATAAAGTTAGGTTGTAATCTTGAGAATAATCTTGAAACAGGGAGTTTCCCCCTTGTGATTGTCACTGTAATGTGTTTTGGGAACTAGCTGATTATGACCTTAGGAGTGGTCCTGAGAGGCAGGGGGTTGCCCCCTTGTAATCTTCACTGGTATTTTCGGAATTTTCTGTGACACATTCCCTGCCAATTCCAGATCACTTGGGCTGTGTTTTCTTCCCTTAAAAATCGCTTCTCCCGGTCACTTGGGGTCGAACTCTTCCCCTGCGTGGGTTATGAGTCTCGGTCCCAGTGCACTGGTTCCCTTCCCGTCTCATCTCATCAATTAAAGCCTCCTGTGATTGCAGCAAGGACAGTCTCTCGTGAGTTACTGGGGGGCCGTGTTATCCCGAGACTTGAGTGAGAGTCTCCCCGCACCGGGGGTCTTTCACTTTTCTGTGCACTCTATCTGATGATATGGCCAATCCTGCTTTCTTTTGATTAATACTTGAATTATATAATTTGTCTGTGTTTTCACCTTCAAACTACTATCATTATATCTGCAATATGTTTCTTGGAGACAATATATAGTTGGGTCATTTTTTAAATGTTCTCTGCTAACCTCTGCCTTGTAATTGGTACACCAGGCCACTAAATTTAACATAATTACTGATATGCAAATGGTTACATTTGAAATTTACTTGGTTTTCTATTCATTCTCTGCTTTCTGTTTCTGTTTTATTTTCCCTAATTTCCAGTAGGTTATTATAGCATTGTCTATATTTTGAGTGGTGGGTAGTTATTTATTATAGCATTGTCTATATTTTGAGTGGTGGGTAGTTATTTATTATAGCATTGTCTATATTTTGAGTGGTGGGTAGTTATTTATTATAGCATTGTCTATATTTTGAGTGGTGGGTAGTTATTTATTATAGCATTGTCTATATTTTGAGTGGTGGGTAGTTATTTATTATAGCACTGTCTATATTTTGAGGGGTGGGTAGTTATTTATTATAGCACTGTCTATATTTTGAGGGGTGGGTAGTTATTTATTTTATCTCCTTACATAGCTTTCTTTCTTTTCTTTCATTTTTTTCCTTTTTCTTTTTGGTTTTTCCAGATAGAGTTTCTTTGTATAACAGTTCTGGTTGTCCTGGAACTTTACTGGCCTCGAACTCACAGAGATTCTCCTGTCTCTGCCTCCTAAGGGCTAGGATTAAAGGTGTGTATCACTACCATTGGACTCACAAAAATGTTTGTGGTTTCTCTTGTAGGCCCATATTTCTGTATGGTGTAGCAGCCAGGCATAAAAGCCATAGGCCGGATCTGAGCTGATCACGTAGCTCTGTAGACGAGCTGTCTCTGCGTAACCAGAAGAAATGTAGATCACCTGAGAAAGGTGAAGAGGTGTTGACAAACTGGTCAGGATGTTTGGTGCTTATTTCTTGGTAATTTGGAGGAAGTCTTATAGAGATGCTAATTCATGGCCTACGTGACAGCTAGCATACTCAGAAAAACAGGTAGATGCGGAAGTGACAGAAGGCCATTCACCTGGTTACCTAGGATACGAGTCTAATGTATTTCCTGCTCAATTGATATGATAATATATAAGCTGTTTAGAGAATAAACACGGGAGTTCTTCAGGAGATCAGCAGGAGAAAAGACCCTGAGATGCCCTTCCATCACGATCGTGTAAACTGTGTCAGATTATTCCTCGTGACTCTGTACCAGTCCCAGTTAGGGAAGATAACCATCTATGTTGGACCCGCATGGGCTTCAACATTCTCTGATAAGTGGTTCTTAATTTGTGGGTCGGGATCCCTTGGGGGTCATAAATCAGATGTCCTGAATATCCGATATTTACATTATAATTCATAACAGTAGCAAAATTACAGTTATGAAGTAGTAATGAAATAATTTTATGGTTGGGGGTCACCACAACATGAGGAACTGATGCTATGAGGTCCTAGCATTATGAAGGTTGAGCACCACTGCTCTAGAGAGCCTATGTATGTTGTGTGTATAATGTATTGTAAGTCATGTGCATCTGACTGATTGTGGCCTGATTGCTTCATTAGTCCACTAGTTTTTATATATAAAATTTTATGTCCCAGCCAGGCATGATGGCACAGGCCTATAATCACAGTACATGGGAGACTGAGGCAGAGGATCATGGGAAGACATATGGAAACTTGCTAAGTTCCACATTTCCTACAGGAGTACCCAGGAAAGAAACTTGCTTAATTTTGCTTGACCTAAATTGATTTGACCACAAAATCTCATAACCCCTATTAATATCTCATGACCCAAGTAGGGAGTACACTTCCTATGAGCCTTTGCTGCTTGTTTCTCTCATACATAGCATTAAAACTTTATTATTGTGCCAGGCGGGGGTGGCGCACGTCTTTAATCCCAGCACTCAGGAGGCAGAGGCAGGTGGAACTCTGTGGGTTCTAGGCCAGCCTGGTCTACAGAGAGAGTTCCAGGACAACCAGGGCTACACACAGAGAAACCCCGTCTTGAAAAACCAAATATAATTGTGCTAAGTGCTCAAAGTATCTCTCAGGAAAATTATGAAATCCTTAACCATGACTGTGAGACTTCGTGTCTTAGTCTGGATTCCTGAAAGACAGGCGCACGAGCATTAACTTGATGCACAAGGAAAGAAGAAAGCTCGGCAAGAGCTGGTAGGGGAGCTGGAAAGTGATACAAACAAGATAAGGAAGCTAAGTGGGGCGAACATGTTATAGGTATGGGCAATTGAGACTCTACCACTGGGGGACCCTAGGATATACTGTAAAAGCCAATCTCGCGCGTGCGCGCGCACACACACACACATACACACACACACACACACACACACACCTGAAGCCAGGAAACTAGAGTCTTTATCTTAAGCTGAATTCCAGCTACATTCTTCGGCACTTAGCTAATTTCTAGCACTGGCCATAGCTGGGGGAGAGTGCACAGGCTGCTAGCCACAGGTTCCTGAGTAGAAGTCTTGGTCTTGTGCGGGAAGAATGAGGGCCAAGGGACTATGAATGGGCCAATGTCAGTATCTACCACGTCTCTGAATTATAAGTTAGTTTTTCCTAGTCTCTTCTTGGCTCTGGTGTAGCTAAATATACAACCCGACTAGCAAATATTTTTGCTAAATATTTTTGACAATACTGAAGCAAGCTATTGATTTTTATTTTTTTAAGTCCAAAAAGGCCACGTGAGAATGATTAAGTCGGCAGTAGTAAGATGGGCAGGTTGGATGGACTGACCACTCAAGTTGCAACCAACACCTCTGGAATGAAACAGATGCTATGGAGATGGGCACAGCTGCAGGGGTGTGAGGTCACAGGCTCAGCATCTGGTGTTGCCAGTGTTGCTGACAACTCATGCCATCTGATGGCCACCGCAAAGGACAGCTCACTGTGTGCCACAAGCAACATTAGAAAGGTCAAAATTGGGAGGATGGGGACGTGGTTCTGTGGGTGAAGTACCTGCCGAGTAGGCATGAGGACTTGAGTTTGGATCCCATGCACCCACCCATGTTGGGGTGAGGGAAATAGATCTTGGGTGACTCGTCGGCTAGCCACTCTAGCCAAAGCAGGTTCAATGAGAGACCCTGTCAAAAACAAGGTGGAAAGTAATTAAGGAAGATATCTGACGTCAGTCTCTGACCTCTACACACACACACACACACAGAGAGAGAGAGAGAGAGAGAGAGAGAGAGAGAGAGAGAGAGAGAGAGAGAAACAGAAATGAACAGTGTCCCTAAGGGTACTTGAACATCTGATAGGAGTGCAGGTATGGGCAGTGCTTACACACCAAGGCGACAATGGGCAATGGGTGACAGTTACCTGTCTCTAGCAGCTGGAGCCTCCTCATGCTCTTGCCAAAGACTAAGGTGGGACCCGGAGCCACAGAGGGGATTAGAAAGGATGTTTTCAAAGACAAGATCTCCTGAGGAAATTGGGAGTGTGGGGGTCATAGGAGAGGGGAAAAGGGGAGGGAGAGGAAGGGAGGGAAGCAGAGAAAAATATATAGGTCAATAAAAACAATTAAAAAAAAAGAAAGTAGATTCTCAGGGAAGGGTCTCAAACATGAGAACCATGTGCAAAACCAAGGGAGGGTCAAAAGCAGAACTGTGGCTAAGATGTGCGGAACTGTGACTCCAAGCTTTAAGAATCTTTTTTCTTTGTTTTTTGTTTTTTGTTTTTTTGAGACAGGGTTTCTCTGTGGCTTTGGAGCCTGTCCTGGAACTAGCTCTGTAGACCAGGCTGGTCTCGAACTCACAAGCTTCAAGAATCTTAGTTCTGAATCTCAGCCTATGGAGCAACGTCCTAAGGCACAGGAAGGCAGTGCAGGGAGACAGAAATCAACTGGGCCTTGACGTAGAGGGCAAGACATTCAAGGCCAGAAGTCAGGCAAGGAAGACATGGCCCCTGCTGTAATATTTGCAGCTAGCAGTCTGGGAAATGTCACGAGCGCCAGGCCTCCATCCTTCCTTTTCGATGCCTTCTTTTCAATTATTGTTTATATATATATATATGTAGTGTGTGTGTGTGTGTGTATGTGTAGGGGGTGCATGAGTGCCGTGGTGCTCAAGTGGAACAAGACCACTTGCTGGAGTTGCTTCTCTCCTTCCGCCATGTAAGCCCAGGGCTGAGGCTTGGCAGTAAGTAAATTACTCACTGAGCCATCTTGCTGACTCCCAGTGTACAGTCTTTTTTTTTTTTTTTTTTTTTTTTGGTTTTTCGAGACAGGGTTTCTCTGTGGTTTTGGAGCCTATCCCGGAACTAGCTCTTGTAGACCAGGCTGGTCTCGAACTCACAGAGATCCGCCTGCCTCTGCCTCCCAAGTGCTGGGATTAAAGGCGTGCGCCACCACAGCTCGGCCCATTGTACAGTCTTGTAAAACCCCTTGTCCTCCTACCCCAAGCCTTTGGGGAAGGAAGGGAGGGAGAAAGAAGAAAGAAAGAAGTTAAGTGAAGGAGAGAAGGAGGGAGAAACACACTTTAAAAAATGTTGATCAGGCTGGGCGGTGGTGGCGCATGCCTTTAATCCCAGCACTTGGGAGGCAGAGGCAGGCGGATCTCTTTGAGTTCGAGACCAGCCTGGTCTACAAGAGCTACTTCCGGGACAGGCATCAAAGCTACAGAGAAACCCTGTCTCGAAAAACAAAACAACAAAAAAAAAATGTTGATCAGGCCAAGTCACCAAACCAATCACTTCTACTACATCCTGAACTGTGATCAGGACACTAGCCAAACCACACACCCAGCCTTCCCTACTCCGTGCCACGCTCTTGTCCTCTGAACAAGCAGATGTGCCAGTCCTTTGAAGAGCCTCCACTCTGAACATGTAAACTCCCCTCCCCTTGATTGCTGCTTCTCTCCATTCCCCTTCCAATGACACAGCGCATGTCTATTCTGGTCAGTTTCCTGTTGAAATCACTTCCGTTTTCTCTTTCTCCTCTAGTTCCGGATTCATCTTTCCCTCTAGGCTCATGTGTTTTCTGCCTTTGCAGGATTTTCTTTTTCATTGGGTTTGAACTTGGCCTGCTTTCCCCATACTCGATGCCCTCAGCTCCTCACAAAACGGAGATTCAGGCCTCATCTCTTGGATGTTCATTCTTTATCCCTGTGGCCCTTTCCTTACCCCTGTTTCCTTTCCAATTTTGTTTTCATTTTAATCCTTCATTACCCAGCTTTTCCTGGCAGATGTCCAGACCAAAACTGCATACTTTTCTAAGCCTTTTCTCTCTCCTTTCTCTCGGGCTTCCAAAAAGTCTCCTTCAGGGATCCATGTTCTATCGCTGACGATTGCAATAACAAATACTTCATTTATTATTTTGAGTACATGGTGCCTTCTGAGCAATAGAACCCCCACCTAGATTGTCCTCTTGGAAAACTTTCTTTTGGGAAACACTGTGTGCCACAGAATCCGATGGACCCCTTAGAAACTTTCTTGGAAATATTTCTGCAGTCTAGATGCAGAGTCCCAGCTTCGCATCTTCACGCAGATTTGGAGTTGCTCGCCTTTTCCCACAGCTTCCTCAAAAGGGTTTTGGTTAAGGGCAAACACAATGATTAAGATGCCCCAAGTAGCCGGGCAGTGGTGGCGCACGCCTTTAATCCCAGCACTCGGGAGGCAGAGGCAGGTGGATCTCTGTGAGTTCGAGACCAGCCTGGTCTACAAGAGCTAGTTCCAGGACAGGCTCCAAAACCACAGAGAAACCCTGTCTCGAAAAACCAAAAACCAAAAAAACAAAACAAAACAAAACAAAACAAAAAAGTATGAGGCCAGCCTGGGCTACACAATAAAACCCTATCCTATTAAACAACAAACAAAACAACAAATTAAAGACTATACATTTGGAAGGCATATGAGCGGAGTTTGATGCGCTCTACCGCGTGGAGAGCTCTGTCACTTTGGGAAACTATCTGTGCCTTAGTTTCCTCCTTTGTGTTTGGGGAATGAGGTTCTAAAGACTGAGCAGGTTCCACTTGGAACGGTGCCTAGCACATAGGAAGCACTGAACAAGAGCATTAACTCGATTCTGATGCTTTTAATGCCATAAAATCTTTCTTAGAAATAATTAGGTATGCTATAACGAAGGGTTGTTTGAAAAGACAGCCTTCTTGTCTCCAGAGCATAAAAGATGTGGTTACATGGGAATATAAAATGTAGACATCAAAACTAAAATGATTTAGGGAGACACCAGGCAGACTGTCACAGCCGTCCTGCTGGCAAGACTTCCCATCACGAAACAATAGCTCACTGATGGCGGTGCTGTTTATATAATAACTGAAAGGAAGGACAGACGAAGGTTAGGGAGGGGGAGGGAGGGAGACGAAGGGGGATGGAAGACAGAGAGCACAGAAAACCCTTGGAGATTGTTTTTTTATTTTTGCTTAGGGATAGAACTCCAGGCCTCACACATGCTTGCCAATACTCTACCGTTGAGTTAAATCCACTCCCCCACTCCCCCTAAACAGTATAGAATCAAGGGCTGGTGAGATGGCTCAGTGGGTAAAGGTGCTTGCTGCCTGATCAGATCTTGAGAGTGGAAAGAGAATCACTGAGACCTAACAGTTGTCCCCTGAACTCCACACCCCCCCCATATACACGCCATATGCACACATACAATATTGATAAATGAAAAAAATTGTAATTGAAAAAAATGCAGATTCAAGATATTAAGGGGGAAACTAAACATGGTGACATCTATTCATAATCTTAGCACTCAGGGGAGGCAGAGGCAGAAAGATCAGGAGTTCAAGGTCATTCACAACCTGGGAGACCAGCCTGAGCTGCAGAAGACCCTGTCAAGAGAAAAGAAGGGAGGAGGGAGGGAGAAAGGAAGAGAGAGGTGAGTTGGGAGGGGAGAGAAAGGAGAGACACACAGACACCCAGAGACAGAGAGACAGGGCAGGAGGAAAGGAGGGTGCTTGCTGAGTTCCTGTGGAGATGTGGACAGTGCGCTGGGCTGCATCTCCCCAGCATGGCTGTGTGGGCACTCTATGTGGCACTGGCCCTGTCCGCAACCTTCCACCATAGACTAGGGGCTCAGTTTCCTTCTCTGGAATTTGGGCAAAGATTTCCAAGGACTCCTGCCCATTAGTACAGTAAAATGATGCTGACTTCTTCCAGGGCTAGGTCAGGAAACAGATTCTTCTGGGATCTCTGCCAGAATACTCGCTCTTGGACTCAGGCCCCACTTGGCCTGGGCCACATGAGAAGGCCACAGAGACACGTAGGAGGGCTGGCTGACAGCCCACATCAACCACTGGCTGAGTGGGGAATGAGCCTTCCGATGGTTCCAGCTCCCGCCTGCGAGTTCTTCCCAGCAGAGGCCCTGGCATTGTGAAGCTGAGACAAGATGTCTCTGCGGATCCCCATTTGAAGCCCTGACCCATGGAAGCTTAATATAATGATTAGCATTGCTTCGTGCCGCTTAGAGTCCGCCTCGCTTGTTAGGTAGCTCACTTGCTAGACAACTCACTCGGGAAATCTGTAAGGACACAGAGTTCTAGAAAAGAAAGACACCAGAAGTCTCCTATGGAGAATTTGATTTGAACCCTTCGGATCCATAGCATAATGTGTCGAAAACCTCTCCCTTTTAACAAGAACTCAGAGCTCCCAAATCTCAGTTGAGCTAAGCTTGGTCCAAGCCAAACTGGGCAATAGCTGTGAGGTGGGGTGGGGGTCACTGAAAACCTACTAGGGCTCCAGGGCTTATTGACCCAGGTTGCTCCCCAAGAACCCCAAGCAAATGAAGACTAATTAGGGAGTGGTCTGGTGTCTGGGGCCCATCAGAAGGATGGCCAGCAACACTCTGCACTGCGTGCTGATGTTTTGTTAGCTATAAGTTCATGGGAGAAATGTAACAGAGGCAGGCAGATCTATGTTAGTCCAGGGCCAATCTACTCTATGGAATGAGCTCTGGGTCCATACAGAAAAGAAATGTAAGAAAAGGGCTGGCCGTGGCAGCACAGTCCTGGAGTTCCCGCACTCAGGAAACAGATAGGATTCTAAGCCTGAAGCTAGCCTGGCCTGTCTAGTGAGCTCCTACTTCAAGCAAGAAAAACAAGAAAAGTAAGAAAATATAATTTAGAAACTAACTGAAAGACGACACCAGTGAATTTTCCATTTTTCCTAATTAAACATACAAGTATTTTAAATTTAATTTCCTAATTAAATATACAAGTCTATCTTCTAGAAATACTAGAATACTAAAGAATGTCAGGTAGTAGTGACTCACTCCTTTGATCCCAGCACTCAGGAGGCAGAGGCAGGCAGATCTCTGAGTTTGAGGCCAGCCTGGTCTACAGACCAATTTTCAGGACAGCCAGGGCTGTTACAAAAAAAAAAAAAAAAAAAAAACCCTATCTCAAAGATACATAAAAAAAAGAAAAAATACTAAAAAATAAAAATTTAAAATTAAGCCGGGCGGTGGTGGCGCACGCCTTTAATCCCAGCACTCGGGAGGCAGAGGCAGGCGGATCTCTGTGAGTTCGAGGCCAGCCTGGTCTACAAGAGCTAGTTCCAGGACAGGCCCCAAAAGCTAAGGAGAAACCCTGTCTCGAAAAATCCAAAAAAAAAAAAAATTTAAAATTAATTCTAAATATGATCATGATTCTATCACCCAGAGATATAGAAATAACCACTCATAATATATTGGTATATGCTTTCTATTTGTTTATTTTTAAAAGATTTTCTTTTTAATTATTCTCATATATGTGGATATGAGCACGGGACAGGTGCCCTCTGAGGCCAAAGGCACCAGGCACCCCTTGAGCTGGAGTTATCTGAGTTGTGAACCTTCTGATATGGGTGCTGGAAACTGAACTTGGGCCCTCTGCAAGAGCAGTATGAGCCTTCTCTCCAGCTCCCTAGTCTTCTTTTTTTTTTAAATTTTAAATTTATTTATTTGGGGGGCATGCATACCATGACATATGTCTGGAGGCCAAAGGAAAACCAATGGAAGTTGGTTCCTTCCCTCTGGATTCCAGGTACTGAACTCAGGTGGGCACCTGGTGGCAAGAGCCTTAGCTGCTGAGTGGTCTCAGAGGCCCTGCCAATTTTATTTTTAATTGACAAATAACACTTGCACATCTTGTTGTTTGTTTGTTTTTTGAGACAGGGTTTCTCTGTACCTTTGGAGCTCTTGTAGCCCAGACTGGCCTCGAACTCACAGAGATCCGCCTGCCTCTGCCTCCCAAGTGCTGGGATTAAAGGTGTGCGCCACCACCGCCCGGCTTGTTGCTTTGTTTTTGAGACAGGGTTTCTCTGCGTAGCCTGGCTGTCCTGGAACTCGCTCTGTAAATCAGGCTGACCTCAAATTCACAGAGATCTGCCTGCCTCTGCTTCCTGAGTGGTAGGATCAAAGGTGTGTACCACCACTGCCTGGCTACTTGTACATCTTTATGGAACTTAATAAAATGTTAGGAGGCATGTATATATTATGGAATAAGCAAATAAGATTTATTAACATATCCAGACCTCACACACTTAGGCCATTACTCCGTTGTAAGGAATAGCCATTACTGTGAATTAGAATCCTCGTGCTGGGAAGCATAATTTACTTGTCTTGTTCCACTAACTGTTGTACATGCTGACATCTTTCCATGTCAGTGACTATAGCTCCATCTTATCCTAACAGCTACAAAGTAACACATTGCTCCAATATACTATAGTTTATTTCTTATTCTTGGGAATGGGAACAATTATCTTCCCAGCTTTCTGTAACATAGTCTTGCACCGGACACATCTCTCAACAAGCATAACTAATTATTTCTTTAAGATAAATTCCTAGAAGCAGGGCCAGGCGTGGTGGTATATGCCTTTAATTCCTGTTCTCAGGAGGAGGCAAAGGCAGGAGGATTTCTATGAGTTCAAGGCCAGCCTGGTCTACAGAGTAAGTTCCAGAACAGCCAAGGCTATGCAGAGAAACAGAGGAAAACATTTCATTGGGGTGGTTTACAGTTCAGAGATTTAGTCCATTATCATCATGGTGCGTCTATGATAGCATGCAGGCAGACATGGTGCTGGAGAAGGAGCCAAGAGTTCTCCATCTTGATCTGCAGGCAACAGGAAAAGAATGTCACACTAGACTTGGCTTGAGCATTTGAGACCTCAAAGCCTAGTGACATATTTCCTCCATTAAGGCCACACCTCTTAATCCTTTAAATAGCACCACTTCCTGGTGACCATGCATTCAACTCTATGAGCCTATGGGGGCCATTCTTATTCGAACCACTACAGTAACTTTGGCTGATCTGGAACTCACTATATAGAACAGGGTGGCCGCAAACTCATAGAGATCTACAGGCCTCATCTCAAGTTGTTTGTGTTGTTTACTGGTGTTTTTTCCTCCATACAGAAAGTATCTTCACGTTCAGTGATGAGAAATAACATAAATAACAGCACTTGGGGGCTAGAAAAATCTCTCTCTCTCTCTCTCTCTCTCTCTCTCTCTCTCTCTCTCTCTCTCTCTCTCTTTCTCTTTCCCCTCTCTCTCTCTACGTTTGTGCTCATCAACATGAGTGCAAGTGTCTGCAGAGGACACTATAACTCAGAGCTGGAGTTATAGGCAGTTGAGAGCTAACTGATGTGCTGGGAACTGCATTCTGCTTCTCTCTCTCTCTCTCTCTCTCTCACACACACACACACACACAATTAAAATAAGAGAACAGCTTACAAGTCACATATGTAAGCATGCAGCAGCAATCTCCACTCTTGGGAGGCTGTAAAACTATCATACATTTGATGCTACCCTGTGCTAGATAGGGAGATGCTCCCTGCCCCATCTCAAAGAAAAGTAGAAATGAAAAATGAACTAGAAAGCACCCAAGGGAAGCAAAAATACAAAATGAGCCCCAGGTGGGTGATAAAATCCTTAAGGAAATTCGGCTCTGTATTTTTTCAGGTAGGCTAGAAGGAATAGTTAATTTTTAAAATTTGTATTTTATGTGCATTGGTGTTTTGCCCGCATGTAAGTCTGTGTGAGGAGGTTGGATTCTAGAGTTACAGACATGAGCTGCCATGTGGGTGCTAGGAATTGAACCCAGGTCCTCTAAAAGAGCAGTCAGTGCTCTTTGTTTTAATCTTAAAAGTATTCCAGGGAGGCTGGAGGCAGTCACAGCATGGCCAGCCAGAGAGCCGCAGCTCTGTGCAGCATTCTCGTTCCCAGTCCACTGTCACCCCAGGCTACTCTCATGCTCCCTCCAGACTGCCCAGTATCTGGGCCTGATCTGGAGATCAATCCCACCCTGGAGTCTCTGTGTCTGAGCATGGCAGAACACGCCTCGGGTGATGGGACAGACAAAACCTCCACCATCTGACGGGACCCACAGCCCAGCGCACCCTTAGGCTCCCTGGGCAGTCGTCAGGAGCCATCCCCTAATAGACTTCTCGGCAGCGAGAGGGTGGGTTGGCACAGTTATACATTCCAATATTTTTCTTCCTCTTAACTTTTTTTTTTTTTTTTTTTTTTTCGAGACAGGATTTCTCTGTGGTTTTGGAGCCTATCCCGGAACTAGCTCTTGTAGACCAGGCTGGTCTCGAACTCACAGAGATCCGCCTGCCTCTGCCTCCCGAGTGCTGGGATTAAAGGCGTGCGCCACCACCGCCCGGCTTCCTCTTAACTTTTGTTTAACATTGGCACACGCCTTGCTCCCTCCCAAGCCCATTGAGGGATCTCAGCTGAAGCCTGGGGTCAGAGAGGGCAGTCAGGGGCAAGGGGCAAGGGCTGACCAGACTGCCTACCCTTTCCCTCCTGAATCCCCCCCCCAGCCCCATCCACCCCTGCCTCTTCTAGAGTGCTGACACCTGTCCTCCCCCAAGAGAGCAGACTTCCTGAGAGATACTGACCACCACCTCGTGCAGCCTGCCCTTCAGAAACGTGACAGTGGGGAAGCAGAGTGCACAGCCTGCTCACCTGTATGTCACTGGAGAAGAGCCCCTCTCCCCTGGTTCCGAGCCTTCACCATTCCTGCCATTCCTACCCCAGGACACTCACCATCTTCCTCCCGGCTCTTTCTTGCCCTGTTTATCAGAGGTTCTCTACAATTAATTCCTTACCTATTTAAGATACATATTTAGATAGTTCTTAATGGTTTTTCTCTGATCATTCCCTGTCATTTTCACAATCCCCAGGCCTCTCTCTGAGCCAGGACAGTGGCAGGGGGAACTTTATGAGAGACCCAGAGACCTCCAGACTCCCTCACCCTTCCCCATCCCTGCCCTGGTTCCTAGATGCAGAGGTTGAAGGTGGGCAGCCCCTGGCCACAGTGAGGTCAGGAAGTCTGTTGCCTCAATGTCCCCATCTTCCACCAACATAACCCTTTTCTGCTCCCCAGGTCTGTTGGCAAAAGACTTGTAGAAACCAGGGAAAGGGTTTTTGTTTTTGTGCTTATCCCCTCTTTCTGTCAACCTTCCCCTACCCCCATTATGTCATGACCTCATGTAAGTGGAACCCTATACCATAACCCAGTCACATGAACCCTCTGGCCCCTGTTACTGATGAGGGCTGGTGCTGGGGCCCAGGTGGAGGAAAGGAATTTTGGGATTCAGGCTGTGGGAAAGCCAGGGTCCCCTATCTCAAATTCCTCTTCCCACTCAACCTATACCCTCATTGGGACATTTTCAAGCTTTTCACATGAAAAGGAAAAAAAAATGCTATTTTTAGATACATTTTATGAATAACTTTTGTTATGAATATAGCTGGTAACCATTTTGTATGTTATTAAAGATACAAAATGTTGGGGAAAAAGTATTCCAGGGATGGAGGTAGAGCTCATGGTAGAGAACTTTCTTAGCATACAGATGAGTCCCTGGATTCCAGTCTCAGCACCACACAAAACCAGGCATGGTGGCACACACCTGTAATCCCAGAATTTGAGAGGTGGAGACAGGATCATCAGGAATTCAAGACCACCTTCAGCTACATAATGGGCTCAAGGCCATCCTGGGGCTACATGAGACCCTGTCTCAAAAACAATGTATTCTAAAGATTTGAGTTTTGTTTAAACAGACATTTTTGTGTGGTCTATGAGATTGAAATGCAAGAAAGAGAATGGCAAAGAGGAGGTGCAAACGAGAAGTCGAAAAAAATAGCTGGAAAAACCATCCTGTGCTAAAGCATACATGTGTACAATTTTGGAAGAAAATGAGGAGCAGACCACCAAAGGCTGTATTTCATGGCTGGGCTGCAATCTACAGCTGGGGGTTTTGAGGCAGTAAAGGGTTTTATCAGATCCACAGTTCAGAGAGTATTAGGTATAAGAGGAAAAATTAATTCTGGAATCAAGAAATTATCTGTGATGATATCAGTCATTTGTTGCTACAATATTGCCATCTGTCAGTCACAAAACCACAGCCATAAACAATAGCTTTTATTGTTCACATGTCTGGGGTCAACTAGAGGCCAGCTAATCAACCCCTCTCAATGTGGCAAAGACCTAGCTACTGTTGGTCGCTCTAGACTGGCGCTGACTTGCTCTGGATAGTCTTTTTAAGGGTGTTAGAAAGCCACCAAGCTTGGGAGATGGTTATGGTGTCCCCATCCAGAGGAAACGGCATTGTGCTTACCACTTGTTACTTTCCAGTCCCCTAAAGTCCGTGCATCTCTCCTGAAATGTAGCCCGCCATGCACACAGACACCCACCTGTGCCCATACATGGCACCCTCATCAGATCTGGGGACAAGGGAAACTCATGCAAATATACTCACATCCACATTGCTTGCTCTGCCATGAGCAATAAAATTCTTTGCCTTTGACCCAAGCCACTTGTCTTCTGCCAGCCACTGTGAAACTGGGTCAAGCCAAGGTCTTAGCTTGCAAGTAGGGTAAAATTTCAGTCCCTTAGCAATTCTTCACACCATCAGATCCATGAGGATCCTTCACAACTGTGTCCCTAATGCTGGGCACCTGTGTTGTGTAACTTTTATGCAGCTGTCTGCTCAGCTGCTGGAGTCTGAACTAAAGTTCAAAAGGGAAGCTCTCCATGAACATATTCTCTCATTTAAAAAGCGTTCAGGTACTTGAGACTCAAATACCTTCATGCACGCGAGATCCACAGATGAATTTTAATAAAGCATATAGACAGGCTGTGCTTCCTCGGCGTGGAAGGAAAGTCGACCGTGTTTAAACTACATTTATTAAAAGCCTAAGTGATGGTGCAGCCCCTTACTTCCTGCTGCCTCTGGAGACCAGCTCAGCGCTGACCGTGAGTCATAGCTTTGCCACTGCAGACAGAGGCGGGCTGTTTCTCACTCTGGCTCTGGTTTGCTTGTGCTGATTGGAAAGCAAGCGTGAGAATGGAATTCTAATTCCATTCAAAAGGCTCCAGATGAGAGGTTGCTTAAAGATTTATAAAAGCTATTTTTACCGTAGCTTTTTGAATGGCACAGAGCTTTCCTGCATACTGCAATGCAATGAAAACCAGGCATGGTGGTGGATTTATTCCCTTAATCCTAGCACTGCAGAGGCTGAGACAGGAGGAGTGCCACAAGTTCAAGGCTAGTTTATTCTACATAGAGAATTTTTAAAAACTGTAGTGTCAAAAATAAACCTGCAAAAATTAAACACCAACCCCTCTCTCCCCAAACCACCAGCTAATAAATGTGCTAATGAAATGAGCAGGCAGCTCTCAAAAGAAGAAACACAATGACCAATAAGTACTTTTGAAAGTGTCAAAGGCCCTTTACCCATCAAGGAAATGCAAATGAAACTGAGTTTGAGTTCCATCTCACCCTAGTGAGAATGACTGTCAACAAAACAAATGACAACAAATGTGGGGAAAGAGAAACTTTCATTCAGTGCTGGGGGAGTGTAAATTAATGCACCCTCTGTGGAAACCAGGGTGGAGGCTTCTCAAAAACCTAAAACTAGAGCTACCATAGGACCCAACTCTACTACTCCCGGGCACATATGCAAAGGACTCCACATCCTACCACAGAGATATTAGCACATCCATGGGCACCGAAGCTCTACTCCCAAGAGCAGGGCCGTGGAATCAGAATAGCTGTCCAGGAGCTGATGAATGAATGAATGATGAAGTTGTGGTGCATATATGCAATGGAATTTAATCCGGCTGTAAAGAAAAATGAAATTATGAAAATTCATGAAAATGGGTAGATCTAGAAATCATTATATTAATAAGACTCAGAAAGCCTTCACAGACTTCCTCTAGTATACAGATCCTAGCTTGTAATGTGGACATATTAAAGGGGACCATGTTAAGGGGCAGGAGCGCTGAGGGAGGGTGGGTAACAGATCACATGTGACATGAAGGTAGTTAAGAGGCTACTAGGGGTTGAAGGGTACAAGGGGGGCAGGGAAATATGAGAGAAGAGCTGGGGTATCAAGAAAAACAAACTTTTGAAAATGCTCTAACGAAAAAGAATACCTTCTATGCTAATTTAAAAATAGAACTGTAAAAAACACAAGCTGCGCATGGTGGCACATAGCTTTGATCCCAGCAGTTGGGAGACAGAAGCAGGCAGATCTCTGTGTATTTGAGCACAGCCTGGATTACACAGCAGTTTCAGGGCAGTGAGGACTACACAATGAGACCTTGTCTCAAACACACACACACACACACACACAACTCATGAATATGCTTCTATTTTAAAATCCACAGCAACATTTAAATATTGAACATCATGAAAGATATCAAAGAGACCAACTCATCACCTAAAAAATGGATGAAATAAAGAGAAAGTATCAAGCATGTATCCTGCTTTTCCTATAGAAACTGAGCCATTAGCCGATTGGGGAAGCACTTCTTAATGAAATCATCCTAAATGATCAGAGAAAATGCTAGAATTAGATCTAAATAGTGAGAACCCACAGTTGCTACTATCAGAGAAACACAAGTAGACATGATTATCTCCTGATGCTAGAACTCACCAGCACAGTCTTGTGGGAAGATCAAGATCAAAACGAAGGGCTGAAGAGGTGGTTCAGTAGTTAAGAACACATACTGCTTGTGGTGATTTGAACAGGAATAGCCTCATAAACTCATGTGTTTTAATGCTTGGCCCATAGGGAGTGCCACCAATTAGGAAGTGTGGCCTTGTTGAAGAAAGTGTGAAATTGTGGGATGGACTTTGAGGTCTCATATGCTCAAACTCTGCCCAATGCGGTACACAGTCTCCTTCTGCTGCCTGTGCATGAAAATGAAGAACTTTCAGCCCCTTCTCCAGCACCATGTCTGCCTACAAACTGCCGTGTTTCCCACCATGGTGATAATGGACTAACTGAACTATAAGTCAGCCCCAATGAAATGTTTTCCTTTATAAGAGTTGCTGTGATCATGGTGTCTCTTCACAGCAATAGAAACCTTAAGATACTGCTCTTGCTGAGGACCTGGGTCCTGTTCCCAGCTCCCATATCAGGTAGCTCACAACCACCTGTAACTTCAGTTCCAGGGGATCCAGCACCCTCTTCTGGCCTCTGAGTGTACTCCCATGCACATACCCACATGCAGTCACATACACATATGCATAATTAAAAATAAAATAAATTTCTGAAAAATATTAAAGCTGAATCTAGAGCTTTTAGAGGGTCTGAGGGGATTAGAGAGGGTGATGGGGTGAGTGTGATCAAAATACAATCTATACTAATGAAATTATCAAAGAATAAACTTAAAAATTTTTTTTAAAACAGAAAAGTGGTAGAGAGATGGCTCCGAAGTAAGGAGCATTTTCAGCTCTTGCAGAGGACCTGGGTCCAGTTCTGGCACCCACACAGTAGCTCACAACCGTACGCCTCTCTCTTCTGACCTCATTAGACCCCAGACACATAAATAGTACACACAAATACATGCAGGCAAAACATTCTCACACATCAAAACAAAGTAAGTCTTAAAAACGAAACAGAAAAAGAAAGCAGGGTCTAGTTAAACCTTTGGGCCTCAATAACCATTAGCAAGAAAAGCAGGGGGCAGTCATCAGCAAAATTCAAAGGCTCAAAAATTCCACAGACCCAATGGTATGTGCTCATTTACAAGTAAATTTTAAGGAAAAGAAAGGAGTGTGCAAGGAATCTATATTTAAAGAAATGGAAAGGTCAGGCATGATGGCACACTCCTTTAATCCCAGCACTTAGGAGGCAGAGGCAGGAAGAACTCTGTGAGTTCATGGCCAGCTTGGTCTACATAGAGAGTTCCAGGCCAACCATGGCCACATAGTGAGACCTGTATTAATAAGAAGAGGGAAAGGGAAGAAGGAAGGAAGGAGGGAGGGAGGAAGAGAGGGAGGGAGGGAGGGAGGGAGGAAGAGAGGGAGGGAGGAAGGAGGGAGGAAGGAGGGTCCTATTGGTAGATCTTGCTGATTACTGTGGTTTATGCACTGAACTACATTCTTATTATAAGACAAAAATCAGTCAAGTATACAAGACAAATGTATAAATAGAATAGTGAGTTTTTATGAGGCTTCACTGTCATGGCTACTGAGCAGGTCTAGAGGACCTGTCACCCTCAAAGGAGGGGAGGCTAAGGGCATCAGGAAACCTGAAGAAGCCACCCAAGAGCTGAGAATACACCTAGCCGTGTGTGGACAGGTGACAAGTGAACTGTGCCAGGAATCTGGGACAAGGCAGTTATGGATGAGGAAGGGATTAGACGTTCTCAGCTCCTGGTGCAATTTGTTTCTCAAAGCATCACTTCCCGGCCAGCCAGTTGCCAAGGAAACTCAGTACTTTGCTGTTCAAGGGTGGAGAGAAAATGCTAGCTCCAAAATGACAGAGAAATGCTGCCACATGTCAAGGCCAATGCACAGTGTTCCTGGAGCTGTGTTCCAGGAGGCAGCCAGCCTGCCCTTTCCACCAACAAATCTACAGACGGTGAGGACCACGTTACCTAAATGATACAGAAAAGCTAGGATGTACGCTCCCAGGGGGAAGGAAATGTCAGAGCAAGAGAAACAGTGTGGGGTCCCAAAGATTTTATTTAGCAACAATGGGCTATGAACACACATGTATTACAGTTCTAAAATAAAGAAGAAAACTGGCAATACCAATTGCTGGCAAAAATGAGGTTCACTTGCTGCTAGTGGAGAATATTAATCTGGAAAACTGTCAGCTTTTTCATAATTAAACATAGTCTTATCATGCGACACAGCAATTGCACTTCTAAGTATTTAATCAACTATTGTCGCGTTATGCTCACACACAAAAACCCGATATACAAATATTTAAAACAGATTTATTCATAGTTGCCTTAAGCAGCAAACATCTAAGAGGTCTTTCAATGATGGATATATGAGCAAATGATATACCCATACAGTGGAATACTACTCAGTAATAAAACAAATGTAGTGGTCTAGGAATGTAATTCAGTTGGTATAGTGCTTGTCTAAAACTCACAGGGGTCTTGGCTTCAATTTTCATCACTGTATAAATTGGATGTGATGGCACACCCCTGTAATTTCAACACTTAGGAGCCAGAGGCAGGAGGACCTGAAATTTGATGCCATCCTCAGCTACACAGGGGGTTCAAGACCAGCCTGGGTTACATGAAATGCCTAGCACCTAGATCTTTGTTTCTAAATTTTTTTTTTAAAAAAAAAAAAGGACCTTAAGCTTCCTAAGTTTTAGAAGCAGATTCTGACTCTCAGACAGGGATTTTACAAAATAAGGTCACTGATCTGGTAGTCCAGAAGGACACAAAATCTATACTCAGAATACTATAGCTGGAGAGATGGCTCAGAAGTTGAGAGCATTTGCTGCTCTTGCAGAGGACCCAAGTTCAGTTCCAACACCCATCTTGGGAGGCCCACAACAGTCTGTAATTCCAGCTCCGGGGACATCTGATACATCTTGGACACTTGGACTCAGGTGCACATATCCACCCCCACCCTCCCACACATACACAAAAAATAAATAAATAAACCTTAATAAAGAAAATTGTTTGGTTAGGTGAGTATGGTGGCACTGGGGAGGCTGAGGCAAGAGGGTGGTGAGTTCAAGGCCAGACTGGGCTACGTGGCTAGACACTGTCATACCAGCAACAATGACAATAGCAAACCCCAATCAGGTTTAACTCACTGTGACTGACTTATATTACTGTCCCATACGTGGAACCTATGACCAAGAATCATAAAAGAAGTATATATATATATATATATATATATATATATATATTTTTTTTTTTTTTTTTTTTTTTTTGGTTTTTCGAGACAGGGTTTCTCTGTGGTTTTGGAGCCTGTCCTGGAGCTAGCTCTTGTAGACCAGGCTGGTCTCGAACTCACAGAAATCCGCCTGCCTCTGCCTCCCAAGTGCTGGGATTAAAGGCGTGTGCCACCACCGCCCGGCTTAAAAGAAGTATATTTGTGGAAATTTTTAAACATACATATGCACTAACCTTAAGAAAAACACTGGTGAGCTAGAGAGATGTCTTAGTTCAGAAAGTCCTTGCCACATAAGCATGAGGACCTGAGGTTGATTGTAGCACCCACATAAAAGAACTGGACATGGCGGCTCATGCTTGTGATCCCAGCCCTGGAGAGGAGGAGGCAGGTGAATGCTGGGGACTGTTGGCCAGCCAAGCTAACCTAATCAACCAGCCCCACGTCGGTGAAAGAACCTTTCTCAAAAAACAGGTAACTGGTAAACTTGGTGAATCCTATTTTTTTCCTTTGCTTTCTATTGCTATGATAAAACACCATGATCAGCTGGGTGATGGTGATGCAAGCCTTTAACCCCAGCACCCGGGATGCAGAGGCAGGTGGGTCTCTGTGAGTTTGAGGCCAGCCGGATCTCTAGAGTGAGTTCCAGGACCAGCTCCAATGTTATACAGACAGACTTGGAAAACCAAAAAACCCAAAAGAAAAACAAAAACCAAACAAACAAAAACCACCATGATCAAAACCAACTCAGGAAAGAAAGGGTTTATTTCATCTTACAGTTAGTAATCCGTCATCCAGGGAAGTCAGGGCAGGGACTCAAGGCAGGAACCTGAAGGTAGGACCTGATACAGAGGCTATGGAGGAGTGCAGTTTGCTGCCTTCCTCCTTTCCATGGCTACTGCTGGCCTTGGTAGTTGTCCTGTGACACTGCCATCTCCAAAATGTTGGGGTCTCTGCAACTAGGCTGCTACTTGACCAGTAGCCTCTTGTGGTGGTTTGAGTAAGAATGGCCCCCCGAGAGGACATACAATGATTAGTGTGGCCTTGCTGAAGGAAGTGTGTCACTGGGGTAGGCTTTAAGGTTTAAAAAGCCCCATGCTTGCCGGGCGGTGGTGGCGCACGCCTTTAATCCCAGCACTCGGGAGGCAGAGGCAGGCGGATCTCTGTGAGTTCGAGACCAGCCTGGTCTACAGAGCTAGTTCCAGGACAGGCTCCAAAGCCACAGAGAAACCCTGTCTAGAAAAAAACCAAAAAAAAGCCCCATGCTAGACCACACCCGGTCAGTCTCTCTCTGCATGTGGATCAGGATGTATTCTCAGTCACCATGCCAGCGCCGTGAGCCATGCTTGCTACCAGCTCCCATGCTCCCTACCACATGATAATGGATAAAACTGTAAGCAAGCAACCAAATAATGTTTTCTTTTATTAGAGTTGCCATGGTCATTGTGTCTCTTCACGGCAACAGAATACTGGTTAAGACAAATCTCTTGGCTCTCTTCAGGGAGTGTAATCCAGCCACATGGTGCCTAAGCCTCAGCTTCTCTCTATGATCCCTTCAAATCCCGCAGTTTCTACTTCAGCTGAGGCTTCACATTCGCCAATGGCCCCTCCCGGCCTCTCATAGACCCCAGTCCTCGACTGCTCTCCATGCCCCGTACTTCACAATAGTACCACCCGGGAGACTCTCCCACATTACCAAGTTTGGCTGCCTCTGGATCACAGCTTCTGTGTGCTGACCCTGAGCAAACACTTCCCAGAAGATTCTCCCTCAACAATTCTGGTCTCTTCGTAATCACAGCTGATACTTCAGCCCCAGTTGAGCAGTTTCAATTGTCCCAGCAAAGCAAAGACTTTAGCGCTTCTTAATTCAAAATGTCACGTGAATGGCCCTGATAGAGTCTTCGAGGCACTCTCAAACTTGTCTGTGAAACCTCTCAGGCCAGGCCTCCTTCATCTGTTTTCAACATTATCTTCTAAGTTCCCACAATAGCTCATTAACAATTAAGCCCTAAACATCAATGGCTTTCTTAAGCTCCACGTTCAAATACCACCTCTCTCTCTCCCTCCTCTATCACACACACACACACACACACACACACACACACACAGTGGATAAATGATAAAGTGGATACAGTGTTGATGTTAATAGGAACTAAAATTTTCAGCCAAAGGGGAAAGACACATAAATATAAGTTCAATGAGATTTTATAAAAGTTGTTCATCCCCATTTCCTAATTTAAGGCATCAATGTGATTTTCTGAATTATTCCTACCTTCCTAAAAAGCTTCAGTTTCCAAAGTCTACCCACTGAAAACCCCATAGCAATGAATACTTCTAGTAGCCACAGTGAGTTTCTCAAGGCCCTTAAGCACTAAAGGGAACCAAAGAAGTGGCTTTCAGTTCCCAGACAGGAAATGGAGAAAACATACAACCTACTGTAGCAAGGAAGTCATCAAACATGATCAATGGTGTGTTTGTTGTAATGCTTTTTAATATCAAAAAGAGCAAGAATCCTAAGGTGGGCAACACTTCTCACCACTTTTATTCAATTGCTCTAGGCAGAACAATTCAAGAAGGAGAAGAAACACATATGGGAAAATAAAGTGACATTATCTCCAGTTGTACATAATATGATTTTGTAAAAGTAAAAAGCTTGGGAATCCATCCACAACAAAACAAAAACCAACAAACTATCAGAACAAACTGGGGGAGGGGTTCAGCAAAGTTGTAGAACACAAGATTGTAGTTGGATTTTCTTTTACTCTAGCCCCCCTTTGGGGTGCCAAAATGTTATTAGTTCTCTTACTTCTTGCCTTTTTGTCTCCATCATCTTCTCACAGATGCACCCTCTGCCAGTCTCCTATCTCTCCTCTATATGTTTGCCTCTTATTATGATATTCGATATTCTCTGGGTTTAGGACCTGTCCAGATGATCCAGGAGGATCTCATCTTGAGCTCCTAGTTCATTATACCTGCAAAGCATATGTTTTCCAAATCAAGTCATAGCCACAGGTTCTAGAGTTTAAAAAAACTAAGAAACCAGGGCCAGGTGGTGGTGGCCAGCCTGGTCTACAAAGAGAGTTTCAGGCAGCCAGAGCCAGAGGAATCCTGTCTTATAAAAAGTAAAAATTAGGGCTGGAGAAATGGCTCAGAGGTTAAGAGCACTGGCTGATCTTCCGGAGGTCCTGAGTTCAATTCCCAACAACCACATGGTGGCTCACAACCATCTGTAATGAGATCTGGTGCCCTCTTCTGGCCTACAGGCATACAAGGAGGCTGAACACTGTGTACACAATAAATAAATCTTTTTTTTAAAAAAAGTAAAAATTATAAATAAAAACATATGATCAGAAGCCAGGTGATGATGGTACATACCTTTAATCTCAGTACTCAGGAGGAAGAAGGTGTATCTCCAAGTTTGAGGCCAGCCTGGTCTACAGAATGAGCTCTAGGACATCCAGGGCTACACAGAGAAAACCTGTCTCTAAAAACCAAAAAAAAAAAAAGGAAGGAAGGAAAAGAAATTAAGAAAGCAAATGTTCATCAATAGACAAGGCATAAACAATGTGTGGTTCATCTATACAATGAGATATTATTTGCCAATGAAAAGGAATGAAGGACCAACACGTACTAAGTATAGATAAACCTTAAAAAATTTATACTGAGGGGAAGAAGCCAGATAGAGGCCATGTATTATGTAATTCTATTTATAAGAAGTGTCCACAATGGATAAATCAATAGCCAGAAAGTAGATCAGTGGTGTCCTAGGGTTATAGGGGTATCAAAGGGAATGCAAGGGATTACTAATGGTTTCTTTTTGGCATAAAATGATCTAAAATTAGATTATGATACTGTACTAAGAACCATTGAGTGTTGGGCTTTAAATGCATGAATTGTATACCATGAAATTGTTAAAAGATGGGAAATGAAAATGAATAATGAATGTAATGGATTGAAAACCATCAAATGTGCTGAAGTGATTTTGTCAAAGATCTTTGTTTACCTTTAAAGAACGCTAGGGGCTCAACTCATCTTCCTGAAGATAAGTAAGGCTCAGAAACCAGGCTCTTATTTTTTTCTTCACCCTATGAACTATGCTGCAAGGTATCCAGAAAATTAATTAAAGAAAGTTCTCTTTGTTATAGAATTATTTTGTCTGATAAAGACAGAAAAAAGAACAGAATTAGAATCTCGAAAATTTGCAAGCCCAAATAAAATACTTCCAGAATCTTGGCATCCATACCTAAATCTGAACTATTTAGTGTTAATATTATGAAAAATGGAGGAGCCAGGCAGTACGGGCCTCCTGATGTGCTGTGACCTGAAGCATCTTGCTAATGAAACCAAACCTGAATTCGATCAAGCTTCCACATCTAATCACAAAAGCACAGAAAAGGCAGACTTCAGGGGAATGTGTTAAACAACACACCCGAGAAGAGGAAAACTAACCAAACTGCCTGAGAGAAATTTTCCAGCTCAAAAGCTCTCATTTTCCCCCACAAACAAATGGCAAAATGTTAATCCAAAAGGGGGTAACCTATAAACAGGCTTAAGAGACATACTAACTGCATGCCAAGAGGGACCTTATCTGATTCCTAGTTTAAACAAGCCAAAATGTGGAAGTAATTTGTGGGACAATAGAGAAGACTCTAGATACTGAGCAGAGTTCTTTGGTATTAATAGACTAGTATCAATATTTTTCAGTAGGGATAGTGGCAATGTTTGAAAAGACAGAACTTATAAAAATATTTTCTGAACCTTAGCCATGGTGACACATGCCTTTAATCCCAGCACTTGGGAGGCAGAGGCAGGATGATCTCTGTGAGTTCGAGACCAGCCTGCTCTACAAAGCTAGTTCCAGGACAGGCTCCAAAGCTACAGTGAAACCCTGTCTCAAAAAACCAAATATATATATGTATAGTGAATACATACTTGAAATATTTTTGCTGTGAAAATAAAATGTTTGGGATGTGTTTTAAGATAATCTCATGGTGGTGAGGTTTGAAAAGCAGCCAGTAATATACATGATACAAAATCTGTCTCATGTTCTTAACTGCTGAAGCCAGTGGCTGTTTACATGTTGGTTCTTGTCTCGGACACTGCTCTATGAATGAAATGGACAGACAGCAAAGGGTAAACAAATAAGGAGGATGTTTAGCCTCCTGGGAGTGAGAACCCAAAGGAAGAATAGATGCTCTGAACTCTAGGAGACAGGGAGCTAGTCTACAAGAGCTAGTTCCAGGACAGGCTCCAAAACCACAGAGAAACCCTGTCTCGAAAAACCAAAAAAATAAATAAATAAATAAAACCAGAGAGTGCCGAAATTAGGACTGCTACTCTGTCCCTTCTCTCCACTTTCTCAGGGTGGAGAGAGGTAACCTGGGTTTCCCCCATTCATGCTTCCTGTTCCCATCACTCCTGGGGACCTCCCTGTCCCCATCAGTACTACTGATGTATATGTTTAGAAATGTTTCTGAGTAAAAAAAATTGTTCATTCGTTTATTGAAACAGGATGTCACCCTGGAGCCCAAGCTGGCCTTGAACTTACGATCCTCTTTCCTCTTACCTTCTGGGTGCTGGGATTACAGACGTGTCATCACTCTTGGCATTGAAAATAATTATTTTGCAGTGTTAGAACTAAAACTGCAACAGTGTTTGGGGTATACTACGCAGCTCACTACCGCTGAGCTATGTCCCTTTCATGCTTTGAGATGTATAGTTATTGTAAGTCTTCTTACAGACATGCAGCCAAACCAAATTACGAGGCTCAATTAAATGTACACATGTGTGTGGCCACTGGATGCTTGTTTCTGGCTGGTCTTGGATGTCCAGGTTTACTGTGTTCTGTGTGTCTTGGTGATAGCTCAGCTGCTGCTATTGCAACTAGCTGTCTGGGCTCAGAATTTGCCTCTGGGATTTCTGGCCACTGAATCTTATGTAATAACAGAAATTCATATGCCATTTGGGTATAAGTATAAAAAATCAAGTTGTTTTATGCTGTTCTACTTTATTTTAAAACAGCTAAAGGCATCCCAAATTTATGGTTAAAAATCCGTAACAAAAAGTTAGCTTAAGCTGGGCGGTGGTGGCGCACGCCTTTAATCCCAGCACTTGGGAGGCAGAGGCAGGCGGATCTCTGTGAGTTCGAGACCAGCCTGGTCTACAAGAGCTAGTTCCAGGACAGGCTCCAAAACCACAGAGAAACCCTGTCTCGAAAAACCAAAAAAAAAAAAAAAAAAAAAAAAAAAAAAGTTAGCTTAAAACTTGTACTCTAAACTCGAGTCGTTCTGGGAAACAACACGTAGTGTCCCACCATCTTAACTAAACCAAGTACAGCCACGTGGGCAGTAGCTAGTTTAATTAGGTTGCGGGCAGGGAAGAGAGATGTCATGTGACTTCACAGCCTTCTTCATTAAAGGTGAACACCTGGAGTGGGCCTACCAAGGAGACAAGAGATCTCTAAAATATTTTGGACTAGGATAGGTTTTTGTATGATGATTCCTGTCCTGTCCTGAAAACAAGGTTTCTGAGAAGCAGGATTTAAAACAATGCTGCTCTAACGAGGCATAGAGGTGCAGTTTTTTTTATATTTATTTTATTTATTTGTTATGTATACAATATTCCGTCTCTGTGTATGCCTGCAGGCCGGAAGAGGGCACCAGACCTCTCTACAGATGGTTGTGAGCCACCATGTGGTTGCTGGGAGTTGAACTCAGGACCTTTGGAAGAGCAGGCAATGCTCTTAACCACTGAGCCATCTCTACAGCCCCCTAGAGGTGCAGTTTTAACGCCGCTTTATGATTTTAGGGACACTGAATTGTTTACACTGTTGAAGCTTGGTTTTGTCTTCTACAAATTATGGTTGTGCTCTACGTCTTCATCCTTGAAATAAAAAGGTGTCTTATTGGATCTTACCAGAACACACACTTGAAAAATCTTAAAACTTTGTTAAAAGAAAATTTTAGAGTTTTACAGAAAATTTAAATAAACTGGATATTTTTTAAGAAACAGTTTTTTAAATGCTTAAACTTATAAGGCTTTGGGGCATTTGAAAGTTTATAAGATATTATACCTTTGTTAACATATGATTTTAATAAAAAGATAAATAAAAGCTAAAACTTAGGACCACAGTTTAACCCAGAGACTGAGGTGTTCCTATCTTATGATACAGTAAGATGCTGACCTAAGCAGTCTAGCTCTCTCCTCTAAGGTCTATTCAGGCTAACAAAGACCGATTTAGGAACGGGTGTCTAACCTCCTTGCTTTTACTAATGTTGTTAAACTCTAGCTAGTTTGGTAAGCTAAGTCATAGAGAAAACAGTTGTGTTCTATGATGGTGTACTATAAAAGGATCAGGAAAGTTCCCAGTCTCTTTATGGACTGTGTTTATGAGTTAAAAGTCTTGTCTTGATATTAAAAGAACTTCATTTCAGAAACACAGAAAATGATTTAAGATGTATAGATGCAAGTTGTAAAGGTTTTAGGAAATGATTTAGGGTGTATAAAGTGTCCCCTTTCTATGCTATTGTTACACTGGGGTTTCAGAGGCTCTGAGTTTCAGCACTGTCAAACGCAGCTCTGATAAACTGGCAGAGCACTGACTACTCACCATTCAGTCACAAGCTCAAGATTTTACATTTCCTTTGGTTGTCTTCTAAGTATAGCTTTAAAGGTGCATTTTATTGGACTAATACCAGGCTCTTTAGACTCAGGAAAAATGTTCACGTCTTTTCACCCAAAGCCATAGTCTTTGCTACAACACCAAGGGTGAATCTGTTCCAGCTGTTTCACAGACACCTGCATGTTCCTGGGGAAAGAGTGCTGCCTCTGTACCAACGAATCTGGCCTGGTGGAAACTAATCTGAGTCACTGCACAAACTGAAGAACTTCACCAATCCAACCAGAACACATATCCGTTCCTCTCTTACTGTCAATCACTCTTCCCATGGCTAGCCCCGTTCAGAGGGCTGATGGTAATAATCTGTCTGTTTTCTCCTAGCAACTTGCCTTCTCTGCTTCCTCCAGGAATAGACTTGTGAAGTCTCTAGGTTGGTAGTTAACCAAATGCTTCTTCACCCATATCTCCCACTGAGCATGAGCCCACCGACTCCCTACTCCTGACTCCCAACATCCCGTTCCCCACATCCTTCCATGCCAACAGGAAGTAGCCAGATTTGAACCAGCAACCATATATTCAAAAAGGTAGTGGTGTTCAGTTGGAAACTCTAGCTCACCCCTGCATGATCTGAAAAGTCCCATAGTCCTGTCTCGCTCTCTAAACCCTGGCCACTCAGAGAGGTTCCGAACAAAGGAAAGGTGCCAAAAAGAGCCCGGTTCCGCACTCTTGGGAGCTACTGCAGCTTCGTCCCCTGTAGTTGCCAGCCAGTCAATCCCCCACCTAAAATGCTCAGCTTTTGACCACACTTGGGCACACTCCCAAGTCTCCCTGCTTCCATTTGTGAGTGTGGCTTCTCTGACCTTGTCTGGGTGTTGCTTTGCTCAAATAAACCTGCTGTTATTCTTTTTCAGTTTGGTTTCATCTGGCTTACTTTGTCAGCAGAGAAACTTATTATCAAGGGGCAGAAAACCCATTAGTTTTTTTTTATTAATTTTAAAAGTTTATTGTTACAGCTAGGCAGTGGTGGCATATGACTTTAATCCCAGCCCTGAGGAGGCAGAGGCAGGTAGATCTCTGTGAGTTTGAGGCCAGCTTGGTATTCAAAGTGAGCTCCACTTTGAATAGCTGGAGCTATTATACAAAAAAATCCTGTCAGAAAATAAAAAAAGAAGAAAATGGATTATTATTCTATTATTCCAGTGGAGTGCCACTGGGTACATCCACCACACTCTAGAGCAGGCCCCATGGCCAGGGGGAGCTGCTCAACATAAAACGGACTCCACATTTTTTTTAAATGCATTTTTGCTTTGTTTGACTATTTTTGTGTGTGTCTTTTTTTTTTCTTTTCTTTTTTAAATTTGTCTGTTTTGATTTTTTGTTGTTAGTATTCCTGGGTTTTTTGTTTTTTGTAGAGAGAAAAAGAACATGAAGTTGGGTGGGCAGGCTTTTGGAAGAGTTGGGAGAGGGGAAAGAATATGATCAAAATATATTGTATAAACGGATTTTTAAATAAAAATTAAAAATAAATATTATTGTGTCTGTATGATGTAGCGGTAGGTCACTGCCATGGTGTGCACATGGAGGTCAGAGGACAACTTTGCACAGCTAATTCTTTTCTTCTATCTTTACAAGGGCTCAGGAGACCAAGCTCAGCTTATCAGATTGCACGGCAATCACCTCTACTGAGAAATCTTGCCACCTCTTAAGTAGGTTTTTTGTTTGTTTGTTTTTTTGTCTTTTGTCTTGTTTGAGACAGAATCTTGCTATGTAGCTCAGACTGTTCTAGAACTCAACACATAGCCTAGGCTGGCTTCAAACCTGCTGTCCTATTGCCTGTACCTACCAAGTGTTGGGATTACTTGTGTACCTGGGGGAATAAAGGCAGTGTCTGTTTGTTTTTGTCTTTTTTTTTTTTACAGATTCTTGCAAACATTGAACTGAGCCCTGAGAGTATTTTTTACATATAAATCCATACATGTTTTTGTCTGATGCCATAGTTTAGACCTCAAATGACTCATCAAAAGGTGGTTGGTTCCCAGCATGTGGCTCTATTTAAAGGTAATGGAGCCTTTAAGAGCTCAGGCTAAGTAGAAGTAAGCAGGTCACTTGAAGGGGATAGTGAAGTCCCTTCCTGTCTCTTTCTTTGCTTCCAGGACACCATGAAGTAAGCAGCTTCCTCTGCCATGTGCTCTCCACCATGCCATGCTGCCTTGCCACCGGCCTACAGGCCAAAACTGTGAGCCAAAGTAAACCTTTCCCCTCTTGAGTTGTTCACCTCAGCTGGTCTGGCACAGAGCCCGGAAGCTGTCTAACAAACCTGGTGAGAATGAATGAGAATCTCCTGTTGCCAATCACGTATACATGTGTGTTTGTGTACATGTGTGCGTTCGTTCATGGGTGTGGGTGTGAGAGAGAGAGAGAGTGCGTGTTTCGAGTTCATGTGGAGGTCAGAGGACAGCTTGTAGGAGTCACTTTTCTCCTTTCACCTTGTGGCTCCTGGGGTCAAACACAGACCATTAGCCTTGGTGTCAGAATTGGGAGCCTAGTCCCAAACTACGACACTATCTTCAAGACACTGCCTTTAAGCGCCTGTATTTTCCCAGTGTTCTCCATAGAGAAAGATGTGGATTTCAAACAAACATACCAGAAAAGCTCTTAATAGAGGTCTGTGAAAGGTGGGCTCTAGGCATGCTTCCTGGTGCTCAGCTACGCAGGATCAGGCCTGAGGTGGGACAGGGACCAAGAGAGCAATTGGTAGCCACATCTCCTGAGGTGGCTAAAAAAAGCAAGTGGCTCAGGCCTCTGTCTTCACCATAGAAAATCCTTGGCATGAGTCAGTGATTCTCAAAAATAATTTATGATATCAAATTACGTCACCTATTTTTAATTATTGTGGTTATTAATTTGACAAATTGTAATTCAATGCCACTCTTGTATGCAATAATTCTTGAGAACTAAAGAGCTGGTCATTTGCCCTTTTGAGGTTTTTTTTTTTTTAATTCTTCACACTGAAGGCAATGGCAGACAGAATCAAACCCTTTAGCCAACGATACTGACTCTATATTTTCTGCCCTTATCTAAAACACAGTCCAAGAGAGTAGCATTTTTCTTTTTTTCTTTTTTTTTTAAAATGTGCATTATTAAAAGTAAAAAAAACCTCTATTTTGTGCAGGAAACATTTCCAAAAGCTAAAAAACAAAACAAAAAAATCCCACAAAGTTAGCTGCAAACTTGGGCAGTAGTTCACTAAAGCGCTCGCAGTAAACAGATGACTGATAAAGACAGCTCAGTAAACATAGAAAGGGGGACAACCTTGCCCAACACTGTTTATTTTTCCACCAAAAGTGGATTTAATCTGCGAACCACAAGCCTGCCTCGGCTTCACGGCCACACAATAGGATGGCTTGCTGGTTTTCTATCTAAGAAAAAAAAAGCTGCAGTCAGTGTTGCTCACAGATTTTCTTCGTGTAGAATTCCTAAGCCTTGGAATTATATCAAAAACCAACCTTTAAAAACAGCACCCGCATCTTAGGTGCCTCTAAGTTTGGGTTGGGTGTGCGCTGATTGGAGCACAGTTGACAGATAAGAGGGAAGTGGGGTAGAAGAACCGCACATTGGCTCTTTGACCACGACCTGGAAGCCCGATCAGAGCCGCCTGGGTTTCTATTCATTAGGCAGCTGAACGAATTCCTGAGTGGGAGGAGGGACAACGAAGAGTGGATGGGGGATGGGTTGGCCACATATTTCTGGCTCTTTCTGAGATTCTGAGCACATTCAAATGTACAACTAAAGGCCTGGGATTGTCATGGTGAAGCAAGAGCCATCGAAAGGATTTCTTTGAGATTGTTACTGGCATCTTTGGCCATAAGGCCTAGCTCTAGGTCTGAATTTCTTTACAGTTTTGGTCAAAAGTGGGTAGAAGACACTCATAATCCCCCTTGCCTTGCAGTGATACAAACTACAAGAGAAATAAAACAAAAGCCTAAGCTAGTTATGGTGACCAAAACCTGTGAGATATGCTGAAGTGGCAGAAGCAGGGAGATCATCACCATAAATTCCTAAGGTAATCCGCAGTATATCCTAGAGTCTCCCTATCTGAGATCACCATCAGCCAGCCTCGGCTACCCCTGCCTGGGACCAATGAGATGGGCAGCATGCAGAAGCACTTTCAACCAAAGTTCCAGAGTTCAATCCCTGAGATCCACATGAAAGAGGAAAAAAAACCCAATTCTTATAAAATCCAGGAAATGTGCATACAGATGTACTTCTGGGTCAAAGTTTTAGAACTGGGTGATCCTCCCAGAGCATGGGATCATGGCTCTTGGGGTAGGCCATTTTCATTCCCACTGTGGTTATTCCCTGTAGACATCCTAATTTCTAGGTCCTGTTACAGAACGAGAACTTTGTCTAAGATTACTGATGTGTTTGAAGACCTCAGGTTTGTTTCTGATGTTGATGAACTATGTCTACTTCCTGGTATATGCAATACTCCCTACTTTATCAGGGACCATCCCTAACTTGATTCAAGTCTTTCATGGGAGAGCCTCTTCCTGACATATTCAAGCCAATTCCTGACTTAATTGAGATATCTATATTTGTTTGGACTTCCCACTTAGTTGAGATTCTTCCACACCTATCTGTGACGACTCCTGTTGAATTGTGTCAAACCAACCCTTCCAGACATGTTAAAGACCCTTCCAGATGGATTTCAGACAATCTGAGGATACTGAAATCTTCTGAAAATGGTTGAAGTGGTTTTCAACGTAGCTGAGAGTCTCCCTGTCTGTCTGAGATCCTTTGAAACATATGTAAAACTCGACCTGACAACTTGGAGGCTCATTCTGATTTGATGCCAGTTGTGGTTTAGATACAGATTGTCCCTCCAAAAGAGTTCGGTATGGAAGAGTTGATTTCCAACTGGTGACACTATTTGGGGGGGTCTTGGCAACTTTAAGAGGTGGGGCCTTGTTGAAGAAAGTAAGTCAGTGTGTGTGGGGGGGATGTTTTTAGTGTCCAAATCCTGTCTTTGTCTTTTCTCTGACAGTTCTGTTCTCTATCCTGTGCGTGCTTCTACCACAGTGATGTTCTACCTAAGTCACAGGCCCAGGTTCAATGGAACCAAGTACAATGAACAGAAACCACAAAACTGTGAGCCAGCAATAAGCTTCCTGCCTTCAAGCTGTTCCTGTTAGATATTTGGTCACAACAATGAAAGTCTAACTACCACAGACTTTTTCAGAAAGCTTGGCTAACTTTCCTGACATATTTAAGATCATGCCCAATGTATTGTGGCTGTTCCCATCTCTCTGAGATGCTTACATATTTGAGCCTCTTCTGTTTCAAACACCTCCTAGTTTGTTTTGAGGTCATTTATGACATGTCTGAGCCCCTGCCTGACATTTTAGATGTGACCTGACTTGTTTAAGACCCTTTATAACAGCTCATGTGATAGCTTTCCTGGCTGTGTGAAAAACATTTCAACATCTTTGAGGCCTTCCTAAGTTGTTTGAGACTTGGAGTTATTTATTGGAAAAATTTCCTTATGTAGTTAACGGTCTTTCTGATCTATTAGGACATTGTATTGCCTACTAAAGCTGTGTCTTACAACTTCTCCATAAGAGATTCGAGACCCTTCTTGACTCCTTGAGACCCTTCCTAACAACTTGAGATAACATGAGATAACAAACTTCTTCACACCTTCAGCCCTATTCTTTGCCTAGTGGAGACTATTTCCTGCTGGCCGAATGCCTTCTTCACATGGTTGAGATATTCCTTGGTGTGTTAAAAATACAGACTGACGTGATTAATCCCTTCCTGGGAATCTGAAGCCCTTTCAGCAAGATCTAAGGCTCATCCTGTAGTAAACCCTTTTCTACACAGCTGAGATTTGGACAGATGATGTTCTCACTTTTTCTGACTTCTTTGTTATCATACCCAAAGTATCTGTGACCAATGGAGAGCTTGCCCACATGTTGGAGACCTTTCCTGATTGCTTAGGCCTGTTTCTGATGACTCGGAGACACCCCGGGGCTTGTTTGACACCCTTCATGACTGTGTGACACCATTCCAAAGTTGTTTACTGTCTTTCTGGTATGTAGTAGTTCAGACACTCTTCCTATTTTAGTATCTGTGACATGCTCCCTGTCATTTATGAACCTTTTGTGACATATGTGTACCCTTTTTCATTATTCAAGACAATTTCAGACAAGTTTGACATCCTAGCTGCTTTTTGAGACTCTTCAGGCTTACTGACAGAGCTAAGAACTCTCTTGACTCTTTGGGTGTGGCCCATTCCTGATCTTTTCCCAAGTTCTCTTGACTTGGGTGAGACTGTTCACGATATGTGACACCTCTTCTGACTGGCCTGAGAGCCTTGCTGACCTTTTGAAAGCTTCTTCTGCATACCTGAGACTCTTTGGAACATACCTGAGACTCTTCTCCCAGTTGGAGATGCAAATTGGCCTGTTTGGAGCTCATCTTAACCAATCTGAGAAACTTCCAGACTTATTGGTTGAGATTCTTGATTCATTTGAGACTCTTTCCACAGTATACAGCATCTCCTAACAGTTTGCTACTTTGTTGGGTATATTTGAGGTTACTCCTGGCACATTTGAAACTCCTTGGTGACTATAAGCATTCCTGCTATGGTGACATTCTTTGTTACATCTGAGACACTTTTCTTCTGAGACCCTTCCTGACTTAATTATAATTCTTTTTTTAAGATTTATTTTTATTTTCTGTAAACAAGTGTTGGCCTGCATGTATCTGGGTGCACTGTGTGTGCCTGGTGCTTACAGAGGCCAGATGAGGGTGCTGGATCCCCTGGAAACACCCTGGAACTGGAGTTACAGATGACTGTGAGCTAGGTATGGGCTCTGGGAACTGAACTTGCAAGAGCAGCAAATGCTCTTAAATGTTGACTTAATGCTCTTAAATGTCTCTAGTAAAATTATAACTTTAAGCTGTTTTAAAAAACCAAACCTTCCTGATTTGTTTGAGATGTTTTCTGATGTGCGTGAGACCTTTCCTGTATGTTCTAGAATAATCCTAAAAAGTATAAGACACTGCCTTTCATGACTCTCCCTGTCAAGTACTCACTTGGACTTGTTTAGGTATATCTAAACAAGGACATATCTGGTATATCTAGGATACATTTTATGTTCTTCCTGACAAGTCAGGGCCTTCGCTACTTATATGAAATAGTTTCTGATATATTTGAGACCCTTGGTTGTTCTTCTAAATACTTTGACACCCTTCATGACTTCATAACTTGTTTGACACTCTTACTGGCCTAGTAGACAATTCTTCTGACTTGAGACTCAGCTAGAGGTGTTGTTAGCGCCTTGCTTGAGGCTATTAGTGACATATTTAACATTTTTGTTAACTACTTTGGGCTTTAAAAAAATATTGCTGGGGCTGGAGAGATGGCTCAGCGGTTAAGAGCATTGCCTGCTCTTCCAAAGGTCCTGAGTTCAAATCCCAGCAACCACATAGTGGCTCACAACCATCTATAATGAGGTCTGGTGTCCTCTTCTGGTCTGAAGGCATTCACACAGAATATTGTATACATAATAAATAAATGAATATTTAAAAAAATATTGCTGCTATAATTTAGACTGTTCTTCTCATGTGTGGATGGCTTCTTAGACACCTTCCAACAGGCTGAAAACATTTGAGGCTTATACTCAAGGCTCTTTTGAGCACATTTGGGAGTCATCAGGATTCTTAGTGGAGATATATATACTACAGGCCTTTTTGGACTGGTATAAGATACTTCCAAAACACATGTGAGCCTCTTAGTAAAATATTTAAGCCCTTGTAAAAGTATGTAAGACTGTAACTTATCCTCACTGATCAATTTCATACCCTCCCCAATGATGATTTTGAGATCCTCACGCTCTGTCTGATTTGAGAAATAGCTCATATAGTTCAGACCCTTCTCCTTCCCTCTTGCGAACACTTCCTATCCTGCTTCAGAAGCATCCTGTCCCATTTGAGGCACTTTCTGATGTATTTGAGACTTATTAGTGATGCTGAGACCCTTCTCTGTTGTGTATAAAACCTTTTCTGGGGATTGTGATGGTTGGGACTCTTCTTGATACACCGTAAAAAACTTTATTGACTTTGGCGTCATCATTTTTTTTAATTGAGGCAGGGTTTTTCTGTGTAGTCCTGGCTATCCTGGAACTCACTCTGTAGACCAGGATGGCCTTGAACTTACAGAAATCTGCCTGCCACAGCCTCTTGAGTACTGGGATTAATGGAGTGTGCCACCACCTCCTGGTGGGTGTCATCGTTCTTGAGGTAGTCCAGATACTTATCTATTGAAGAGATCTCCTGACTTGTTGGAGATGCTTTCTGAGGCATGCAAGATCATTCTGAATTTATTCAAGCCTTCGTTTTTTGTTGTTTTTTTTTTTTTTGAGACAGGGTTTCTCTGTAACTTTGGTGCCCGTCCCGGAAGTAGCTCTTGTAGACCAGGCTGGCCTCGAACTCCCAGAGATCCGCCTGCCTCTGCCTCCCGAGTGCTGGGATTAAAGGTGTGCACCACCACCGCCCGGCTTCAAGCCTTCTTCTATGTTAAAGACACTTCCTGACTCATTTGCTTCTGTCCATGAGTCTTCTCGATGTCTCTGAGACACTCCCTTACTCTCAGCCCATGACAACTATGAGGCCTTTGTCCCTTACAATCATTCCTGATGGAGTTGAGAAATTTCCTGAGCTTTTTCCCCAACATGGATATTTAAAGCTCTTCATATGGCTTTTGGAACTCTTCCTGTCATACAGAAGTTTTTTTTCTAACACATTTGAGACTTTCTGCCTTTCTTGAGAATCTTCCAGAGATGTGTTTGAGACTCCCTCACATAGATTTGAGGCTCTTCCTTTGGTTTGGAAAACCTCACTAACTTACGTGTGACTCACCTTCACTACCTTGAAAATGTTCCTGTCTTGTTTGAGATGCACCCTTGGGTAATTAAGACTCTTTGTCTGTTCTGGAAAGTTCTTAAGAAGTTTGAGGCTCTTCCTGTCATGTTTGAGACTCTTCTCGTTGTACTAGGAAACTCCCTGACACACACAATTTATTTAAACCTTTCCTTGAAAGATTGGGACCTGTCCATAGGCACATAGGTTTGTTTTCTCATTGAGACCTTGATTTACATATTTCCTGCTCTTTCTGATGATTTTGAGACCTTTCCGAGTTATTTGAGAAGATTCTTGATGCAGATAAGACTGCTCCTTGGTGTGTGCAACACTTCCTGGTACAGCTGTTCCTCCTCCTCACTCAGTGGAGACTTTTCCCGACATGTGCACTCTCTGGATTGTATCAGATAACTCTTTTTAAAAAGGAAAAGAAAGGGAGGGAGGGAAGGAGGGAAAAAACTCTGCTCTGGCTATGCCCGGAGAAGCCTGAGTCTCCCTTCACCTGTCATCTTTAGACAGCTCCTAACATGTCTGGACCCTTCTAATGTATTAACAAAGGGTCCCCATGTACTTCACACTCCGCTTGACAGAACAGGCCTCAAAATTGTCAAGGAAACATGACGAAAAGGGTCGCAAGTAAAGAACAAGTGCTTCAGAGCCATCGTAGACAGCTGCAATCACAGTAGGAAGAGCTGAAGAGCCTTGGGACTTCTCGAGCAACGTATGAAAGAGACCCTTTCTGACATCCTTAAGACATTTGTCCATTTATTTGTATCCATTATTGACAAAAAGCTTTTCTCTGTGATTTGAAGACCCTTTCCTGTGGTTTGAGAGAGTTCGGATCTCCCCTTAAACATTGGGACACACGCTGCCATGCTGAGCCTCACACACTGTATTTGCGACTCTCCCTGGTGACACCGAGGGCCTCTCCAGAGAGAAATTGATGCCCTATCTGACTCGTGAGAGGCTTGACTTCACCTGAGTCCTTTTCTGGAATTTTTGAAACCTATACTTAATTCTTTGAGACTCTTTCTGATGAATTTGAGACTTCTCGATATACGCATGATCTTCTCAGGCCATCTGAGATTGTTCTGCTCCATTGGAGACACTTACTCACCGACTTGAAAGTCTCCCAGGTTGTCTGTTTGAGATGCTTTAGGCTAGACTTGAGGCATTGTTTTCTGTTTGTGACACTGTTGCCATGGTTGAGACTGTTGGTGTCTCACGTAGTCCACGCTGGTCTTGAACGCCCTAGGCAGCTGAAAATGACCTCCAACTCTGATTCTTTCGTCTCTCCCTCCCAAGTGCTACATAACAAGCATGCTCCACCATATTCCGTTTTCGAGATCTATTTTAGATTCTGCCTGATAGAATTAAGACCCTCTCCCTTCCAGGTTTAGACCTTCATGGCCTTGGGTCAGTCTTCTGTGGTAGTTAAAGACTTGGCCAGACCACAGGGCTCTTCCTGTTTGGTAAAATGACTCCTGATAGTCTCCCGTCTCTGTGATTTATTGCTTCCTTTTGTAATTACCAAAGGCCCTTTCTGATACCTTCAAAAACTTTCTTAGCAGGTTGGTGACCTTTCCTGATTATGGGATACTCTTCCTTTGTAACATATTTAAGCCATTGTCTTCAACCTTTTACAGCCCTTACTGACATATTTTTAATTGATACATTGAGGCCATTAGAGACCTATTCAAGAGTTATTCATAATGTGATTAAGACACTTCCTCGCTTCTTGAGAGTGTATAGGACATGTTTGGGACACTTCCTGATGTATTTGAATCCTTCCTCTATGATCGAGATCTGTCTTGTTTGATCTATGACCCTTCCAGAAGTAATTAAAATTCTTTCTTATCACATGGTCTTTTTTTTTGTTTGTTTGTTTTTTGTTTTTCGAGACAGGGTTTCCCTGTGGTTTTGGAGCCTGTCCTGGAACTAGCTCTTGTAGACCAGGCTGGTCTCGAACTCACAGAGATCCGCCTGCCTCTGCCTCCCAAGTGCTGGGATTAAAGGTGTGCGCCACCACCGCACATGGTCTAACAATTTCTCTTCTATGTATATACCCAAGATAAACAAAACCCTTTGTTCATACAAAAATGTGTAGTGAAATACTCAGGGCAACATGATTCATGATAGTTCAAATATAGAGTCAACTCAGAAGTTCATCAGCTAACAAATGGGCAAATAAAACATGGTATATCCAAATAATGAAATCATCCTTAGCCATAAAACTAAGCGAAATATCAATATAAAGCATAACATGGCAGATCCTGAAAACATTTACTAAGAGACAGGATCCAGACAAAAAGGTTATGAGCTAGACAATTCTATTTAAAAAAAAATGTTCAGAATAGGTGATTCTATAAATACAAAAAGACTAGTCATTGCTACTGTCTGGAGCAGGGAGGAATGAAGAGTGGGGCCTAATAGGAATTAGGGTGATAAGAGCATTCTGATTTAGGTGGTAGTGGTGCATGTAGTCACGGAACTACAGGAGTGCTAGATTGTGCTCCTTAAGGAACATGTGGATTTTATATCAAAAAAATCATTACAATAGCTCTCTCTCTCTTTCCCTCCCTCCCTCTCTCCCTCCTTCTCTCGACAGCATTTCCTTATGTAGGCCAGGCTGACCTGGAACTCTCAATGGAGCCCAGGCTGTTTTCAGACCTGTAGTGCTCCCGCTCCTCCTGCGTGCTAACTATAGGTGTGTGCCATCACGCCAGCTTATTGATGTCCTTAAAGCTCTTCCTGACCTGTTTGTGGCTCTTTTGATACGTTTGCCTGACTTTTTAAATTTTATCAAGACATTTCCTGAAGTGCTTGATACCGTTCCTTATTACTTTATTAAGATCTTTCTTGCCATGTCTGATACCCAACTGTCATTAAATCGAAGGTTCTCACTGCTCATCGCTCTACCGAAAGGAGGCAGAATTTAATGAACAAGAAATGGGCTTGTTTAAGGCCAGCCCTAAAGAAAGCAGACAAGGCGTTCCTGTCTTAAATATTTATCTTGGTACTGGGTTTTGTCTGCGGTGGGGAACACAGGATTTGCAGTGAGAAAATGGATGGGGAATCTCCATTTTGGGCAAAGTCTTTCTCTCAAGAACATGTTCTTAGCCTTGCTCTAAGCTTCTATGACCACACCGTTCACATGCATTTCTAAGTTCCAGGAGGGGCCTCAAAGTGCCTCCTCTCTTTTGCTCATGTGAATTGACTCATAGAAAAACAATATGTTGGTCTGGAAAGAACCAGGATGTGCCTGAAAGTTGAAGGTCTTCACCTTTTATTTTTCCTTTTGAGACAGTCTCTCTTTGTAGCTCTGCATTTCACATGAGCAAGGAGTAAGGAGGGAAGCAAAATTAACAATTTCTACCAGCTCCGTTGTCCACAGCACATAGCAACTCATCTCTATAACCAAGTAGCGAGCAAATCCATTGACACCTTTTCTTTGAGACAACCTTGGGAGGGGGAGGGGGGAGGGGCCCACCCCCACCCCACCCCCACCCCACTCACCCCCACCCCACCCCCACCCCACCCATTGTAGGTGGTGCCAGCCCCCGGGCTGGTGGTCTTGGGTTCTATAAGAAAGCAGGCTGAGTAAGACATGAGGAGCAAGTCAGTAAACAGCTCTGTTCTATGGCCTCTGCATCAGCTCCTGCTTCCAGGTTCCTGTCCTGTTTGAGCTCCTGCTCCAGCTTCCTTTGAAGCCAAATAAACCCTTTCCTCCCTAACTTGCTTTTTGGTCATGGTGTTTCAGCGCAGCCATGGAAACCCTGAGACAAGTTGGTACCAAGAATGGGGTGTGGCTGTGACAGACCTGACCATGTTGTTTTGGAAAGATTGTGGAAGGACTTTGGAACGTGGTGCAAGGAAGGCCACACTGCATGTTCAATTTCGGTAAGCTCCTCTGCAGGAACTTGGAAGATAGGAATGCTGAGGGCAGTACATAGGATGGAGGTCTGGCATGTGATATTTCAGAGGGAAGTTTAAAGACTCTATCAGAGCCATTTGTTAGTTTGAATTAAGATTCAGCCAAGGCTGAAGAATTAGCTGGGATTAACAAGACACCGGAGCTACTGAAGTGAAGCCTTGGCTGCTGGCTAGCTGGAGCTGAGAAATTAGCGGTGATTAAGAGACCAGCATCACTGAGGTGAAATCTTCTGTGAAGTGTTTCTCGAGAGTCAGCTACAGAAACTGTGTTCCAGAGGTGGCCTCATGCTGGCAGCTGAACTTGGTAGTTTAAGAGTCACCAGGTGGCACTGGTTTTGAAGGTATGAAGGGGTCACGGAGAGCAGGCAAGGCCTGGCACTGTGAGAAGCCAGGAGGGGCCACTGGTGAAGGTGCAGCCTCAGTGACAGATAAAGGCCCAGGACTGAAGGGGTCATGCAGACATGTTGAGGCTTGGCACCATGAAGAGAGCCCGGGAGAGGCTATTGGTGGAGGTGTAATCCAGTTGCTGCAGAAGACCCCAGCATTTCGAAGATGCCAGTACCATGGCACAAGCACCGAGAACAGCAGCAGCAGTGGAGTAGAGCCAGCTAGAGCCTAGAATACAAACTGTGCGTGCTGCCAAGGGCAGAGCCAGAGAAGTGACCCAAGCCCCTTCCTTGGAGGAACCCAGAAGACCGTGAATGAATCCAGACATTGCCCTGTTTTGAGTTCCTTCGATGATGAACAGTGATGTAGAAGTGTCAGCCAAATAAACCCTCTCCTCTCCACTTGCTTTTTGTTTCATTGCAGCAATAGAAACCCTAACTAAGACAAAATATTATGACCTTGAAGTCGCATCATAAATTATTCGTTTGTGCCTTTGATTGTAATGCCGTCAAACAGCCTAACTCTAAGGGAGGCTGGGGAACCTAGCCTCTGGTCTGGGAAGCCATTTTACCTTCATAGTATTTGCGTTTTGACTACTGTCAGAAACAGACAAAAAGGGAAACGGGTAAGGGCTCCATCATCCATAGCTTCCCATTTGAAACTTGGGAATTTTCAATCATGCAAAAAAATCCCCTCTGACAAAATAAAAGACAGGAACCACCACCACCTACCCTCCTACCCTCCCACCACCCCCGACACACCCACAAAACCTCTTTACTAGACCAAACTCACAGAAAAAAATTTTTTTTTCATTTTAAGCAATGAAAACTGGGGGAGCCGGGCGGTGGTGGCGCACGCCTTTAATCCCAGCACTTGGGAGGCAGAGGCAGGCGGATCTCTGTGAGTTCGAGACCAGCCTGGTCTACAAGAGCTAGCTCCAGGACAGGCTCCAAAACCACAGAGAAACCCTGTCTCGAAAAACCAACCAAAAAAAAAAAGAAAAAAAAAAGAAAACTGGGGGAGCGGGGAGGCAGTTGGAACCAAAAGTATGCATTTATAATAAAAAATGCCCGGGGCTATTAAACAGTACCTAATGACTAAGGTAATTGAGTGTGAGCAAGAAAAGCACAGAACACCGAGAATGCAGGATAGAATCAGAACACCATCTGTACCATGAATAATTTATACGCCTTAGATACCTGCAGATCACACGGGTCAGACGCAAGGCAGACACTGAATCCAAGGAAGAAGAAACTCTTCAAGCATTGTGCCTACGGATGTGACTTTGAGTTTAATAACCATTCTGAAAATTAGCATGCAGGAAAGGTGAGTATCGAAAAAATTAGCACAGCTCTTGATTTTTTAAAAATATTTTTTATGGGGGGCTGGAGAGATGGCTCAGAGGTTAAGAGCATTGCCTGCTCTTCCAAAGGTCCTGAGTTCAATTCCCGGCAACCACATGGTGGCTCACAACCATCTGTAATGGGGTTTGGTGCAGGCATGCACACAGACAGAATATTGTATACATAATAAATAAATAAATATTTTTTAAAAAATATTTTTTATGGTTTATTTATTTTATGTGCATTGGTGTGAAGGTGTCAGATCCCCTGCAACTGGATCTTCAGACTGTTGTGAGCTGCCATGTGGGTGCTGGGAATTGAACCCGGATTCTCTGGAAGAGCAGTCAGTACTCTTAACCACCGAGCCATCTCTTCAACCCCCACAGCTCTTGATTTTTAAAAATATACAGAGGATGAAGGCTAGAGAGATGGCTTAGTGGCTAAGAGAACACACTACTCTTCTAGAGGCTCTGAGTTTGATTCTAGCACCCATGTTGGGTGGCTCATAACTGCCTATAACTCCAGCACCATGGGATCTGAAGCCTCTGGCCTCCCATGGGCACCCACACTCATGCACACACACACACACACACACAAATAAAATAAAAACAACTTTTCAAAGCTATATACAAAAGAAAGACTGATCAAATTAAGCTCAGGCCTCCAGAGCTTTGCTTTCCACTTTCCTAATGTAGATCCATGTGATTTTATGTGGCTATGTAAAATCTAGGGGCCACAAAGGAGAGAAAACATGTAATATGCATCTTTCTGAGACTTAGTTTGCTTAATGTGATGTGATTTCATTTTTCTTTGTGATTGAAAAATTTCTTTTCCTTGTCCATCCCTCTGCTGATGGACACCTGGGCTGGTTCCACACCTTAGCTGCTGGGACTAGTGGTGTGGTGGACAGCGTGAGCCAGCGTCCCTGGGACATGTCGGCTTGGAGCCCTTTGGCTAAATATCCAGGGTGGAATAGCTGGGTCAGGTGGCAGATCTATTTTTAGTTAGGGTTTTTTTTTTTTTTTTTTTTTTTTTTGAGGGAGGATATTGGTGTTTTGTTTCGTCTAAGACAAGGTTTCTCTGTAGCTTTGGAGTCTGTCCTGGAACTCCCTCTGTAGACCAGGCTGGCCTCGAACTCACAGAACAAACAAAAAATGACTATTTGGGGGTTTTTCAAAACTTAATTTTTATATATGTATGTGTGTTGGTATGCATGTGATTATGTATATGTGAGTTCAGAAAAGGTATTGGAGGGGCTGGAGAGATGGCTCAGTGGTTAGTTAAAAACATAGGCTGCTCTTTCAGAGGACCCAGGTTCAATTCCCAGCACCTACATGGCAGCTCACAACTGTCTATAACTCCAGTTACACGGGATCTGACACCCTCACAGACATGCATGTAGGTGAAACACCAATGTACATAAAATAAAAATAAGTAAAATTTTTTTAAAGGGTATTGGAGCCTCTGGAGCTGGAGTTATAGATGGGTGTGGGTCACCCAATGTGGGACCTGGGAACCAAACTGAGGTTTAAAAAGCAAACACTTAACCTCAGGCCATGAATATTCATTATAAGACACAAAACTGTCTCTACCTCGCTCCTCCTAGATAGCTACAGAACTCATTCGTTCTCTTTCCCTTCTCCCCAGACTTCTTGGCATCTCCTGTACAGTCCTTGCTCACCATTTGTTGTCCCTGCTAGCACGAGAGCTGCACATTCAATTATTGGTCCATGCAGGGATTGCAAAGGTGCCATTCACTTTTCCCAAGTCTGCTCCAAAAACCCCACTGAAGTCTTTGTTAATATAGATGTCCAAACCCAACTTTATCCCCTTCCTAGTCGAGCTTCCATTACTTCCCGAAGTAAAAGTTTGTAAGGTGTTATCCTCCAAACCAAGTTGCTGCTCTCTTCCTGAGGTTGACTATGCCCACCCATAAGAGTGCATCAAGACTGCCTTGCAGAGAGAGTGGGTAGGGTGGATCATTGGACCCTAGCTTGAGTTTCTAGCCACTCCTCCCAGCCATTTTTTTTTTCAAGACAGGGTTTCTCTGTGGCTTTGGAGCCTGTCCTGGAACTAGCTCTTGTAGACCAGGCTGGTCTCGAACTCACAGAGATCCACCTGCCTCTGTCTCCCAAGTGCTGGGATTAAAGGTGTGCGCCACCACCGCCTGGCTCTCCCAGCCATTTTTATGTAATTCATGCCTAATTGCTTGTGGGCTTAGAGGAGGTGCTAGAGTATAGAGTCTAAAGATGGTTAACTGGTAGGGGTTCTTAGTATACCACTACAAGGGGACCACAGCTTAGCTGTTTTGGGGGTCACCCATGTGCCAGTCAGTAACTCCTTACCTCTAAGCAAGTACCTTATAGGTAAGGAGTTACTGGTGCCCCGGGGGGAAGAACTGTGGTAAGGGAGAGGGGGCAACTGTTGTCCACAACTCCTGCACCCCGATACATTTCCTATCTGCGAATCTCACTCTTGCTTCCTAGGCCTGTGGCACATCAGTGTTAGTCATTGAGACCTGAAAACAAGGAGAGCTAAGTTCTATGGGGGAAGGGAGAGCACAGATTTGGGCATAGTACCTTTGAGGTGACCCTGCCAGGTCTAACAATTATCAAGCAGGTAGATGGATATTTTAGAAAAGACATTTTGCCCTGAAGCTGTTCACAGTATGATTTTTTTGAAAAAATGTTTCTTCTTAAAAACCCATAATGTGAGTATCAAAAGTCATAGATGAAATGCTTGAATTCAGAGGAGATCAGAGCGGACCTCCCAGTGAGGATGGCATTTTTTACTCGTGAGGCAGAAAGCAAGAGCTGGAATGAAATGCTTGCGGTAAACAAGGCCACATTCATTTGAATGGAAGGTTGGCTGATCAAAGGACACAGTACTGCAAGGTTAGGAGGGTGCTTGTTCTTTGTTGAAGACACAAGAATCATGGTAGGGTGGGAGACACGAACCATAAGGAATTGTTTTGTGTGATTATGAAGACTAGCAGCTCCAAAATTCAGAGTGGTTTGGGCAGGTTGGTGACCCAGGATAGCCAACGTTCCTGTGTGTTTGCTCTAGAACCAGGAAGAGCTAATGCGGCAGGTAATCCTAAGGCAGTCTGCTGAAGAATTTCATGTTGCTTGAGAGGCCTTGGCAGAGCCATCAAATGTTTAGCAATGTCCACTCTATTATGGAAGGACATCTGCTTTACCCTAAGTCTACCAAGTTGTATTAGTGTCGCTCCAAACCACCTTCACGGAAGCACCTAGAATACTTTAAACCCAGATATCTGGACACTGCAGGGCCCAGGCAAGTTGACCCGTGACATTTACGTCACAGGAAGGTGACGCAGATTACGGAAAGACCTTCAGTCTTGTTTTAAGGTTTTGCAAACTACCGGAGGAGCCTGGGGGTTGGAAGGAGGGAACCTAGAAGCACAGAGGACGTGGAGATAACTGTGGTCAGATAAGAGGAAGCAGGGGGAAAGACTGTGCGCCTGCAGGGAGAAACAGAGACAATCACCTTGACAAGCCTTGGCAACTGACCACCCTGGAGGCGATAAGGGAAGAGCCCAGAAGGACTCTGGTTTCAAAGCCAGGCACCTGGGAGGATGAAAAGCCAGGGAAAAAACTGGAGAGATGGGGAGATAAAAGAGCCAAGCCTTCCTGGGAGCAGCTCAGCTGGAGCCTGTTCAGGTTATTCTCCTGGGCAAGTTAGCAATCAATGTGAAACAATCCAGTCCAAAATTGTAAATGAAAACCAAGCCTGCTCCAAGCTGCAGGATGATTAAACCGCCATCATCTCTCCCAGTTTCTCGGGGATAATGACGAATCTGATCGATTTTGCCTTGGTGACAGGAAATTCAGTCTCCTCGTGACAACTGAAGAGATGATGAAAAGAAAGTTCGCTCAGTTCCTTTCTGCATGTCACCTGATGTACTTGTTTAGGAAAATTCGATTGCCATTTTTATCTAAAAATTCTGGTCATTTTAAAATAGAAAAGAACTTCACTTTTAATGCAGCCATCCAAGTATGAGAGTTCAGAGCACTCTCAGTCTTGAAACTGATTTGAGTTAGATAGGGAATTGTAAAAAGATTTAGTCCCCATCTTTACAGATTAATTTCTTTTTAAAAATTAATTTCACTCTTTGATGTCTTCACACGGGTTCATCATGCACACCGACCCCTCTCCCTCCTACCTTCTCCCATCTTCCCTGCAAACCGCTGCCCCCTACTCACGTCTCTTCGTTTTGTTTAAACCCACTAAGTTTAGCCAGGGTCAGCTGAATGCCCATGGGTCTGTAGCTCTCCTTTGGAGTTCGGTGGGGTCAGCAAATGGGTTCCCAGCTGAAGACAATGATTCCCTCTATCCAAGAGTTCAGCAGCTTGAAATGTTAAAACTACTTTATTGGGCATAATTTACTACTGGCAAATTTGCCCTTTTTAAATAAGCAATTCAATGAGTTGTAGTTAATTTAGTGAGTGGGGCGACCAACAGCACAACCAAGCTTGAGAACTGACAACTGCAGGCAACCACTAACTCTATAGATTCGGCCTTCCTGGACTTCCATGAAAATAGAATCATACAGTGTTTAGGTTTTCTGTTTCTTTTGGCCATGGCTTCCTTCACTGATCATAATATTTGAAATATTTATCATAATATTTTAAAGGCTCATCCGTGTTGTAGCGTATATCCATCCACGGCTTTTGATAGGAAGACACATTACATGAAGGGATGACAGGATGTGGGTACCGCAGCTTCTGCTTCACTGGTACATAGTCACGTGGATTGTTTCTACCCTTTGGTTGCTATTGGCAACACTGGTCCAGATTTGAACAACACAAGTCTTTACGTGGATGCTTTTGTATCTCTCGTGTAGATTGATGCCAGGAGTGGACTTTCTGTCTCCAAACTGATTGTGCCACCTTTCCACTCCTGCAATACATGAGGATTCTTATTTCTCCACATTCGTGCAGCCAATGCCTAGCTTTTTGAGTGTAGCTATCCCAAGGGAATGAAGTACCTTGCTGCGATTTTGATTGTCTAGGCATGTCCCTAAACACTAATATTGAACATTTTTCCTGTGTTTATTGTCCACTTGGATGCCATCTTTGGTGAAATGCCTACTCAAATCCTCTGCTACCCCTCACCTTATTGTTTGGTTTGAGTGTTTTGAGATAGGGTCATATAGGCAAGGATGGCTTTGAATTCCTGATCCTCCTAAGTGCTGAGACTGCAGACATCTGGCACTGCATATAGCCTCTTTGCTCTTTCCTTTAAAATCACACTTATTTTGTATATGTGTGCACACACGCATGTGCCACAGTGCACATCTGGAAGCCAGAGGTCAACCTGCTGGAATTGGTGCACTCCATCATGTGGGTTTCAGGGCGGGCACTCAGCTTGTCAGACTTTCGCCTTTACTAGCTCAATTACTTTGTCAGCCCCTCCTTTGCTCATTTTTTTTTCTTTTAAAATTGTATTTTATGTGCATTGGTGTTTTGCCTACAGGTATGTCTGTCTAAGGGTGTCAGAACTGGAACTGACACAACAGGTAGTTGTGAGCTGCCATGTGGGTCCTAGGAATTGAACCCAGGTCCTCTAGAAGAGCAGCCAGTGCTCCTAACTGCTGAGCTGTCTCTCCAACTCCCTCCTGTTTTTGTTTTGAGATTGGATTTCTCTGTGTAGCCCTGGCTGTCCTGGAACTCACTCTGTAGACCAGGCTGGCTTCAAATTCAGAGATCTGCCTGCCTCTGACTCTCAAGTGTTGGGATTAAAAGCATGTGCCACCATTGCCTGGCATCCTTTGCTCATTTGCAACTGAATTGTAAAAGTTCTTTATTCCAGGTTCATTTCAGGTAATGAATCTGTACAATGTTTTTTGTAATAGGTGGCATTGTGCTTCAAATGTCTTATTATTTATGTATATAATTTTTAATTTATTGCTGTGTGCCTTTAGTAGGCACTGCCATGGCTACTGTGCTGTGGTGCTATTCAGAGTCCTTTCCATGGTAGACTGTTTTCCTCCTTCAAGAGTGTGGTCAACACAGAAAACCCTTAGCCACCAAATTCCTCAAGGTTTGCCTTAGGTAAGGACAGTTACTGGAAGAACTCATACCTGACAAAGGATCAATGAGGTGGTACAAAGGTCTGACCATCCCCACCCAGCTTGGGACAACTCTGAATGACCTCTCTAACCCCAGAGTTCCTGCAAGGCCAGCATCAGCAAAGTCATTCAGGAGACCTGTTATCTGAGCTTGGTTTCTCTCCCTGGCCCACCCTACGCTCTTCTGCCTTCCAGGGGTACACAAGTGGGGGTTGGAGGAGAACTGGGTGGTGGTCTTCGAGAGTTTTCCACCTTATATTTTCGAGACTGTATTTCTTACTAGACATAGATCCCAACGATTTGACTAGACTGATTGGCCAGCAAGCTCCAGAGTTCCTTCAGTCTCCACCTTCCATGTGCTGGCAGCTGGCATTATAGACAATGTGCCACTGCACCCAGCCTTTCCATGGATGCTAGAGACCCAAACTAGTCCTCATGCTTGCACAGCAAGCTTCCTGAGTCACCCCCTCCCGTTAATAAACATACTGCTCACTAAACTCCCTCTCACAGAGCTTCCTCACGAAGCAAAATGGTAACTAAGAGCCCCAAAGGCTCTTCTGAGAAAGTCTATGTAGATCCAATGGCCTGTGTGTGCGCACACGCATACGCAAGCGCTGTCTTGCTCGACTGGACTATATATAAGTGAGCACCTGACACAAGACAGGCCAACCAGAAACTGTCTCTGGACGTACTGAACCTGGGAATCATAAAGAGTAAGTTACTACCCCAGTCAGGTGCAAAAGAGGAAAGTTGAAGGGTGGAAAAGAATAATACACCAGGCACAGTGGCTCATGCCTTTGGTCTTAGCATTTAGGAGGCAGAGGCAGGAGGATCTCTGGGAGTTCAAGTCTAGCCTGGTCTAAAGTTCTACAAAGAGGGTTTAAGGGTAGCCAGGGCTAAATAGAGAGACCCTGTCTCGAAGAAGGAGGAGGAGGAGGAGAAGAGGAGGAGCACGTCTGGTTACTCGATGCTTGAGCTGTTCAAGGCCTTCCCGAACCATCCTCAAGCTTTGTCCAGCACCTGGGAATATGGCCTTCAGAAGGATTTTGATGTTAATCATTAATGATTCTGTTGTGTGCACAAAGAGCAATGGACCGTTCTGTACCAGTTTGTCAGGACTGTTTTGCATAAGCACCAAGACTGATAATGAGCCCCCAAGGGGACCGGAAATACAGCTGAGTTCTTCAAGGAAACATCAAAGGGGCAAGACTGACCATCTTCTGAGCTTCATGGCCCAGGGGCAGCTGACACGCCTACCCCCTGAAGCATGTGTTTTACCATCAAAATGAGGATCTTTTGTCCTCTTCATACTCTTCAGCGAACCCAGAGTCTCCTGCAGTCTTTTGATCTTAGAGAACCAAAGCATAAAATAACAAGTGACCACTTGGGGACAAGAAGAGGTCTGCCTTGGTAATAACTTTTCCCTTTGGTGTTGAGCTTAAAGCACATTCCAGCCTGTCCCAGTCACCTCCATTGCTCATGTCTATGCTGTATTTAGAGGTGAGCTTTGAACTTGGGGTCTCTTAGAAGCTCTCTGCTGTTGCTTAAGATGTACTGAGACAAGGCTAGTCTATTCTAACCTGAGATACGGAGTAGGAAGGCAATAGGTCCCCAAAGCAGACTGATCTAAAACCAAGACACAGAAAATGGTGTTCATGAATAGTGATGGGCCTTCAACCAGTGTTCCCAAACCAACTCCAATAAATGAGCTGCCCACCTCTCCATTAAAGTGGAAGTGTGTCACTTAGAGAATAAAAGCCTCTAAATATAAAATCCAATATTTATCAGTAAAGGAGACTGAAGTCCTGAGAAATAAGCTGGGCCTGGAAAGACAAATGTTGCGTGTTTTCTCTCATGCACACAACTCTAAAACAATGAATGAAGCAAGTGACCTTAATGTTGAAGATGATTAGAAAACTCAAATGGGGGCTGGTGGAGTGGAGTGCATGATATCTGTGTGTCATATTGTCAGAGGGAACCCCCTAACATACGATTCATATGCTTGTTTGTTTTAATTTTTTGACACAGGGTCCCTCTGTAGCTTTGGATGTTCTGAAAGTTGCTCTAAAGACCAGGCTGGCCTCGAACTCTGAGATCTGCCTGCTTCTGCCTCCCAAGTACTGGGATCAAAGGTATACACCACCATGCTGAGTTAAATTTCTATGAACATTTGATAAACTGGAGAATAATCCTTGAAATAAAGGCATTTACACCCATTGTGAAATTTTATCCACTTCCATTTCTCATTTGAAGATTTTTTTTCTCTACACAGAGGAATGGTTCTTCCATTTTGCAGAAAGGGGAGGGACTTATCCAAAGGTACACATTAGTAAGCCTGGGAATTCTGGGATTTACTCAGCCATACTAAGGTAGGTCACCACGGGGCTAGAGAGATGGCTCACGGGGTAAGAACATGTACTCCAAGTGAACCCAAGTTCAATTCCCAGTAGCCACATCTTGATTCCCAGCAGCCCTGGTGGTTCACTGGCACCTGTAAAACAAGCTCTAAGAGACCAGATGCATTTATATGTATACACAGACATACACACACGCATACACACACAAGCAGTATCACCACGCAGGCCTTCATTCTAAATTTTGAACTAGGGGCAATAGGATTGGAATTCTTTTAAAATTGTTTTTAGAACTCGCAAGGTGATGAAAGAACTTGCCACGAGCCTGCCAACCAACCTGAGTTCAGTCCTTGGATCCCACTGCAGAATTGTAGCAAACCAGCTCCTGCACATTGTCCTCTTACTGCTACTCACTCCCTATGGCCCTCCCCCAGTGGTAATAAATATAAAACAAAATAAAATGGCTTTTGATGAGCTGAATGTGGTAGCTCACACTGTAATTTTAGCACTCTGGAGGCTGAACAGTTGGATCACAAGTTCAAGGCTAGTCTAAGCTAGGGAGGGGGGCTATTTTTGCTCAGTTTGTCATGTCATTTCAGTTCCCATAGTGACAGACAGTGTGCTATGGTAACTTGATTAAGGCTGGGACCTGGAAGCCCCTCCCCTGTTGGGTTGGAGTTGGCAGAAAGAGGTTGAGCAGAGGAAGTTAGGTGAGCGAGCCAGAGCCAGGCAGAGGAGCCCTGTGGTTCCCAGTTCCCTCCAGCTCTCCCGGGCTCTTCTCCCAGCTCCTGCTGCTGACTCCCTGCAGCCTTAGCCACTGGCCTGGCTGGCTCTCGGCTCTCACTGAGCTCCACCTTCTTGGTGGCTGGATACACATAGCTTCGGGAATTTTCCTGCAAGGTCTGATTTGTCCAGCTGCACACATGTTTTTCCAATAGTGGCTAGGGACTGATCTCTAGACAGACAGTCCATACTGGAAGCACGTCCCCCGTCTGGGACTGGCTCTGTCTCCTGGTCTCGATCCTGACAGTACTTACAGACTTTCTCTTACTTTACATGAAAAGAAAATAATTGTTCTGCTTAGTAGGGTGGGTTCCCTCCTGATAGTTAGAGTCTATGTATCCTGTATGTTTGATTTCCACACAGAAAATAAGGAAAGGGGATTATTAAATGAGCTCTATACACAGATCAAAGTGGGTAAAGGAATGAAAAAGGAATAACGGGGGGAAATCACATCCTTTGACCATGTTCTTATGAACTAAAAAGATGGAAGTGGGGAGAAATTGGTGGTGGAGCCATTTTGTAGGCTGAGCATTTTCATGGCGTTTTGCCATGAGCTCCTTAGGTCAGAGCCAAAGAAAACACCCTGTCAAGTCTATGTCCTGTAAGTATCCACTGAGCTGAAAGAGAAGGGAGTGGGTCTCACCTAGGAAATCCAATTCTTGAAGCATCAAGTGTGAAGTTACATGGGTGTGGGGATGAAGATTCATAAACATTAAAAACCCCACCTGGAAACAAACAAACAAAATCCACCGGACACGGCTGCAATATAGCCAGGGTTTTGGGGTTAGATAAATATATCAGCAACCCTTCCCATTCTCATCCTAATACCCTGGCTTTGCAGCAGGAAAAGGAACCATTTCTCAAGTTTCCAATAGAGAAGAATATTGACGCTGAATCTGCATGTGTGTGTGTGTGTGTGCGTGCATTTGTAAGTGGGGCCCTCTGCCTTCACCTTATTTTTTGAGACAGGGTTTCTTATTAAACCTGGAACTCTCAGCCGGGCGGTGGTGGTGCACATCTTAATCCCAGTACTCGGGAGGCAAAGGCAGGCGGATCTCTGTGAGTTCAAGGCTAGCCTGGTCTACAAGAGCTAGTTCCAGGACAGGCTCCAAAACTACAGAGAAATCCTGTCTGGAAAAACCAAAAAAAAAAACAAAAAACAAAAAACAAAACAAACAAACAAAAAAACCTGAAACTCTCTCTCTTTTGGCTGGGCAGTGAGACTTGAGATTTCTCTGTCTCCGATCCCCACCTCACTGCCTCACTGATTTTTTTATTTTGCTTGGTTGGTTGTTTTGTTTTTTGTTTTTTTGTTGTTTTGTTTTTTGTTTTTTGAGACAGGGTTTCTCTGTGTAGCCCTGGCTGTTCTGGAACTCGCTCTGTAGGCCAGGCTGGCCTCGAACTCACAGAGATCTGCCTGCCTCTGCTTCTGCCTTCCGAGTGCTGGAATTGAAGGTGTACGCCACCACCACCTAGCGTCACTAGGTTTTTATGTGGCTGCTGAGGATCTGAACTCAGATCCCTATGTTTACACAGCAAGCACTTTGCCCACAGAGCCTTCTCCCCAGCCCAGCATCGAACCCTTTTCATAGGGACTTGGATGTAAATGTCCCATGGCCTTTGTTCTTTCAGGTTCAGACTTGTTCATCTCCCCCTTGCATCCACACACAGAGAGATTTTACACCCAGTTAAAGCATGCCTTCCTCAGGTGACTGGCCACATTATCAAATAAGAGGTGACCGACTTTGCCAATTTTCTTCCCTTACTCTGAATTAATAAGCCTGGCTCACAGAGCAATAAAATTTCATTTCCATCAAGCAAATATAAATTACTTTCTCCTTGGCTGATTTTTAGAAATATTTTAGTTCTTGTGTCTAGAGCATCCACTTACTGCCTACAGAACTAATTCACGCTGACAAGAGGGCAGAGTAGGAAATGCCCACATGCCCATCCTCTGCAGGGAACCTTCTCTTCTGTTATGGGTCACATGAACACACGTATGAAGGTACCTATGCAGATGAGATAAGCACTAGCTCATCCTCAAGGCCCCAGATAAGAGATCTTGCACTGGCCATGGTGGTACATGGCCGTGACTCCAGCACTGTGGAGGCTGAGAGAGTTCAAAGCAAGCCTTTTTACAGTGTGAGAGTGACAACTTCCAAAAGAAAAAAGAAAGAAGGAAGCCAGGGCTAGAGACGGCTCTCTTACAGAGGACCTGAGTTCAGAGGACAGCACCCATGTTAGGTGACTTCTAACCACCTGTAACTCTAACTCCAGATCCTACACCCTCCTCTTGCCTTCATAGGCACCTGCGCGCGCACACACACACATACACACACACACACACACACAGTAGCAAAATTACAGTCATGAAGTAGTAATGAAAATAATGTTATGGTTGGGGGTCACCACCACATGAGGAAATGTATGAAAGGGTCACAGCAAAGGAAAGTTGTTTTAGATCTTGTCTGTGGGGGATAGTCTTGATTACATTAATCAATGTAGGAAAATCCAGCCCACTGTGGGCAGCACCATTCCTTGGGCCTGGGTCCTGACCTGTATGAGAGTAAAGAAAGTGAACTGAGAAGTACGCACGTACGCATTCAGTCTTTCTGCTCTGGGCTGCAGATGTGCTGTGGCCAGCCACTTCAAATTCCTGTCACCTTTACTTCCTTGAAGGTGGACTGCAACCTAAAATTGTGAGTTCAAACAAAACAAGCAAACAAAACCCAAAAAACTTTCCTCCCCTAAGTCACTTTTTTTTTCCAGGGTATTTTATCATAGCAACAGAACTGAAATTAGGACAGTTAACCTCTGTCCTCCATAAGCACATGCCCCGGCCCCCAATACACAAACATTAACACAGAAAAAGAAAAGAAAGAGAAGGAAGTTATCTTTTCATACCTTGGTGCCCCCAAAGAGCCAAACTCTTGTCTCTGTGCACAATTTCACCCACTCCAAAACCCAGCTCTTGAGAGCTTTAACAGGAATCAAGGATCCCGGACTCACTAGTTAGGAAAACAGACGCCTGTTGTCTCACACTTCCAGAGTCTAGACAATAAGATGCTCAGCCAGTAAGAGTATGTTCTGCTCTTGCAGGGGACTCCAGTTTAGCTCCCAGTATCCAAACTTGGTGCCTCACAACTGCCTGCAAACTCCAGTTCTAGGGGATCTGACACCCTTTTGGCCTCTTTGAGTACCTATACAAATACGGCATATGCTCACACAGATGCATGAGCATACACATTATTCAAGAAATAAAAATTACCCTCCCCCCATTTTAAAGGCAGTTTAGGAGAAGGAATTGAGGCCCCAACAATCATGGTGCCTGATTTCAGTCTCCAGCACCTCAAAGCAAAAGAGGGGTCTGAGAAGGCAGCTCAGTCCCTAAAGAGTGTGTTGTGCAAGTATGAAGACCTGAGGCTGAGCCAGGCAACTCTGTGAAAAAGTCAGGAGTGGTGGGCATGCTAAGCCCAGTGCTGGGGAGGCAGAGACAAGGGTGTCACTAGTCAACCAGTCTAGCCTAATTGGAGAGTTCTAGATGAAACAAAAGACCCTGTCACGAAAAATAAGGTGGCTGACCCCTGAGGAACAACATGGAGTTTCTCATCTGTCCTCTCTGTGCACACATGTGCATACACAGAAAGGCAGAGGCAGTGTATTGCTAACCTCATTGCTGACTCTAAATTAATAGTGCCGAAGTAGGTGATTTGACATCCTTAGGGTCCAGCTGAGTCCCTGACCCTGTTTGGGAGTGATTTTAGGGTGGCACCAAAGGATAATGTTGGTTTCTGCACTCTATTCATTTATGCCCTTATGTTTCTGGATCATTCTAGCATTCTCTGGCTAAACATATCTGTCAGCAGAGTTGACAGTGACTATGCAGACAATTCTAGTTTGCTACCTTATTTCTGTTCAAAGACATTTTCACCATTGCCGAGAGTCCAGTTTGGTGGTATGGTTTTGTTGTTGTTGTTGTTTGTTTTTTATGGTGATCTTACTAAAAACGAACATTTTATTTTTAGGGGAGAATGGCCATAGAATAACAGAACTGGAGGAGGACCAGCAGCAGGCTTTAATGAAAGGCAATTATATTAAGAGAGGAAGGGGCTACCGTTGGGTACCAATTAAAGAAAACAGCTGAGCTTCTCTTGGAGTTTTGTCTGGTACAACTTGGTTAAATCAAGTAGTCCCTAGCAGGCAGCCAGAAAGTGTTAAATTGTGCTGATGTGGGAGAAATATGAATGGGAAAAAATAGTAGCTTTAAGTAGGTATCCTGGTTTGCTTTCCATTGCTATAATAAACACCATGACCAAAAGTCATTTGGGAAGGAAGAAGTTTATTACAGTCCCTCAACAAGGGTACTCAGGGCAGGAACCTGGAGGCAGAAACTGAAACAGAGGCCACGGAGGAATGCTGCTTAGTGGCTTACTCGCCATGGCTTACTTTAGGCATCCCAGGTCCACCTGCTCAGAAATGGCACCACCCACAATGGGCAGGGCCTGGACCTTCCCTCATCAATCACTAATCAAGGAAACGCCCCGTAGATTTGCCTATAGGCCAATCTGATGGTGGAATTTTCTCAATTGAGATTTCTTCTTCCATAAGGACCCCAGTTTGTGTCAAGTTGACAAAAAAAAAAAACCCTAACTAGATCAGGGGGACTCATAAGTCCAGTGTGTGTATAACACTTGAGAATTTATTTGGGGCAAATTCTGCAGCCTTAGACAAGAGGTAACTTGATTTACCCACACTGCAGGTTAAATACTTTGTGAATCATTTTTTGTACCTATTTCCTCTGATTGAAACATTTTCTCTTGGACAGAGGAGACAGACTCATATGACCCAGGAAGCTAAAGAAACTTACAAGGCTAAGGAAACTTAGAAAGTTCTAAGAATCATAAGCCTGTACCCCCAGATTCTAGAAGCAATTAACAACTGTTGGTAATGTTATCTGTAAGTTGTGCAGGGTGGACTCTAGCTTTCATGACCCATAATGTGGTGGGCTTTTTGGTGACACAGCTGCCCCCAAGTCACCCTTGCTCCTATAAGTTACCCTAATAAAACGTATCCACTAAGGTAGACTGAACCGTTTCCTGGGTCTGCTGTCTGTCCACACTGTCTAGACTGAACAGATGTTTGCTCACATTGCCCCAGGAAAAGCCATAGAACGAAAGATAACAAATCTATGGACTAAAAGGCTATTGGGCAATAGAGTGCAAACACATTCTCAAGAATGCTAGTTGAAATCCTAGCACACAGGAGGCTAGCCTGGGCTACACAGCAAAATCCTATCTTTAAAAAAAAGACAGAAGGGGAAGGAAGGAAGGATGGAAGGAAGGAAGGAAGGAAGGAAGGAAGGAAGGAAGGAAGGAAGGAAGGAAGGGAAAGAAAATGATATTTGAGAAGAAAAAGAAGAATATATTAGTCAGTGTCTCATTTCTGTGGCAAAATATCAGAGAGAATCAACTTAGGAAGAGGGAAGTTTATTTTGGAGCAGTATGGTTGTTTGGTCCTGTTACTTTGGGCCTGGGGTGATAGAGGAAGTCTGTTTATCTCAAAAAAGAGAGAGACCACCATCCCAAAATTTCCTTCAAGGTCATCTTCTCAGTGACCTTTCTCCCATTGGGTGCTACTTCTTCCAGGCTCTGCTATGTGAATGGACAGTTTAAAGGAATACTCGGGTTAAACTGGCCAGGTCAGGAACACTGGGGAGATGAAACAAGAGGGCTTGAAGCTGGATAAGAAGGAAAAGGCTAGAAGAAAGATAGTGTTGGCAGACTCTGACTCCAATTCCCTACATCCCCAACGCCTGAGAAACACATGCAGCTGATTGTAACAGACTTAATTATGGTAAGAACAGCTTTTAAAATACTCCCATATATCCCAAACTAGGGGGCCTGTAGACAACAAGTTAAGAGCTAACCAAGAAAGACTGCAGCTATATCTTGGTAGATATGACAGGAGTTAATTCCCCACTCAGGTCAAACTACAAGATGGTCATGTATCCATGAGAACCAAGACAGCCCAGTCTAATGAACAGCTAGCAGACCCAGGCAAGGGCTAACAGAAGCAACACCTGTGTGGTCAGAGGCTTGCAACGCCAGCCGGGACTAAAGGTCAGCAGCTAACAAAGTAGAAGTCAGAGCAGTATGGCAGGGGAGGCTTCAGCCACCCCCTAACTGAGCAAGCAGTACAGGTACAATGTGTAACATCTTCCTGGCTGGGCCAGGGAGACATAAACAGAATGTGTGGACCCTCCATTGGCTTAGAGAATTTGATCTCCCTATAAACTCCCTTGATCTTTGTCCAGTTTCCGCCATAACTCCTGTGAAAATCCGTAGCAACCCACTCAGGTATACACACTACAGAAGCTGTGTGGGTTTTCCACCTCGGGACTCCTCCCAACATTCTTGGGACTTTCTTCCACCTTTCCTAGCTCCTGAAGAGAAGCTTTCTTTTGCTTTGCTTTGCCCATGAATAGCCACATCTTTAACTGTGACCAATGTGAGACCATGAATTGAAGAGCCATTGTCTCAGGTTGATGTTTGGTAAACATTGGGTGTCTAGCACCCTAAGTCCCTAGGTCATGCACATCTAGGCTGAGAAAGGTCCCGTTGCTCTCAAAGGAGTATCACAGGCTGGAGAACAAGCCTTTGATGCATGGGCCTTTGGGGGCCACTCTAGATCCAAACTGTAGTAGAGAACTTGTCCTAGGAAAGCTAGAACCAGGGGCTGGGGAGCTGGCTCAGCTGATAAAACAACAGGACTGCCAAGCAAGGACGAGGACCTGAGTTCAGATCTCCAACACCCACGTAAACAGCCAGGCACGGCAGACTGTACTTGTAATCCTAGCGCTGGGGAGGCAGAGGCAGAGGCAGGAGGATTCCTAGGGCTCGCTGGCCAGTCAGCCTAGTCTAATTGTCAAGCTCCCAGTTCAGTGAGAGACCCTGTCTCAAAAAACAAGGTTGAGAAAGAGAGAGGAAGATATTCAGGTATTTACCACCACACTCACATACAGACACATACAAATAAACGTGCGAGCACACACGCATGCACACACGCAGTCAGAACTAGTGGGAACATTTATGAACGCAGACAGAAAGAAGCCAGGCGGCAGTGGCACACGCCTTTAATCCTAGCACTCAGGAGGCAAAGGCAAGCAGATCTCTGTGAGTTAGTTTCAGGACAGCTAGGGCTATTACATAGAAACCCTGTCTGAAAAACAAAAAACAAAATATAAAAACCAGGAAGGAAGTTGCAAGAAGAGGTGGGTGAGATTTAGTTAAGAAACGCCATCACAAACACACTGACATTTCACCGAGATGCCTGAGTGTTCAGCTCACAGAATCTGCTAGCCCAGGTGCCATACAAGGCCACCAAAAGTAATTACAGTCTGGTGGGTTGTCTTGAGTCACAAGCTTTAAGAGTGAGTCAGGTTGCTTGAGGGGAAAACAGACCAGAAATGAAAAAAGACTGACGCACATCTTAGTTGTTCAAAGTTCGTACAACGCACAAACCAAGAAGATAGTCCTTATATCCCAGGCATCTTCACCGTTTGGTATAGCCAGTGTGCCAGTAACCATAACACAGCAGCTGATGTCCTGAATGAGACTGTAGGGCCACAGCTGACCAGACTAGTCCCAACCCTAGTGTGTGGGCCTGTTACCTCAGCAACTGGAAGGCCGAAGCAGGAGGATCAGGAGTTCAAGACCATCCTGAGCCACACAACAAAACCTTGTTTACAATAAAAAACCAGAAAGCATGGCTCTTCATTTCTTCAGGCCTTGTGAGAACAAAGAGGCTGCCACCCAAGACCTTTGTCTAAAACCCACACTCCTAAAAAGATTCTTTGCTTGGATACTCTGTAATTTTATTGTGTTTTGAATTTGTAAGCCATGAACTTAAACAGAAGGGAAAGCTGAAGGTAAACAGTAGATGGTTTTCCTACAGGGTTCTTGTTTTGTTTTGGGTTTGTTTTGCTTTGCCTTGCTCTTAAGACAGTATCTCATGTTTCCCAGGTTGTTTTCAAAGTCTCATGTTGCCAAGGATGGCCTCAAACTCCTTATCCTCCTGCCTTCACCTTTGAATGTTTGTATTACAGACATGTGTGTGGTGCCACACTGGGTTTATGCAGTGTCGAGGACGGAACCCAGAGCGGGGATCCTACAACATTTTACTGAATCCATCGCACTGCAGGCTAGGCAAGCACTTCGCCAACTGAGCCACAGGCATTTCCTCACCCACTAGGCTTTAGTTACATAATCACAGTAAGACATGCTTTGCATCCACATAGTACTCTTGGTATGTTTGGCTGCTTGAAATAGGGTCTCTATGTAGATCAGGCCGACCTCGAACCCACAGAGATCTACCTGCCTCTGCCTCCCATGTGTTAGGATTAAAAATGCGCACCACCATGCCTGGATACTTTCTTCTGTCTTTTTTTTAAACGTTTACTTATTTTAAGGTGCACGGGCCTGAGTATATGTGCACCATGTGCATGCAGGAGCCAGAGATGGTCAGAAGAGAGGTGCCGGGTACACAGGAACCGGAGTTAGGTGGTTACGAACTGCCATGTGGATTCTGGGAACCAAACCCAGGTCCTGCAAGAGCAGTGAACACTCTTAACTGCTGAACCATCTCTCCAGTTGTCTCCACCCCATACTGTCTTTTTTTATGAATCTAGACATCATACCAAAGCAGAGTCTGGCAGTTCATGTCTGCGTTCCCAGCACTTGGGATAGTAGGAGGCTCAGAGTTCAAAGTCACTCTCAGCTACATAGCAAGTTTGAGGCAAACCAATTCCATGAGACCCTGTCTCAAAGCAAGACAAACAAACAATATTTCACTTGGAGGTTTCCTGAAGTTCTTGTAAGGAAGTGGCCACCTAGCACTGAGAACTTGAAAAACAAGCTCATCAAGAGGGGGGTCCCTGGGGCTAAAGAGATGGTTCAGCGGTTAAGAGCATGGGCTGCTCTTCCAGTGGTAGACTTGAGCCAACAATACTACAAAGTCACTAACAGAGTCAAGGGACATCACTGAGGAACCCTAATATGAAAGAGCTGCCTGCAAAGTGCTGACACACACCTTTAATCCCAACACTCAGGAGGTATAGGCAGGCAGACCCCTGTGAGTTCCAAGCCAGCCTGGTCTACATAGAGAGTTACAGGCCACCCAGGCTACATAGTGAGATTCTGTCTCAAAAACAAGAAGGAAGGAAGGAAGGAAGGAAGGAAGGAAGGAAGGAAGGAAGGAAGGAAGGAAGGAAGACCAGCAAAACAGGAAAAGGAGCTCATTCTGTGCATGCCTGACAAACCCAAGTTTAGTCCCCAGAACTCATCCACAAAGTTGTCCTCTGACTTTCACACATGAGCCATGGCACACCTACAAATGCACCATACACATACACAATAATAATAAATGATGAAAATAGTATAAATTTAAAATTAACAAATAAGTCTGTTGTGATCCAGCTGCCTCACTCCCCCTGACTGACAGCGGAACTTCCTTGTGGTCTGTAATTGACAAGGATGTTTGTGTTCTTTCTGGCCAGTGGGTCTCCACAGAAGGAGTAGAGGTATAAAAGGTTGCTGGGCAAGCTAAAGGTTGCTGTTCTTCCACCTAAAAAGAAACCTCAGTGTTTCAGTCCTGGCACACACACCACCCCACCCCACCCCCGCCAGTCTTGGCATTTAGGCTGCGCTGGCTGCAGCATAAGTCAACCAACCCGTGAGTAGAGAGTAGTCGCGTTGTTTTCTTTGAAGTGGTAGGGTGAATCCCAAGCCCTAGAACATGTCACCCATGTGCACAAGGGAAGCACTCTATCCCCAAACTTAAGCCTTAACCCCATTAACACAGAAGAATTTGAAGTACAACAAGTTCAAGATATTTACTTTTTTCTCTTTAGGTTTTATTTGTATTGTTTTTCCTACGTGTATGCGTGTCTGTGCGGGTATGTAAATGTGTGTGGGTACCTAAAGCAGTTCAGAAACAATGGATCCTCCTGGAACTGGAGTTACAGAGCTTTGTGAAGTACCTTGTGGGTGCCAAGAATCTGGGAGAACCTGAGCGCTGGTGGTGCACGCCTTTAATCCCAGCCCTCGGGAGGCAGAGGCAGGTGGATCTCTAAGTTCAAGGCCAGCCTGGTCTACAAGAGCTAGTTCCAGGACAGGTTCCAAAGCTACAGAGAAACCCTGTCTCGAAAACAAAAACAAAAACAAAACAAGAAAAAGAATCTGGGAGAGAGCCCAGTGCAAACTCTCAACTGATAATCTACCTATTCAGTCCCACCCAGCACTTACTTTAAATACTTATTTAAAGAGGGCAGCTTGGGAGGTTGAACCAGAAAGATCAGGGGTTCAAGGACAGCCTGGATGACAGAAGTCCCTGCCCCCCCCCAAAAAAAAAATAAAAAAAGACAAGTAAATGTATTCTAGAGCCAGAACACAGTGAAATGTATCTGGAGTTCCAGCTACTCAGAAAAGTGACATTGAATCACTTGAAATCAGGCATTTGACAGAGACACACCACACCACACACACACACACACACACACACACAGGCGTGCACGAACACATACAATCAATCAAAAAATAAATCTTAAAAAAAAATCCATGATGTGATGGAGCAGGCCTTTAATCCTAGCACTTGGGAGGCAGAAGCAGGAGGATGTCTGTGAGTTGGAGGCCTTCAGTGGTCTACATATCAAGTTCCATGATGGGGCCAGCCCCAGGGATACATACAATCTCAAAACAACAAAATCAACCAAATACATATAAAGTGATGCAAATATACTTCCTGTTTGTAAACTTCACAAGATGAAGCTCAATACCGGAAGGTCCATCCTGGGAGGAAATTGAAACAAAGTTCACAGCACCACCAGGGAGCACTGGGGACCACACGGGGGCCATCCAATCAGGCAGGAATGGTAGAGATCTTTGAGAAAGAACTGACCTCGAGCTACAAAATGTAGCAAGGTTTGCAAGCTTTGCAAGACAGGGCTTCTCTGTTTTCATTTTTGTCAAAATTTCCAAAAAAAAAACTGCCCCATACCCTGCTTTCGTAACCTTCAATCTTTCTGTTTTTGTCACCTTTGAGAACCCCTTATTGCCACCCCTGCCAGGACAACAGTTAGACACCACTGTACATACGTTTTCAGGGAGTAGTGGGCTCCTTGGGGTGCATCCGCGGATCTCCTGTAACATAAATGAATTCCAGGTTTGTAGCCCAGGGCTGCAAGAGTACAGCACCCTGGACGCTATGTAGAGCTACAAGAGTACAGCAGTCTGGGCACTATGTGGCCATACACTCACATTCAGTTCCCCCAACAAGTCTGGGCACCTTGCAGATCACGTCTGCTGTCACTGGCATCCTACTGGCCTCCTGTTAGGAGCCTCCAGGGTGCTTTACTTGCTCCATACTTGCCCACCTGATCAGCCACCCTTGGCCCAGGCAGCATGCAGAAAACCTGACCCAGACCGTGGCATCCAGGCTGCACTGGCTGCAGCACAAGACCACATGCCCAGAGTTGGTACCATCCACATTGGGCTGGACCCTTCCACATTAATCCAAAAAATGCCTCAACAGACTTTCCTACAGGCCAATCTTATGGAGACATTTTCTTTTTTTTTGTTTGTTTTTTTTTTTTTTTTTTTTTGGAGACATTTTCTTAATTGAAGTTTCCCTTCGTAGATGACCTGAGCTTTTGTCAGTTTGACAAACAACTACCTAGGAAGAACCCCAAGCCTCCTGTACCACAGAGTGGGCCCACGATAACTGTTTTGCTTGTCACTAAACTTGTGTGCTACAGTCAGATCCAGTCGATGTCACACGGTGAAGAATCTGAAAATGCAGATGGGGGGGGACTGGGAGGAAATGATCAGAGGTAGTGGAGTCACGGACACAGAACAAGAAGCATCTACATGGACTCTCGGTGTGACCACCCTCATTCACTCATTCATTCATCCATTCATTCAACAAACACCTGCATAACTACGGCGCTCAGCCTCGGGGAACATGATGGCATGGAGGAGAGAATATCCACACAGGAGCCATGGTGCCCGGAGGGAAAGGGCTGGCAGAAATGGAATTAGAGAACAAGAGAGAGAAAGAAGTGGATTCTGTTGGGGAAAGGCAGAACAGGCTCCTCGGAGGACCTAGTATTTGAGCTCTGACTTGAAAACTGCCCGAGAGCCGGGCGATGGTGGCGCACGCCTTTAATCCCAGCACTCGGGAGGCAGAGGCAGGCGGATCTCTGTGAGTTCGAGACCAGCCTGGTCCACAAGAGCTAGTTCCAGGACAGGCTCCAAAGCTACAGAGAAACCCTGTCTCGAAAAACCAAAAAACAAAACAAAACAAAAAAAAAACTGCTCAAGATTTCACCCAATGGCAGAGCAAGGCCAAGCATTCTAAACAATTGGAGCAGAAATCCATGGATTGCTCCTTTTTCTTTGCAAAAAGGAAGATGGGTGTTCATCCTACTATTCAGCCAAGTTGGCTTACCACACCCCACAGTGTCTTCAGCACCACCCCACCCCACAGCCCATGTAAACCACAAGCTTTTAATTTTTTAGTTTATTTATTTATATATTTTGGCTGTGAAGACTATTTCACAAATGAGGGTGCCAAATTCTATTAGAAAGTGGAATGGTTGGTCTTTATTGTTGAGTGCGTTGAGGATCATCTAGAAGGTACACCTCTGGGCATGCCTGTGAGAACTTCCGGAGAGCTTTCCCCGAGGAGGAAAGAACCACCCTGACGTGGACAGCACCATGTGCTATGGTTCTAGAAGGAATAAAATGATGCGCTGAGCACCAGCATTCATCTCTTTGTCCCTTGACTAAGTTCGGGGTGATGACTTGCTCCTTCCCACCCTTGCCTCCGCAGCTATGGCTGCTCTCACTGCCGTGCCTCCGCAGTCATCCTCCAGCTGCGAGCCGGAACAAACCCTTTGTCCGGAAGTTGCCTTTGTCAAGTATTCTTCACAGCAGGGAGAAAAAAAGTAGCTAATACAAGAGGTCAAGGATATTGCCATTTTTGTCACCTAGGAGCTATGCATCTAGGTGTTTGACTTTGTTAATCGTTTGGAAAATGATATTAAATCCAAAGGTCTCAAACTTTTGAACTCACAATTCTTTCATATATTTCAGATATGTAAACATATCATACTTACATTAATTATTATTTAGGAGCCCAAAGAACTTTATTTACATTGGTTTTATCTGTTATTTACCATGTTCAATGATGAAAGTGCAACATTTTAGAACTTAATAGTTTACTTTGATATACTGGGTGTGATGGTTAATGACTTTAATCACAGAACGGAAGAGACAGAAGGAGGCAGATCTCTGTGAGCTCCAGGTCAGCCTGGACTGCATAGAGAGTTCCAATCCAGCCAGGGCTACATAGGAAAACCCCATCTGAAAAAAATTATTAATAGTAAAGTCTGGGAGTGTATCTTGGTTAGTAGAGCGCTTGCTTAGGATGCACTAGTCCTGATTTGATTCCCAGAACTGTATAAAACAGACATTGTTACTGGGCGGTGGTGGCAAACGCCTTTAATTCCAGTACTTAGGAGGCAGAGGCAGGCAGATCTCTGTGAGTTTGAGGCCAGCCTGGTTTACAAAGTAAGTTCCTGGATATCCAGGGCTGTTACACAGACAAACCCTATCTTGAAAAAAAAAACCCAGATGTGATGATCCATACCTGTAATCCCAGCCTTCAGGAAGGATCAGCAATTCAAAACCATTCTAGGATAAATAGAGTATTTGAAGCCAGCTTAGGTTACGTAAACCTTGTCTCAAATTAAATAACAAAAGCATGCATTAAAAATAACTATAGCATGAGTAACATAGTTTATGATAGTCCCCCAAAACAAAACAAAAAATCATGGAGAAAAATTGGGGCTGTACATGTGTCTAAATCTCTTTCATTTGTGGCTTAGAAGATGGGTGGATCTTCACGTCTTTATACTCAGTGTATTGGTTCCATTGCTTTAGTTGAAGCATTCCTATTAATATCTAAGGAACATACAGATAGTTGGGGGAAAAGGAGCATTCTTTAAACTTATTTGTATACTCGTACGCTGCTGGGGATGGGAGCCATGGTCTTTTTTTTAAGATTTATTTATTTTATTTTAGATGTATGAGTGTTTTCCTGCATGCATGTCTGTGCCCATAGAGGCCAGAAGAGGATCTCCTGAAACAGGATTTGTAGATGGTTGTGAGCTACCATGTGAGTGCTGAGAACTGAAGCCAGGTTTTCTGCAAGAGCAAGGGCACTCCATCACTAAGCCATCTCTCCAGCTTGGAGCCATGGCCTTGGAAACACACAAGCTCTTCTTTGCCCCAACAGTCCCAGCTCGGGAAACACTGAATAACCCCTAGAGGCAATTGTGGGCATTCTTTTCAGAAGGAAGTGAGAGCATTTTAAAGGTTAATTGCAGTGTGGAATTTGAAACCTCACCGAGATACTTTTATATTGCTCCATTAAAATTTATCTTGTACTTTGCACAGATCTTTTATCCATCTACAATTTTGTAATAGCATGCATGAGTCATTTCAAAAGCGATAGTTCAGGGTTCCCTATATAGCCCTGGCTGTCCTGGAACTCTCTATATAAACCAGACTGGCTTGTCCTCGAACTCACAGAGATCCATTTGCCTCTGCCTGTCAAATGCTGAGATTAAAGTTGTGAGGCACCACACACAACTACACCAGTTCTGGAAAAGCATATTGTGAATATCATCACCCATCTCATCAGAAACAGTCTTTAAATATTGAGAGGATATTAAACTCACGGGAGTGGATACAAGATTTCTAAAACTGCATTTTTCTCTTGAAAGCTTGAATTTTATCATCAGCAACAACTACTGTCAAATTATTTTCCTTGAACTGACAGGCTCGCTTAATTTTCAAGAAAATGACTGCCAAATACTGGTATCTGAATAATTAGAGTTTGCCTGTCAGTGGTTCTTACAAGTAAAAAAAATCATGCTTGACAAGAAAAGAGGCTGGGGCCGGGCGGTGGTGGCGCACGCCTTTAATCCCAGCACTCGGGAGGCAGAGGCAGGCGGATCTCTGTGAGTTCGAGACCAGCCTGGTCTACAAGAGCTAGTTCCAGGACAGGCTCCAAAACCACAGAGAAACCCTGTCTCAAAAAAACAAAAAAAGAAAAAAGAAAAAAGAAAAGAGGCTGGGGACTAGAGAGACGGCACAGTGGTTAAGCGAACCCAGATTCGATTCCCAGCACCTACACAGTGACTCACAGTCATCTGTAACTCCAGAAGGTCTGAAGTCCTCTTCTGGCCTCTGAGGGCACCAGACATAGCCATGCATACAGCAAAACACCTATTCACATAAAAAAGAATTCTTTTTTCAAAAAGAAAGAGAAGAGATTGGTTTAGTTCTCAGCTTTGATGACCTCACTATTGCTGTTCCTGTAGAGTTCATACCTCAGAATTCTCTACACAGTATTTTCTATTTTATTATACCAAAGTCATGTGCGGAAGGGTTCAGAAAACTACATCTTAGGTCTCGGGAGATGGTTCGATGGTAAAGTGCTTACCCCACAAGTGTAAGGACCAGAGTTCACATCCCCAGAATTCACGTGGTAGCTGGACAGACATGGTGGCAGCCTACGATCCCAGCACTAAAGAGGTAGAGGCAGAAACCAGCCCAGGGCAAGTTGGCTGGTTAGATTAGCCAGAATTGGAAGGCTCCAAGTTCGCTGAAAAACACTGCCTCAGTAAAGAAAATTGAAAGCAATGGAAAAGACACCCAACATCATGTTGGGGCCTCTAGATATGTGTACACATACATGCAAACACATAAAACTCCATGCACATTTGGACATGTACATACAAGGACACATACACAAACACATACACAAAGAAAATATTATTCATCCTGGTAATGTCTATTCATAGGATCCCCTATGTTAAAAATCTCTTAATATCTGGAGAGATGGCTCACTGGTTAAGAGCACAGACTGCTCTTCCAGAGGACCTGGGTTCGATTTTTCAGCACATATGTAGTAGCTTACAACCATCTATAACTCTACATCCATGGGATCTGATACCCTCTTCTGTTCCCCTCAGGGGACCAGGCGCAGACACCAGGCATGGGAACCAGAAAAGCACATGATTCAGACATACATGTAGGCAAAACACCCATACACATAAAATAATTTTTTGAGTGGGCTGGAGAGATGGCTCAGAGGTTAAGAGCACTGGCTGCTGTTCCAGAGGTCCTGAGTTCAGTTCCCAGCAACCACATGACGACTCACAACCATCTATAATGAGATCTGGTGCCTTCTTGTGTGCATATATAATAAATAAATAAATAAATAAATAAATAATTTTTGAAAGATAAAGGTTTACCTGTGGCTAGTCAACAACTCATTGCAAAAATCCATGTGCTTCATTTTGCTTTTGATATTTCAATTCTTTTATTACATTCATTTATCGGCGTGTGTGTGCATGTGCGTGTGTGTGTGTGCGCACCTCCATGGGTTTTATGGACTGCGTATGTTAGTCAGATTACAACTTGGGGAAGTTAGTTCTCTCCTTCTACCACATAAGTTCAAACTCAAACTCAAACTGCAGTCACTAGGCTTGGCAGTAAGACCCTTTATTCCTTGAGCCATCTCACCAGTCCCCTGTTTTTGACTTTTAAATATTGCACTTTAATCAGTTTTAGTTTTTGCTTCATTTTATTATCACTTTATTTTTGGACTGTTCCATACATGTGTATAATATATTTGGTTAAGTTCTCCCCATTACTCTCTCTTGGCCCTCACTCCATGAAGCTGAAGTTCTTTGAAACTAGTCCCTTTCTGCTTGGCTTCCAGTTTTTGTGTGTGACCCGGAGTTTATTTAGAATTGCTAGCACGAGCATGGTAGGAGGTAATTTTTCAGCACTTGAGCCATTTACCAGTGGCTACTCCATTGAAGAAAATGCTTCCCTCTCCCTTAGGAACCATTAACTGTCGATAGCTTCTCTGAGAGGGATGTGGCCTCATGAGTACCTCCCTCATCCATGATGGACCTGGTCTTATGCAGGTTTTTTATTAAACATTCTGAAATAAAATGTATTTGCATCATTTTTCCCTTTTGTCCCCCCAAGTCCTTCCATGTACCCCCCCTTGCTTTCTCTCAAATTCATGGCCTCTGACTTCATCTTCTTTCACCCACACCTGCTTAGTCCTTATACTGTTACTGTATGTATGATTTCAGGTCTGATCACTTGATGTATGCGGGCCTCTTCCCTAGGGGAGATGATTTTCTGCAGCTCTCAGCATTCCTTAGTTGCATGTAGCTTTGTGTAGGGCCGGTGCCCTCTGATATTTCTCTCTTTCATGTTAATATATCTGTTGGTGTTGTCCTTGTTCAGGTCTGGTTTAGGCAGCCATATTGTTGAGACTGCATGGGTTTGGCTTCCCTGACTTTTCTAGGACGTACAGCAGACGTACAGCTCCTCTGGCTTACAGTCCTCCTGCCCTCTCAGTGGTCGGGGAGGTTTGCTGAGCCTTAGACTGAGGGAGTTGTAAACAGTTTTTAAAAGTTGTTACTAAGTGAACAGATACAGTTAGCAGTGAGTTCGATGTTGCCTGCATAATTCTTTAAAACTATGAACCAGATGCCCAAGATGTCCACGGTGAGCATAAATCACCTCCACCAGAGGATGCTCTTTTCATACTCCAATCTTCCAGGATCCCTGTTGTGTTGTAGATGCATCACTTGGGGCTGGGCACCACACAATCGCTCATTCTCTGCATTTTGATTGCCTGTGGTTTTTCTGTAATGGTTTCTGTTGCAAGGATGCGGGCTGACAGCATCTCTTCTCTGTGGGTGTAAGGATGAGTATTCGGAATGCAGTTAGGAGTAATGCTGGATTAAAGTGGCTGCTGCAAATTCTCCTTCAAGATCCATGGCCTCACTGACCCTGCGTATCCAGTGCCAGGCATGGTTTTCATTGAAGACTGCACCTTAAATCCAAGTAGAGAGCTATTGGTTGTGCTCAGGATATGAGTGACAGATGCTGTTGAATCTTTAGAGTTAGTATTGGTCATTGTCATTCATGTGTCACAGCTGGATAGGGCTATTGGTTGCTTCCCTCACTTGGAAGCTTGCTTGCATGGCACCTTTTGTTTTCATGAAAGCTAGTCCTCAGGCCGAAGGCGTTCAGATCAGGTCCAACTCAGATCTTCTGGGTCCTTCAAGGTCTGGAAGGCAATCAAGGGCAACAGCAATACCTTATAATGATTGGGCTTTCTTGGGCTCCACTGACCAACAACTATTAAGGGCTTTGCATGCCTAGTGTTGGGTTTTTGTTAGATAGCCTATGGCTCTAGCGGGGAGGGAGCATTACAATGACAGGTGGGAAATTTCCATCTGAACTATATGGACATGTAATTTTAGGTACTTATATAGTGACTCCTGACTTCTTCAGACATCCTTACTGCTATTTCACCCTTCTCCCCTCCTTCCCTATAGACATCTGAACAATTCTACTGCAACACTCCTCATCCCAATTAATTACCCCACCCCCAGTTTTCCCCATTTTCCCCTTCAAATTACTTCTGCCTTGCTGTTCTCACTAACCTATATACCAAGCTCTTGTTGCTGGTGATGGGCTTTTGGGAGGGGGATCAACAAGGTCTCGCTGTATAGCCTGGGATAACCTTGAATCCACAGATCCTCTGCCTCTACTTCCTTAATGCTGGGATGAAAATGTACCATCATGTCTGCCTTATGTGTTCTCCCTTCCTTAACTAAACTAGTAAATTCCTTCCTTTTATTCTTTTGCTTTGCTTTTTTGGTGCAAGCTTTACCATTCTAGCCCAGAGAATATTTCACAGTGATACACAGAAATAGTCTTTATTCCCCTTTATACTTAAATGGTATCCCATTGAATAGATGTATCAGAATTTGTTCAGCTGAGCCCACAATGGGGAGGGAGTTTATTTTTGTTCTTTTACATCTCTGCTGAATGCTGTAATATGCTGATTTGTGTTTTTATGTTTTCATAATGTAGCCTTGCAATAAATTCCTTAGAGAAAGAAATACCAACAGAAAAAGCCATGAAACTTTTCACGTTTTCTAACCTGGAAGGAGAGAGAAGGTCTCAATGAAGTCTAAATTTGCATTTCTCTCACTGTGAATAACATTGAAAACTTTCTACGTGGCTCAGAGCCATTTGCATTTCTTTTGCTTCAGCTTATTTCTCCTATTACATGACCATTTTCTAGGATTACTAGCCTTGTCAATTTCCAACTTTCTCATGTATCGGGGATAGTAACCATGATACAAGCTGGAACTATTTTTCCCATTTTGTGATTTCTTTTGATTCTATTGCAAGCATTTCTGCATACAACGGGTTATTTGAGTGCAACCAAGTTTATCAACTATTTTTTTCCTTATTGCTTTTGTACTTTGAGTTGAGGCTGTAAATGTTTTATCCTGCCCCCAGGTTCTAGGGCGGGCACTCTTGCCGTCCATATGTGACCCTCAGATGAATAGCAAGGTATCCATCACCACTAGTCTGTTAGAAGTGTGGACTGTCAAGCTCCACCCATCTCCATTGCAGTGGAGTCTGCATTTTAAGGAGAACACACAGATGCTTAATTGTCACTGCAAAACTCAGGCCTGCTCCGGGGATGTAACTCAGTACTAGTGAGTCATTGGCTACTTGGTATTGGGGTGGGAACAAAATGAAATGAGATCAAGTGTTGGGTGTGGTGTGGCCCACACCTGTAACCCAAGCACTTGGGAGGCAGAGCAGGTGAATCTGTGAATTCAAGCTTATCCTATGGTATATAGTGAGACCTTGTCTCTGAGGAAAAACAAAAACATATATGTCGGTAGCAAAGCTCAATAGCCTGGGCTCCACCTCCAACTACGGGCAAAAAAAGAAATAAGGCCAACCTGCATATAAGGTAGAAAGGAAGACAGTCTAGATTGCTAGTATTATTAAATACAGATGTGGAACATTCTAGTGCAAAGCCCTTTAACAATATGTCTTGTGCAGTCCCAGGATTACATGAGTGATATATTAAACCATCCATTTTCAGAAACATCTGGGGGGGGCAGCACTCATGAAAAATAGACTCTGGTTATTTTCCAAATGAAGAAATAGCACTATCTGCTGCTGTGAGGCTTTGCAACAGTCTCGTGACCATGGACTCTGCAGAGAAGGAAAAAAAGAAACCTCTTTTAGGCTCCTGTAGTGCACGAGCCAATTCTGTTTCTCTCCACAAGCTGCAGAGACAGACACGTGACCTAAGCTAAATAAATGGGTGGGTAAAAAATTCCGTAGAAAGATTCTTGTCATGCCTTTTCTTCAAGCACCGTGGAGCTGTTTGTCAGTAATGTTCAGTTCTGCCAGAAGGTGTTTGTTCCTCGGTCTCCTCTGCTGATAGGGTCCACAGAGCTTAACGTGAAGGAGCACACTGGAGGATCAAACCCTAACTCGGCTGCTTCCATCTGCATTTTGCATTGCCTTGGACGCTGAAGAGGTTCTGCAAGAATGAGTAATGCAGGGATCCGTTCTGATAATAGAGTGCTGCCATTCGTTTTGAGTGCGTGGGCTAGGACACAAGGCCACTCGGAGTTCCAAGCACTATGAGGAAAATGGCTGCTGTGGAGCACAGGACTGAGCCTGCGGACGTGTGGAAACATGCTGGCACATCTGATAGACGATTTCTTGCTCCTGCTCACTTTAGACTTTTCTAGCATTTCTAAGATGATATTCTTCAAATTCAACATGCCATTTTAGCCCCAGATTTCTGATTTGGAGAAAGGTATGTTTAAAATACATGTAGGGAGCGCATGAAATGCCTCAGCAGATAAAGTGCTTGCTGTCAAACCTAACCATGTGAATTTCATCCCCAGAACTCATATGGTAAAAAAAAAACTCCAGTCCCACAAGTTGTGACACTCATGTGCCCCACCCCATATATATATTTATTCATATATATTAAATAACACTTATAAAAATAAGATTTAAAATTTTGATTTTGTTGTTTTAAAGTGTGTGTGTGTGTGTGTGTGTGTGTGTGTGTGTACACAGGAAGGGTGCCCTTGGAAGCCAGAGGCAACCAATTCCTCCTGGAGCAAGAGTTACAGACAGTTATGAGCTTCCCAACCTATGTGCTGGGAATTAAACTCAGGTCCTCTACAATATCAGTATGTATTCCTAAATGTTGAGCCATCTCTCCATCCCCTAAGTAAGATTCTTGAAAACATAAAACAAAATACACACAGGGGCTACAGCTGTAGTAGTTCAGTGGTTAAGCACGTGTTAACAGCACAAAAGTCTGGACTCAATCCCCAGCACCATCCCCCAAGAAAACAGGTCAATCTATCATCAATAAAAATATGTGTGGGCAAACACTTCACAGGCTATAAACCAGAGTATTTATTTTGGACATCATCATGGGGTTAGAGATCACATTTCTGCTTTATAGGATACTGGAAATATATTCTAGCAAATATAATATTCCAAACTATAAAGATTATTTAATGAGCTTCTATAAATAAAGGTAACAGCTTCATACAACTTCAGGAGATATGTGATCTAGCTCCCTGGCCAGCTTCAGCCGGCCTGGCAACCTATGCTGGCAGGGAACATTTCCATGAGCCGATTCCCTGCAGTTCCAGAGACAGCCTTCTGACACAGACCAAATATAGAGTGAAAACAATCGTTTGTTAGATATTCTCAAAAATCTGCCTATGGGAGTGTAAATTGGTAAGCTCCAGAGGTTAAATTTATAAAAGTTATCAAAAATATGGGGCCGGGGGGACGGCTGTGTATGAGCTTTTGCTGTACAGGCACGAGGACCTGAGTTCAGATCACAAGCATCTGTGTGAAAAGCTGGGCATGGCCAAAGGAAAATGCAGTTCTGATACTAGAAGAAGGCCTAAGGGATAGGAGGAGTACTGGGGCTTGCGGGCCACCTAGATGAAAAATTTCAAGTTCCGGGTTCCATGAAAGACCCTGTTTCCAGGAAATAAGGCACGAAGAGAGAGGAGGGCATATGATGTCCTTCTCCGGCCTCTGTGCATGTGTGAACTGTGCACGCATGTGTTCACACACATATATACCACATAACCCCCAAATTACCAATTTACACAAACTTTTTCACCAATTCTACCCAATTGCCTTAGAGAAATATTACAAAATTTTATGTATCTACAAGAAAACATAGAGCACTAAAGACTGGAAATGAACTGAATGTCCTTTCGTGGGAGGCCAACTACCTAAGTTATGGTCCAGCAATGAAGTAATCATAATCGCAAGTGAGGAACGCCTGAATAGCAGCATGGAAATATAGCCGGCATAAATTATCAACCAGAAAAACAATATTGTAAATTGACATTTATTTACTTGTTTGCTTGTCTGTTTTAAGACAGGGTCTCATGTAGCCCAGGCTAGCCTCGAACTCACTTTGTAGCCAAGGACAACCATGAATTTTTTGACCTGTGTGTGTGTAGTGTGTGTGTTTGCATGTGTGTATGCATGTTCAGATCTGTATGGGTACACATGTGTATGTACATGCTGCTGCGGCCAGCGCAGCCTGGATAGCCAAGACTGGCGGGGGGTGCTGGGATTGAGACATGGAGGCTTCTTTTCAGGTGGAAGAACAGCAACCTTTATTTTGCCCAGCAACCTTTTATACCTCTACTCCTTCTGTGGAGACTCACCAACCAGAAAAAACACAAACATCCTTGTCAATTACAGACCACAAGGAAGTTCCGCTATCAGTCAGGGGGAGTGAGGGCAGCTGGATCACAACACATGTGTTCACATGGAAGTCAGAGTCTGATAGTCTCTCCATTTTTTTTACTGAAGCAGGCTTTTGCTGGGCTCAAAGCTCAAGGCTTCAGGGAGCCCTGAAGTCTTGGGGGCCATTTTCTGCCCTCTAAGTGAGAAACTGCAACGTTCTGTTTCCATGTTTCTTCTCCTCCATGCTAACAACTTTGTTTTGCCCCAGCAGACTCCGTAGTACTGTTGCTATGCTGGTTTCCATGTGGAGTCACACCTGCTGGGATGAAGTCTGCCTAGAGCAAGAGTACAAGGTGCAAGGAACAGCTCAGTCCTTGTCAGCCTCTTCCATTCCACGGCTTAAAACCGGACAGAGCACTTGGGAGGCAGAGGCAGGCGGATCTCTGTGAGTTCGAGACCAGCCTGGTCTACAAGAGCTAGTTCCAGGACAGGCTCCAAAACCACTGAGAAACCCTGTCTCGGGAAAAAAAAAAAAAAAAAAAAAAAAAAAAAAAAAAAAAAAACGGGACAGAGACCTGAGAAAGCCTGTATCTCAGGGTTGGAGATGGAACTCAGCAGGATACGGCTTGCTTCCCACACAGGAGCCAAGATTTGATCCCCAGCATGTAAAAGAAAAACAGAAAAGTAATGGGCATATCTTTTTTTCTTTTATATGCATTGGTGTTTTTTGCGGGCATGTTTGTGTGAGGGCATCTAATTTGGGGAATCAACCTGGGTCCTATGGAAATACAATCAGTGCTCTCAACCGCCGAGCCATCTCTCCATCCCTATGGGGATCTCTTATTGGAAGGCCTGCCTCCTCCTCTAAAATTTAGTCTGCTTGAACTTTTGTTTGAATAGTTGTAATCTGTTAATTGTTACTCATGGGCTTCATAGACATTTAAGGGAGGCTTGACATTTCAACTTTTGAAGTTTTTGTTTTATGTTTTGAAAGCGGCTTCATGTAGCTCAGGCTGAACTCTCATTATGTAACCAAGGATGTATGGAATTCTTGAATCTTCTTCCTCAAATTTGTCTAAGAAATGCATTAGCATGCCTGATTTAAGAGTTTAGTTTTTCATCAGGCAGTGGTGGCACACTCCTTTTATCTCAGCACTCAGGAGGCAGAGGCAGGTGGATCTCTGTGAGTTCGAGGCCAGCCTGGTCTACAGAGTGAGTTCCAGGACAGCCAGAGCTACACAGAGAAACCCTGTCTCAGAAAAAAAAATTCAACTTTTTCCCCTAGACATGGCAGGGAAAATACAGCTATGAACTTTCAACCACATGGCTGCTTAAACAAGGCCATAATAACGGCAATGCTAGTTAGCATGCCAATGTGAAGAGGAGAAATTGCACACGGCCCCACCCCTAGATGAAGAGTTACAGATAGTCAAGGGTTACTGACAGATGGAGAACCAGTTTTTCCCAGGAATAAGCCCCCACATAGGTTGTCCAATCTCCAGGGGTCCACCTTGGACACATGAACATAGGGGCAAAGCTAAATGGATTTAGGTTATATATACATGTGAGTACATATATGTTACATATATACGCACACATATATGCACGTACATGTATGTAGTAATAATAACAGTAACCAGAGGAGAGATCATGAATTTGAGATGCAGGACATGGAAGGAGATGGAGGGGCAGAAAGGTTGGGAGTGATGAAAATACAGTGTTTCCGTCTGAAATTTAAAAGAAATAAAACTAATTTTAAAAAAGATTTTTAGTTTTACAGATGTTGTGTGGGGCCGAGGAGATGGCTAGTCAATAAAATGTTGTAGAACAAGTATGAGGACCTGAATTCAATCCTCAGCATCCAAATGAAAAAAAATTGGGCATGGTGACATGCATCTGTACTCTCAGTGCTGGGGAGGAATAAGCAGATGAATCAGGAACTCACTGGCCAACCTGCTTAACCAATTGGCAGAGCTCCAAATTCTTTCCTTTTTTTTTTTTTTCCTTCCTTCCTTCCTTCCTTCCTTCCTTCCTTCCTTCCTTCCTTCCTTCTTTCTTTCTTTCCTCGGTACAGGGCTTCTCTGTGTAGCCCTGCTGTCCTGGGCCTCAAACTCACAGAGATCCACCTGCCTCTGCCTCCTGAGTGCTGGGATTAAAGGTGTGTACCATCACCGCCTGAAGAGCTCCAGTTTCAATGAAAGGCCTTGCCTCAAAACAGTAAGGTGGAAGGTGGAAGACACCTGAAATTGACCTCTGACCTCCACACGTGTGCACATGTACCCAAATACACCTCTCTCTCACACACACACTCACACACAAACAAACATGCACACACTTGTGCACACATGCATGTGTGAGGCTGCATGACTTTTCCTGGAGAAATCTGAACAAACGCTTATTCACCAATGACAAGCAGATGAAATGAATGAAATGGAGCTCGGTGAACCGTGATGTTAATATGATTACGTACAGGAGTATGGGTGATTCAGAGACAGCTGCATCACTAAGACACCCTACTCCAGCACAGTGGTGACTCAAAAGAAACATCCCTGGAGCTCCCTACAGGACTTGCAGGCAGCTTGAACCATGGAATATCTCCTTACCAGAAATTGTTACTGCTTGTATAATCTAAGGAAGGGGTCTTGTGAATCTTCTAAGGCACTTTCTGAAACCTGAGAATTCTGCTTGCATCCTAACACTAAAAATCCCATGTATTTACTGAGTCTTAATGAATCTCCCACTAAGAATGAATGTTTCAATTGGGACAGAATATCTAAGCAACAAAACAACTGCCAAGAAATAAACGCACAGATTTTATAGTTTTGTTTTTGTGTTAGTAAGCAAACCCAGGACCTTGGACATGCTAAGTAGGCATTCTAAACTTAGTTATAGCTCCAGTACCAACTGATCTCATAAAAGTAGGTAGAATAATGGTTAGTTGCTGTGATCCAGCTGCCCTCACTCCCCCTGACTGACAGCGGAACTTCCTTGTGGTCTGTAATTGACAAGGATGTTTGTGTTCTTTCTGGCCGGTGGGTCTCCACAGAAGGAGTAGAGGTATAAAAGGTTGCTGGGCAAAATAAAGGTTGCTGTTCTTCCACCTGAAAAGAAGCCTCCATGTCTCAATCCCAGCACCCCCCGCCAGTCTTGGCTATCCAGGCTGTGCTGGCTGCAGCAGTTACTGTGTTAGTCAGGGTTCTCTAGAGGAACAGAACACACACACAGAGAATTGATTAGAATGGCTTACAGGTTGCTGTGGTCCAGCTAGTCCAACAATGGCTGTCTACCAACAGAATGTCCAAGAATCCAGTAGCTGTTCAGTCCACGAGGCTGGAGGTCTCAACTGGTCTTCAGTGTACACCAGAATCCTGAAGAAGTAAGCTCTAATGCCTGTGAAGGAAAGGACTTGCCAGCAAGGTGAGAACAAGCAGGCAAGGAGAGCAAGCTTCCTTCTTCCATGTCCTTATTTAGGCTGCCAGCAGAAGGCGTGGCCTAGATTACAGGTGGATCATCCCACCTCAAAAGACCTGGATTAAAAGTGTGGCTTCCCACTTCAGATGATTTAACAAAGAAAAAAAAATCCCACCTTTAAACCCAGCACCTGAGAGGCAGAGGCAGGTCATCTCTCTCTCTGTAAATTAGAGGCTAGCCTGGTCTACGAAGCAAGTCCCAGGACAGCCAGGACTGTTACACAGAAAAACTCTGTCTCAAAAAACCAGAAGAGGAAGAAGAAGGAGGAGGGGAGAAGAAGAAGAAGAAGAGGAGGAGGAGGAGGAGGAGGAGGAGGAGGAGGAGGAGGAGGAGGAGGAGGAGGAGGAAGGGAGAGATCTCACAGGCATATCCAGCTACTTAGGTTTTAGTTAATTTCAGATGTAGTCAAGTTGGTCACCAATAATAGTCACTACAGTTGCTATATACTGGGAACTATGAAGAACAGTAGTCATAGAGAAAGGATGGTTCACAGGCACAAGGGTAAAACTGTTGAGGAGGAAGAATTTTTAGTGTTCTGTATCATGATGGGTAGGATAGCTGTGACAGTAACCAGTTGTGTATTTCAAAATGTTTTACTAAAAGAGAAGATTTTGTTCGAGACCAGCCTGGTCTACAAGAGCTAGTTCCAGGACAGGCTCCAAAACCACAGAGAAACCCTGTCTCGAAAAACCAAAAAAAAAAAAAAAAAAAAAAAAAAAAAGAGAGAGAGAGAGAGAAGATTTTGAATGTTCCCAACATAATGAAACACTAAATATCTGAGGTAAGGAAGCCAGTAATCCTTAATCTGATGATTGCACACTGACTTTGTATTACTAAAATATTATATTGTTCCTCTATTAAACATACAGTTCTTATGTATCTGTCAAGAATTAAATACATAAGGCCAGGGATGTGGCCAAGTGGTAAAACACTTTGCCTAGTGAGTTAGGTCAAAAGAATTAATTAAATCAAAAGAATTAATTAAAACTAAAACATACATACACATATATGTTTTTGATTTGTTTTGTTTTTTCAAGACAGGGTTTCTCTGTGTAACAGCCCTGGCTGTCCTGATACTCTTCCTTGTAGATCAGGCTGACCTCAAACTCAAAGATCCACCTGCCTCTGCCTCCCAAGTGCTAGGATTAAAGGCATGTGCCACCACTGCCTAGCTCACGTACGTTCTAAAAGTGAATATTCAAGCCAGTCAGTGGTGCTATATTCCTTTAAACCCAGCACTCAGGAGGCAGAGACAGAAGGATCTCTGTGAGTTAGAAGCCAGCCAAGTCTACAAAGCAAGTTCAGGTACAACCAAGGCTACACAGAGAAACCTTGTCTGGAAAAACAAACAAAAGACAAAACAAACAAAAGTGACTATTGAAAGGAAAGAGGGAGGAAGGAAAGAAGGGAAGGAGGAAGAAAATAGCAGCTATACTCACCTTGTTCTAGTTAGAGTTCTTTCTAGTTAGGTTTCTGTTGCTGTGATTAAAAAAAAACCTGAACAAACCAAATTTAGGAAAAGAAAGGATTTATTTGGCTTTTAAGTCTATTACAATTCATCATTGTTAGAAGGCAGGGCAGGAACTTGGAAGCAGAAAATGAAGCAAAGCTCATGGAGTCAATGCTGCTTACTGGCTTGCTTAGTCTGCTTTCTTACAGAAGCCTGGACCAACTGCCCAGGTATGGCACTGTCTTTACTGGACTGGACCATCCCATATCAATCATTAATCAAGAAAATGCCCCCCAAGACGACTTCTTCCTCTTTCTCCTCCTTCTTTTCCTCCTCCTCCTCCTCTTCTTTCTTTACAGGTTTTCCTGTAGCTTTGGAGCCTGTCCTGGAACTAGCTCTCATAGACCAGGCTGATCTCAAATTCACGGAGATCCGTCTGCCTCTGCCTCCCAAGTGCTGGGATTAAAGGCGTGCGCCACCACCGCCTGGTTTGGAGGCATTTTTCTAATTGAAATTTCCTCTTCCCAGATGACTCTAGCTTGGGCAAAATTGACAGAAAAACAAACAAAAACACACCACAATCAATCAACCAAACAAGAAACTAGCCAACATACACTTTAAGAGATTAGCAGGTTGCCGGGCGGTGGTAGAAATCCCAGGACTCTGGAGGCAGAGGCAGACGGATCTCCGTGAGTTGAGTTGAGCCGATTATGCAGCTTGCCCGAAGTTACATAGCTAACGAGTGTCAGGAACACAGTTTTGAACCCAGAACTTTGACTCTAGATCCATCACGATATCACTATACTCTTTTTGATAAAAGCAATCAAATTATAAATAAACTTAAAATCTATAATTATTTTAGAATAATCATTGTGAGTGAGAATGGTTATTTTTAGTAACATTTATTTTTTTCTCAGCAGCCAGAGTCTCAGAGGTCTAATGTTATGATCCACTAAATGATTCTTTAAATAGTTTCAATTATTTTCAGTCTCTTACATAATACATTTATTTATCGTTTGACTGGTAGTAAAAGATGTTAATTGTCAAAAATATAAGCAATGCACTAAGGGAAAACTACACAGAAATTCTACACAGTAAAATGCCAAATAATTTTAAACCTTATAGCTGAATTTGAATAGTTTAATCCAAAACCCTCATTTCACTGGTAACGAATCTGTTAAAATGTTCCCTGGTACCTTGCAACAGTTTTCACAGGGGAGTCTTCATGCATTTGCAAAACTGAAGTGGGAAATGCAGATAAGGTAGCAATAGTCTTCACTTAAACAACTATGTGTCTTACTCCAACAATTACATGATTAAGAATAGTGAAATATAATTTCTTCCTTGAGAAATGTGTCAAAATTATGACGTTATCATACAGGTAAAGCAAAAGTTTCTAAAGTATCATTAAATTTTACCAACAGGTAAAGGAATCATTCATGTACCCAAGATGGAAAAATAATCATCTTTTATGTTTTAACTCAATCCTTTAACTATTAGTATATGTTTTATAATGTGCAATTCCAAACAACTTCCTCATCCTTGTAGCTAAAGATTGGCCAATCATTAATTTGCCTCTGGCACAATGCTTTATCTTTTGCTTCAGAGTTATTTAGACAGGCAGGCAAGTTTAGAGAGCTTCTCAAAACCACACTAATGAGTTATAGGGAAACAACCTGGGCAGCTGTTACATATATAACAAATGTGATCTTTGGTTATGTGTCTGTGTTTTGTTTTCTTTTTTTTTTTTTTTTTTTGGTTTTTCGAGACAGGGTTTCTCTGTGGTTTTGGAGCCTGTCCTGGAACTAGCTCTTGTAGACCAGGCTGGTCTCGAACTCACAGAGATCTGCCTGCCTCTGCCTCCCAAGTGCTGGGATTAAAGGCGTGCGCCACCACCGCCCGGCTTTTGTTTTCATTGTACTATGTCTACTGGTACTTAGGACATGAGACCAAATGGCACCAAAACAAACAATGAGTTTACTGGATTATGAATATGTCCTTAAATAGATAGTCTAGAACATTGACAGAATGTCATCATCACTGTAGTTCAGGGCAATGACCTATGAAAGAAAATCTGTGGGCTAATATAATAAGAATATAATATAATGGGAAGATTTTTAGGAATTCCAGAAATTTTCCTTGGCCTTCATATCCACAGGGCACAACTCATCAAGCAAAAAAAACAGCCATTATAAATATTCTTACTGAAGTCAAAAAAAAAAAAGAGGAAGTATAGTAAAAGAAAATTAACACGTTCAAAAAAAGAATACTTGCTACACAAAAATAACCAAACAGAAATTCTAAATAGAAAACTATAATGCCTGAGTTTGCAAGATCTCTGCATGAGATTAAGAGCAAATACCTGGCTCCTAATTTGCTATTTAATCTTGTTTGGTTGTTTTTGCAATAACATCCTGTAGTGGGGAGCTGCTGGCTGTGTTCATGCCGCCCCAGCTCCCGGTCGCATGGCTAGCTTATGCCCCAAAATAACGACACATAAACTGTATTCTTTTAAACACTGCTTGACCCATTTCTATTCATGTGTGTAGCACCCCAAGGAGCGCTTACCGGGAAGATTCTAGCCTACGTCCATCCAGGGTGGGAGCTTCATCGCGTCTGCCGGGGAGAGGGGAGCATGGCATCTGTTTCTCAGAGGAGCTGCCCTGCATCTGAGGGCGGCAGGAACACAGCCAACAGCTCCCACTACAACATCCATTTCTGTTTTTGAGACAGGGTCTCTCACTGCACCTGGAGTTCATCAATTTGGTTACAATGGCTAGAGATTTTCTGGTCTCTACCTTCCCAGCACTGGAGTTACAGACACATGCTTTTACATGGATGCTGGGAATCAATCTCAGCACGACAAGCATGTTGTTGATGGAACCACCTCCCCAGCCAGAGATCTTCAACAGAAAGTATCTAAAGTAAAGCATTACAAGGAAAAACAATACACAAACCCTCAGTAACAGTATCAAGTTTTGTGTAGCTGGATGATGGTGGTGCATGTCTTTAATCCCAGCACTTGAGAGGCAGAGGCAGATGGATCTCTGAGTTCACGGCCAGCCTAGTTAACAGAGCGAGTTCCAGGACTAGCTCCATAGCTACTGAAAAACCACATCTCGGGGGGGAAAAAAAAGAAGAAGAAGAAGAAGTTTTGTGCATGTCTGATTAGAATCCCAAGAGAGGAGAAAAGCTGGTCACAGAAAACTATTTAAAGAAAGCTTAGTGGTGGGGGTACATGCCTTTAAACCAGCAGGGAGGCAGGCGGGTTTCTCTGATTTCCAGGCCACTTTGGCCTACAAGGTGAGTTCCAGGACAGCTAGGGCTGTTAAACAGAGAAACCTTGTTACAAACAAACAAACAAACAAACAAACGGCCCAAAGTATTCTGCAAGGTTCAGAAAATGATCTGTGGTATCTACTTCTGTTTTTTGTCTGTTTGTTTTGTTTTTTATTAGTTTTTGGTTTTCCACGACAGGGTTTCTCTGTGTAACAGCTCTGGCTGTCCTGTAAAACACTCTGTAGATCAGGCTCTGGCTGCCCTGGAACTCACTTTATAGACCAGGCTGGCTTCAAATCCACAGAGATCCACCTGCCTCTGCCTCCCAAGTGCTGGGATTAAAGGTGTGCGTCACCACTGCCCCATGCTACTTTCGAATGAGGGAGTTTATTAAGTATATAGTAAGCCAGAGTAAAAGAACAAATAGCACGTGACAGACAGATGCATTGATAGATCCAGGATATTGTCAACCTAGGTACTCAAAACATTCACCAGTCACCTAGAGTTCCAGATAGAGAGATTTCTGGGCACAGTGTCCCCCTTGGGTGAGGTTTCCAAGTGAGAACTACAAACAACACAGAGATAACACCATCAAAAGGGGGTTACAACATCTAGCATAAATTAACTGGAAAGTTGAAACAGGGGGCTGGAGTTCCCAACTGAGCTTTCCCTCCACGATGTGCATCCCATGACTGAGCTTCTGGCCTCTCCTGCCCACTGCAGGTAGTTTTAATGGCACAAACAACAGGAACGTCTGGAGGAAATGCTTTACCTTCCGAGCCAGCTTCTCAGTGAGCACAAGCAGCACATGACAATTTACCAATATAATGTACATTACACAGACTTTCCAAATGTGATTTTAAAAATCCCATAAAGCCACCCATCTAAATCGCACAACGTCTAACAACATAAACCACAAAGAAAACCACATCAACACACACCCGAGTCCAGCTGCTGCAAACTACTGCTCAAGGAAACCTAAAAAGGCTCATGGGAAGAAAGGTGCTTTACGTTCAGGTGACCAAAGCTAAGAATCACTGTAGACTTCTTTAGTTTTATGTGAAAGGCTTTAAAAGAAGCTTTTTAATGAATTGAAAGAGAGCAAAATGCCTCTTCTTAGAATTCTCTCCTCAGCAAACATAGCCTTCAAAAACACAGGGGAGTTGGATTGGAGAGATGGCTCAGGGGGTAAAGTGCTTCTGCACCATATAAAGGCGAAGTTCCGATCCCTAGCACCCAAGTGAGAACCTTCATAGCTGGACCCGACCGGTTTGCAACCTCGGGGATGATGAGTAGAGACAGACAAATCCAGAAAGCTCACTGGACATCCAGGTTAGCCCAAACAGCGAGCTCCTGGTTCAGTGAGAGCACGCCTCAAAAAAGAAGCATGCATAGGCCTTTAGGCTCAGCAGTAGTTTTGGGTCAGCTTGGTTTACATAGTGAGTTCTAGGCCAGCCAGAGCTACATCGTGAGAGAATTTCTTTCAATGAATCAACTAATATGAATGGGCAAGGTGGAGAAGTGATTGATGAAGGCGTTCTCATGTCAGCCTCTAGTCTCTACATATGCCCGTCTGATGCGCACACCGGTACTCATATATGACACACACAAATCTAATTGTGGGACACAGGGAAAGCCCAAGAGGCCTCAACCCTATACAAAGAGCTACAGGCGACTAAGAAATGCTGAGAGAGGGAGAAATAGTCTTCCCCAGGGAAGAAAGAGCACAAGCATATCCAATACCAAACTGTCAGCACTGAAAACATATATACAAGTAACAATATACAGACTGGGCAGGCTATATTTAGAAATACATGTGCATGCACGTGCACACACACACACACACATAGCACAAGTAATAAAAACCCAGAGACAGATATTGTGGTTCAAGCTGAAGATTAGAAAAGCAAAGCAGTCAACCACTGGAGAGACCTTTTACCTCTACCAAATCTTCAGACCAAAGGGGAGATATCATGCCTCCACAAATCCCCAAACTCCACTAGTTCCTGTCTCTTCCCCTTTATATTCCTCTCTCCGCCCAGCCATATCACTCCCGTCTCCACCTCCCTAGTGCTGGGATTAAAGGTCTGTGATCCCAAGTGCTGGGGTCACCTTTGTGTGAGCTCTGTTTCTCTTTTAGACAGATTCAATCTTGTGTAGCCCAGGGTGGCCTTGAACTCACAGAGATCCATTCCGCCTGTGTCTCCCGAGTCCTGGGAGGTGTGTGCCACCACTCCCTGGCCTGTGTGTCTGACTAGTGTGGCTGCTTTGCCCTCTGATCCTCAGACAAGCTTTATTTATTAAAACACAAATAACATAGCACTATGTATATAACAACAATTAAAGAAAAGGAGGCCATGAGTTTGGAAGAGCGGGGCGTGGGGGAGTAGATGGAGTGATTGGAGAGAGAAAAGGGAAGGGGGAAGTAATTATATTATAATCTCAAAAATATACATACATAAAAAACTAGAATAAGAACATACTGAATCCGGAGTTTAGAAGCCAGGAAGTGGTGAGGATGGAAGCTGAAAGCAATAAACTAGGAAATGGAAGCTGACAAGATGGCTCAGTGGATAAAGGTACTTTTGACACAAAGCCTGATGACCTGAGTTCAATCCCTGAAATCCATGGGAAGGTGGAAGGGAAAGACAAATTTTGCAAGGTTATCCTCTGGCCTCCACTCACACACCAAGGCATGTGTGTGCCCTCCCCATACATCATATACACACAATAATAAAAATAGGAAATGGAAAATAATAGAAAGATCAATAAACCTAAAACTGGATCTTCAAAACTATCAATAAAATAAATAAATCTCCAGGTAGCCTTATAAAGGAGAAAACGAAAGATGAAAATAATATCAGGAATAAAGGACATCATATAGGTTATAGAAACTATATGTGTGTTTGTGTGTGTGATTCCTTTTGTGTGTGTAGCAATGCATGAGAAAACAAATTATAACTATATTCATAAGACAAGGCTAGATTGCCGGGTGGTGGTGGTGCATGCCTTTTGTTCCACACTTGGGAGGCAGGTGGATCTCTATGAATTCAAGGCCAGCCTGGTATACAGAGTGAGTTCCAGGACAGCCAAGACTGTTTTACAAAGAAACCCTGTCTCAGAAAACAAACCAAGAAAAGTCTGGAAAATTGTGGATCTGATTTTAAACTAAATAGACAGGCATACCTGCACTTATGCAGCAAACAACCTGGAAAAGCTCTTAAAGGGTTTTCTGATTCAGGTTACTAGCTCTTAGAGAAGGCATTTTCCACAAAATTCCAGCACATAATACCAAAAATATGCAAAACTCTAGAGGGTTGCCACCATGAGTCATCACAACACAGTCTGGAAGGAGCTGGCAAAAACTGCCTTTTATTTTTATATGAAGGAATATGTTTATTTCAGAAAGGCGGAACTGCTGAACAATTTGAAAATAAAGATAAAGGCTATTCACCATATTAACAGAATAAAAGCCTTAAATGATGAGTAAATAAAACATCCATTCATGATTAGAAAAACTGTTCTTCGAAAGCTCCAAATAAGAGACGGGTTTCCTTCAGATGACACCGCAAGTATCATGCGTTGTGGGAAAAAAAAAGAAACCAAAACATCAAATGCTTTGAAAACAAAATCAGACAAGCTTGTGAGCATTGGAATGTAGTTCGGAGCCAGCAGACAGGGCAAGAATGTATCACTGACAATACTAGCAAGGAAGTAATGATGGCCTGTGTGGAAACTCTCATATGTGAAAGGTTGGCACGGGCCAAGGGGAAAATATCAATATTCAAAATCAGCTGGACTGGAGAGATGGCTCAGTGGTTAAGAGCACTAACTGCTCTTCCAGAGGACCTCGGTTCAATTTCTAGCACCTACATGGCAGCTCACAACTGTCCATAATTCCAGCTCCAGGGGACCTGACCCCATGGCAAAACACCAGTGCACATAAAATAAATATTTTTAAAAGATCAACTGTGTGTTTATACTCCATCAAAAATAATCAAGAAATGAAATTCCAAGAGAAACCATTTTCAATGACAACAAAAACCACCAAATACTTAAAATGAAATCTACTATAAAGGTGTAAAGCTTCTACAGGAAGAGTTACAAAATAATGGTCCAATTCTCAAGACAAATGTTAGAAAAACTGGACTGGAAAGCTTTATATTGCAAAAATATCAGTTTTCCATGAATCTGCTCTGATCATTTTTATATTGTGTCTATAGAGAGAGATTAGCTATATTACTCTTTTGAATTGGTTTACTTTTGTTTTGAGACAGCCTCTCTCTCCTTACATAACAATTGCTAGTCTGAAACTTGCTATATAGATCAAGCTGGCCTCTAATTTGTCCTCCTGTCTCTGTCTCTTGGTGCTAGGATTACAGATAGGTGTGAGTCACCACACCCAATTGGATTCTTTTTGTTTTCTGAAAGTGATTTTAATATTTGAAGGTAACAGTGCCATTATTGGAAGTATTGAGGTGCTTTTTTTTTTTTTTTTCGAGACAGGGTTTCTCTGTAGCTTTTGGTTCCTGTCCTGGAAATTGCTCTGTAGACTAGGCTGGCCTCGAACTCACTGAGATCCACCTGCCTCTGCCTCCCAGTGCTGGGATTAGAGGTGTTTGTTACCATCGCCTGCCTTATTGAGGTGCTTTTATGTCCACCTGATTAAAATGGCATTTGGAATAATGAGTGGCTTGTGTTGTACTAATAGCCTGACTAGCTACCTTTTATTTTTCTTATTTTAAAAAAAAACGTTTTTATATTTGTTTATTTTGGGTGGGGCACATGCACCATGGCATGAATATGGAAGTTAGAGAGACAGTTGTCTCCTTCCAACATCTGGGGTTTGGAGATCCAACTCAGGATTTCAGGCTTGGCAGCAAGTACCATCTTATTTTCCCTTTTTTCAAAAGTATAAAAATTATAAATAACTTATGGGAAGCCTTTAGAGGTGTTCTTCTGGGAGATCAAGGATTGGAGAAGCCAGAAACATAAGGCCAATAGGTCATAGAAGGTGGTCTCTACCAGATTTGGGCCTCCCCTCCTAGCAGGAAGTATCAGATTCTCTGTCCTCAATAGCATGAACAGGCAGTTGATCTCCTCCAGGGTTCAGCTCACATTTTCTTCTGAGTGGCTCAAAGAGCAAAGATGCCTGCTAAAATGGGTCTTTATATCTAAAAGGGAGAGTTTGCCAAGATTGCCTGATTTGGAACAGGGCAGAGCTCCAAATGTATTGAGTTTGCCTCTAGCCCTTGCCAAAGTTGTATCAGGCTCTTTTTAAAGCCATTTTCATTTCATTTTACCAGCACTGGAGGTCACACACACATAGTGGTACTTTGGGCTTTTGTAATCAGAAAACAGAAGTGCCATGCTGCCCCGGCAGGGATCCCTTACGGTGCTGAAGTCAGAGGAGCCCACGCCTTGGCAAGGAGCCCCTTCTGCTGTGAAGGAGGATTGGAGAAGAGCCCTTCCTTGAGTACTAGTGTAAACAGCCCTGCTGGGAACCAATTGGCCAATACAGAGCTCTGTGGAAGTGACCGGCAGGTTTTTCTACCTTGCCACATTTCTGATGCACATCATAGCACAGGATAGACTGTGCTCTAGTTGACAAAAGGGTGACCTCTGACCCCCTCACCTCCATCACCCTCTCATTTGCTTTTTCACACCTGCCTTCGTCGGGTGTTATTTGAAGATATTTTGTAATTCCATGTTGGTTTAGCTATAGTGTTCTTTGGATATATTTTGTTTGTTCCATTTCAGATAGGGTTTTGTATAGCCCAGGTTGGCCTTAAACTCATGATGTAGCCCAGGATGACCTTAAGTGTGTCTGATCCTCCTGGCTCGACTTCCCAAGTGGTGGAATTACAGGTACATACAACAATGCCTGGCATGTTTCTCTTGTGCTGCTCTCGTTCTTGTTCTCTCTACCTTTTTCTCTCAAGAAATGCACATGTCTCCTGAACTCCCAGGTTCAAGTCATTTTCCTGGTGCAGCTTCATGAGCAGCTGGGACTACAAATTCATGTCAATGTGCTCTGCTGGGTATATGATTGCATGGTACTTTTAATGTCTAAGTATTACATTATATATACACAAATTAGTCTACTGGAATCTCCATTGAAACAGTTTGAATGAAGTGTAGAAATCTGCCATCTTTCCTTCCTGATAGACTAAGACTTCTCTTGTCATTTCTGTTTATCAAGATTATCATGGCTATTACTTGCTATGCTGGGAAATAAAACCCAGGGTCTCGGGCTTGTGAGGCAGGTGCTCTACCACTGAGCCCTGCCAACTTCTTTTCATCAAAAATTTTTTCTTCAGCCGGGCAGTGGTGGCGCGCGCCTTTAATCCCAGCACTTGGGAGGCAGAGGCAGGTGGATCTCTGTGAGTTCAAGACCAGCCTGGTCTACAAGAGCTAGTTCCAGGACAGGCTCTAAAGCTACAGAGAAACCCTGTCTCAAAAAACAAACAAACAAACAAAAAATCTTCAAAAGTTCATTAGGATCTATATGTCAGCAACAAATTCTCTCCAATATTGTGATTTTGTTTTTTGTTATAAGAGAATGTATCTTGACTTCCCTATCATTCTTGAAGAATATGTTTGCAAGCTATATAACTCTATGTAAGATGCTGTTTTGTTCTTGTTTTTATGCAGGGTCTCACTATGTAGCCCAGGTAGGTTTCTTACTTGAGAGCCTTCTGCCTCAGACTGCCAAGTGTGGGATTACACATGAGACCAAGCATGCCTGACTAAATTTCTTTTCAGCACTTGAAAGACATGGCAATCTTCTATGGCCTTTGCTTTTTAATATTTTTCCTGTAGAGAGAACAGACGTTCCTCTGGATGTTTAGACTATTTTGTCTTAGTTTTCAGAAGTTTGACTTTGGTAATCCATGTTTTTGTTGTTGTTTATCCTGTTTAATTTTTTTCAGGTGTGCCAGGCAGTGGTCCACGCAGAGGCTGGCAGATCTCTGTGAATTCAAGACCAGTGTGATCTACCAAGCAAGTTCCAGTCAGAGCTACACAGAGAAACCCTGCCTAGAAACAAACAAACAAACAAACAATTCCATCAGGTTCTTGTTTGTTTGTTTGTTTTTGAGACAGGGTTTCTCTGTGTAACAGGTCTGGCTGTCCTGGAACTCACTCTGTAGACCAGGCTGGCCTCAAACTCAGAGACCTGCCTGCCTCTGCCTCCCTAAAGCTGGGATTATAGACGTGTGCCACCACTACCCAGCTCCCTCAAGTTTTTCAATCTGTCACTTTATGTCTTTTTGCCAAATTTCAGGCATTAATTCTTTGACTACTATTTTGGTTTCATCTCATGATCAAAAAATTAGATTTTAAAAATATTATCTCCCATGTCCTTGAAGGTCTGTTCTTTTTTTCCCAGTCTATTTTCTCTCCTTGCTTAAATAGAGTAAATTATCTTCTAACCTCCAAGTCTGATTCTCTCCCCAGTCCTTTAGATTCTGCTATTGAGTCTAATTATTTTTACCTGTATGCTGTTGTAAGTTTCAGTTCAAAAAATTACATTTGAGTTTTCTTGAGACCTTCCTCCCCATTTGTTTCAAACAAGCATGCTTATTGTTTGCCAATGCATTTTTTTATGACAGCTGTTTTTAAATCCTTGTCAGTTAAGTCTAACAATTCTGTCATCTTAGTGAATTGTCGTTTCCAACAAGATGAGAACTCCCCGATTCTTAGTATGGAAAGTAGTTTTTTTAACTGACGTTATATTAGTCAAATATTCTGTTTTAGCAGGTTTCCCCAGATGCTGCTCAAAGTACCGGGCTAAGGGTAGGGAAGAGTTAAGTTCCAGAGTCTGCAATCAGCGTTTGCTGACGTGTGCGCACGCGCGCGCTTGCACCTGCGCCTGCGCTCCTGCGCTCCTGGGCTGCATGTGACTGCAGGGCGGGGCGGGGCGGGATGGGATGCTGGCTCCACACTAGGCGTCGGCCGCCAACCACCAGTCGTGGTGCTCTGCAGCGCCTCACGGGGCCTCCAGTAAAGTGCTGGGAGCGGGGAACTCGTCACCGCTGCGCGGGGTCAGAGTTCAGGCTCGGGCCTGGCTGACGTCAGCAGAGGGGGCGGGACGCCTCGGTACTTCTCAGTTGAGGGAAAA